>NC_057795.1:443101628-443422010 GCF_018294505.1 Triticum aestivum
GTGGAGGGCTGGATGAACAGTAGACGATGGAGGGGTGGCCGTGGAGGGGTGGTTGAACAGGACCCCGTGGTGTGGAGGGCTGGATGAACAGTAGATGGTGGAGGGCTGGATGAACAGTAGACGGTGGAGGGGTGGTTGAACAGTAGCAGGTGGAGTGGCGCGCGGTGGAGGCTGGATGAACAGGAGCCCGTGGAGGCTGAGGAGGTCGACGGTAGCCCGTGGAGGCTGGAGGAGGTCGATGGTGGAGATGAACAGTATCCCGTGGAGTCCCGTTTTGCGGGACGCCACACCCCTCCTGATGAACAGGACTCCCGTTTCGACCGTAACGCTCCAACACAAGTCCGTTTCGTCCGTTTTGTGGTACTCCACACCCCTCCCAATGAACAGGACTCCCGTTTCGACTGTAGCGCTCCAACACAAGTCCATTTCGTCTGTTTTGCGGTACGCCACACCCCTCCCGATCAACAGGACCCCCGTTACGACCGTAGGAGGTCCGTTTCCTCCGTTTTGCGGTACGCCACACCCCTCCCGATCAACAGGACCCCGTTCCGAATGTAGGAGGTCCGTTTCCTTCGTCGGTACGCCATGCCTCGTTTCCATCGCCTGTTCCGTCCAAGCCCTCCCGATGAACATGACCACGCATTCCGTTCCGACCCAGCCGGTTGGCTCCCCATGAACACGACGACGACGCTGTTTCTCCGTTCTGATCCAGCCATGTACGTATGCACGAGTAGGCGTTCGAGACCCTGCCCGTATGTACGTACGTGGCCGTATTTTCTTTCTTGCACCCTCACCGATATACGTATGTGTACATGCTACATGCGCGCCTTTACTATGACACGTGCGTGCCTCTACATCCACCAGTATATATGTACGTACACGTTCGCGACTATAATGACAACGCTACGTACGCTTCGACCAGGTGGGTCCCGACTGTCAGGCACTTCCTTGCGTGCGAAGATGTAGCTGGTGGGTCCCAGTAGTAAGGGGGGCGAATCGTTTTTTTCACCCGGACGCACTTCCTTGCGTGCGAAGATGTAGCTGGTGGGTCCCAGCAGTAAGGGGGCGCATCATTTTTTTTTGCCCGGACACACTTCCTTGCCTGCGAAGATGTAGCTGGTGGGTCCCAGCAGTCAGGGGGGCGAATCATTTTGTTTTTTTGCCCGGACGCACTTCCTTGCATGCGAAGGTGTAGCTGGTGGGTCCCAGCAGTCAGGGGGGAAACATTTTTTTCGCAAAATATGGTGGCCCGTCCGGTGGGTCCCCGTTGTCAGGTGGAGGAATAATTATTTTGCGCGAAATAAGGAGGCACTTCCTTGCTGCGGTCATGGACCCAGCTGTCAGCCTCTCCATGTACAGTCCACGTCCAATGAAAGCCGTTCCTTGACCACGTTGACCATGCCGCACCGAGAGCACTAGGGCGGTGGACAACGGCGAGGCCTAGGAAGGGGACGACACGAAGCCGGGGAAGACGCGGTAGTGGATGCCCACACGTAGAGGAGTACGAGGGTTCACTGGTTCGCTGCGGTGTGAGGCTGCCATCGCCGCAGAATAACAGGGGGTGTGGGTGAGTAGAGGGATGGCCTGGCAAGTGGTAGGAGTAGTAGGGGGCGGTGAGGCCTCCGCCGCATCGTAGCCGGCCACGGGAGGCAGGAGCACGAGGCACGACCAGCGCTGGTTTGGGCGGCTGGAGCAAGAAGACCAGAGGTTGAAGAAGCACTACGGCCATTGGATGGACATCATACGGTCATTGGAGCTAGAATCGTGCATATTGACTAAGTTGACAAAGCCCTCCGTCCCCGTCAACTTAGTAGGCCCACAAGTCAGCCTGCCACTATACTGGGTCCCAGCTAATAGGGGGAGTATTCATTTTTTTGTGCGTAATAAGGAGGCACTTCCTTGCGTACGAAGATATAGCTGGTGGGTCCGAGCTGTCAGAGCCGGCCGCACGGAGGAGGGAGCAGGCAGTCCCGCCGGCGCTTGTTTGAGCGGCTGGAGCAGGAAGAGCAGAGATTGAAGAAGCACGACGGTCGTTGGATGGCCATCCAACAGTCACTGCTTGTGCGTCAACCTTTTTTAGGAAAGCCTCAAATCTGTGGAAAACAGCATACAACCCATCTGCCATTATTTTTAATAATTTCAGCTCATTTGCTAATTCTTAAGGTTTTTTTGGAGCCCATATTCTTTCCGTTAGCATTACAGCCCATATTGTGGCCACGGTTAAAAACTTATACGAAATTTTGCATATTTTGGTGCGGTTCGAACTGTTTTTAATCCCGAAATTTCAACTCACATTCAAACTAATTTTAAAAATAAATGTATATCAATATAAAATCCAACAAATTCTCCACGCATAAAAATTAATGTAATTTATAATCTCGAAATGAAAAAAATGATATTAGAAACTAATTGCCGGTTTGATGTGTTTTAAAAATGTACAGCCCATTTCTCATTACTGATGGGCCATTTTCTCGGCCAGTCGAATGAAAGCTCTCCTCGTCTTGAAAGATTTGCAGCCCAACAGGCCTGACAAAGCGACTTACTGGGCAAATTACAAAAAAACTAGGCTGTGGCCGTGGACCCAGCTGTCAGCCTCTCCACGTACAGTACTCCTCTGATGGAATGTTGTTGACCACATTGACCACGCCGTGCCGAGAGCACCAAGGCGGTGGACGATGGCGAGGCCTAGGAAGGGGATGACGCGGAGCCGGGGAAGACGCGGCAGTGGATGCCCACACGGAGAGGAGTACGAGGGTTCACTGGTTCGGCTCGGTGTGAGGCTGTCATCGCGATAGGGCCTGGCTAGCGGTGGGAGTAGTAGGGGGCGATGAGGCCTCAACGGCAGCACATCCGGCCACTGGAGGCAGGAGCAGGTGGTCTCCCCGGCGCTGGTTTGGGCGGCTGGTGTAAGAAGAGCAGCGATTGAAGAAGCAGCATGACCGTTTGATTCAAATCCAACGGTTACTGCTGCTAGAATCGTTTGTTGACTAAATTGACAAGCCCTGCCTACGCGTCAACGTAGTAGGCCCACAGGTCAGCCTCCCAACCGGTGCGCCCCAGATGTCAGTGGGAGGAAACATTTTTTTCGCGTAGTAAGGAGGCAGTTGATTGCATGCGCCCAGGCCAGCGGAGGGAGTAGGGTGGGCCGGGGAAGCCTGCGCGGCATCACAGCGGGCCACAAGAGGAGGGAGCAGGCAGTCCCACCGGTGCTAGTTTAGGCGGCTGGAGTAGGAAGATCAGAGATTGAAGAAGCATGGCGGCTAGAATCGTGTGTTCACTGACAAAGCCTTGCGTAAACAAGTCAGTCGCCCGTTTTCCATTTTTAGAATTGCCGGCCATTTTTTGGTCAGTACCAGGGTCAAAAAATTAACTAAATATGTGGGAAATTTTTGATGGGGAACAAAATATTCTTAATCCAAAAATAAATAGCCATACTAAAACAAATTTAAAAATAAATTAGTACTATGTCATGTTAAATCCAATGAAATACGTATAAGATATCAGTGAAGAACAAAATTAAAAAAAAACTAATATCCCATTTGCTATAATTTTTTTGGAATTTTCAACCCCTTTTGATATTACTTTTAACAGACATTGACCATACTCTTTGTCCAGGACGGAATGCATCCCTCCTCGTCTTGAAAGATTTGCAGTCCAGTAATACGGAGAAAACAAATAGGGCTAGCTTGGGTATTCTTCAAAAAGAAATACTGGGCTACCTATTTTTCCAAAGAACTGGTGCATGAGCATTTAGCTTTATTTATTTATTTACTTATTTATGTTTAGGGGACCATGAGCATCTACCTGGGCCAAATTCATGTGAGAGCCTCCCTTCCAGTTAATTATGGGCTTCTCTATTGGGCCTTCATCAGTGGGCTGCATGTTATCAACAAGTGGAAAATGTGTTCCGTACGGAAAATAGTATGAGCTACATACAGTACGGGGCACTAAAGGATCGAACCGTGCAATGACTTCCAAAAAATTATGTTTGTCGTTCTAACAACACATTTATTCAACCAACAAACAAAATATACTACTGATTGTACATTGAAAACAGCAACAGTAGCAACCAGGGCTGGGAGTGCAACAGAAGCAGTAAGCAGGCCAGAAGAGTGAAGACGCAGCTCTCTGTTCCAAACCAAACATCAGCCATCATTACAAAAGGGCTACCAAAAAAGAACAAGTGTATGCATCAAACTAAATAAAGATCCTACTACACCAAGTGTACGCATCTAACTAACTGGCTCAGTTAGACGTTACTATTTATTAAGCTGTGGAGATTGGCTGACGGCTTGAACCAGATGGGTGCCTGACGGGGGAACTCCAGCCAGCAGGTCGAAGTCTGATACTTGCGACCCTCTCTCCTACTTTGGGCTGCAGAGCGTGGCGGCACATATCAGGGTATGGTGCATGCAGAGATGCATGGTACGTTGTGTACACACAGTTCTGCCTGATGAACGAAACCACGTTGCCATCATGATCCTTGCCGTCTGTTATCTCCTGGTTAATCGGATAATTCAGTCCGACAAACAGAGAGCATGTACCAAGGCTACTTACCAGCCTCCAGTCAAAAATTCCTGAAGGCCCAGAGCAGCTGGGATCCTGCTCAAAGACCTTGCAGTGACTGTGATTGTATTCCGCGAAACAACACGTCCGGTATGTGCGAATGATCATCAATCTTTCGCCATCGTATGATCGAGCCAGGAACCACCTGCAACTGCCATGTTGCTTTTCTTTGAAAGGTTCTGGGATTAGGAAGGGTAGGGACACCAGTCGGCTTACAACATCATATCAAGTTGGAGTCAAATAAAAAGGGGCTCTTGATTTAGTCAATCTTAAGAACAACATGTTATGAGCATGAATATTTTTTCAGTAAATGTTGATAGTAATATAAGCAAGCCATCATGATGTCATAGGAAAGTAACATACTGCTATAACAATCGTTTGTAGCAATGACTGGAGTAGGCCAGCAATACGTCCAACCATAGAAGGAGTTGACAGCGTAAATGAAGCCCTTGTGTTCAATGGCATCAGAGAACCATGGAGGATGTATGATCGTGCGATGGACGTGCAGATTTATCCACTTACCGCAGTGACCTGTCAGATAGGCGAGACCGCGGTTGAAGAACGCAATTAGCCTGAAGTCTTTATAATTTGCAGATCTTGTGGGCACTTGGCAGATTACAACCTTGAGCAAATCAAACTTGGTATCATGTTGGCTACTGTAAGATTCCGAGTATTCTGGGCCGTGGTGCCAAAGCAGTACAGTGTTAATCGAAGGAAGGGGGATCAATCACCGGGTGTAGACCTCCACAAGCATCCAGCTGCCGCGACCATCGACGAGCACCATCCAAGATGTGTTCATGACGACCCAGTACATATCGTTAATGTAGCTGAGGCTGACGGGGATCAGATTGCAGTGAAGGGGGTTGATGCTCGCCACCCTATGATTGTTATGCTGCGTGACACGCCGTTTCTGAAGATCAGGCGGCATCAGCAAGCAAGGAGCTGGCTTAAAAAGCTCCGACCTGAGAGCTTTGAGTAAACGGTACAGCCCCAATGAGCACGCGGCGAGCGGCATGGTACTGAGATTGTCCACACGCGAAACAATGAGCTTGATTACCTCTGTGGGGAGCAAATTCCAGCCACTCTTTCGACGGACGCTGCTCGGTTCTGCCATTGTTAGTGCTTGGGTTTCGGACGAGGGGGGGAGGTGCCTTAGCGGGGATGGAAGCTTGGACGAGATTATATGCGGACAAAGATGGAGAAGTGAATATGTGCTGCGGGAAGTGGACAGGTGATGATGACTACAGCACACCGCTTGACTTACGAGACACATACCAACAGCGTAGGGTCATATTAATGCCAGACAACTTGCTTGAGTGATCACAGTACTGGTACTCCCTACAGTACATACTACAATACTATGCCCTAGCTTGCTAGACTAGAGTAGTAGAGTAGGACTCTGCTCTACTACTAGCACCAGAGGAGTAGTATATTCTAATCTAAAATAGTTACAAACTTCAATGCCCGATCGTGGAACGACTACGAACCATGCTCAAAGACTGTGTCTACGTGGTGTTTGGACTTATATGCAAAAAAATAGCAAGATGCCCGTGCATTGCACGGCACACCATCATCACCAACTCGGTTTTTTCTCTACTCCTACTCCTACTCCTATAAAAGACTAAGTTGGTGATGATGGAGGCGAGGAGGTGTGTTCAGCCGGGCATGCAGCGGACGGCGCATCACTATTCGATTTGTTATAAATAAGTAGTAGAGATAGAGACATAGGGAGGAGCATGAGGTAAGGCCTTATCTATATATGTGGAGAGAGGTGCGTGTATCTTTTGTAAAATTTTCATAGTTGGCTTTCTATCCATCAGATATAGATCGGACTGTCTATATTACAAGATGGCAGGCATACCATCATCACCATCTCAGTTTTCTATAATAGTAGATATATATATATATAGATATAGATAGATAGAGACTAGGGAGTACTAGTAAGGACACCATCTACTGCTTCGTGTGCTACTCCTGCGCTCCATTCGGCGGCCGCAACGTCCCCTACAGCCACTCCCTCCTGTGCTCCATTCGGCGGGCGCTGTTGAAATTTGGGGAGCGCACTCTCGCGACTGCTGGCATCCATGACTTCACCGATGATGACTTCTTCCCCGACCTTGGCAACCTCTTCCTCAACGACATGGGCGACAACCTCAATGCCAACGGTGCTGCTCTCGTTGCACCGTATGTGTTTCTGTCCTTCCTATTTGAAATCGTGGTAGAATTCATGTTTCTACTCTGTATACTACTACTATGCTAGTCCACATGATTAATTTCATCTTTGTTATAGCCGTCATGATTTATTTTGTGCTTATTCGGGTTAAATATCATAGTAACTTGCTCATATATTCAACTGGCGCAACGTCCCCTACAGCCACTCCCGTTTCATGGACGGCCTGGTCGCCTCCAAGGAGCCCTTCGTCCACTGCTATGAGTGCCCGATGCCGTTTTGTGGCTCGCCGGCAGACATGGTGCATCACCTCACGGATGCGTGCAACGGTCACTGCTGGCCCTTGGCGGAGAACATCAAGTATGCCACGTGCTACTGGTTCACCATGCCGCAGTCGCTGGAGGATCACCGCCGCCTGCTAGTCTCGGAGGAGGACGGCAGCGTCTTCCTCTTGATCGTGGTCACCGGCGAGGCCCGCGCAGGCTGCCGCCCCGTCTTTGTAATGTGCGTCAGGGGTGTCGCCGCTGACGCTGACACTGACACGAGGCAAATGTACGGGTGCGTGGTCAATGTTACTACCCCCCCGGGTCGCGTGGGCGGCGACACCGGCCTCATCGGACAGACTTGGACTCTGGGGAGCTGGGACTATCCCGCCAATGTGGACATGGAAAACATATGGCATCCGTTCCATCCTTTACCCGCCGACTCGGTGCACGGGGACTCCAAGGAGGTTCACCTGGACATACGCATTATCAAGTGCACTTAGAAAACATGTAGTGTGTGTGTGTGGGCCCTTATGGCCCATGTCTTTGCCGCTTTTGATTCTGTAAGCTTGTCGTTAAACTTGAGTGGCTTTCGCCGCAATCCTTCCTTTGAACTGCTCCTCTTAGTGAGCTGATGTAAGACACTTTGGGTTTCATTTGATAATGGAACCGGGGAGGAGCCTCCCTGTTCTTCTAAAAATAATACGCATTATCAACTTAAATGTTGATCATTAGTCTTCGCTCAATGTAATCCGCTGTCTAAGCATGTGGAGACTTCCATGCATGATCTTGCTCTATTGGAGTATCGCGCATGAATAAAAGTGTATCCGTTTATGGTTGGGAAAATTTTGTTTTTGCCACTCTAGATTTTGCCAATTTTCCTTATGCCACTCTAGATTTTGACATTTCACTTTTGCCACTCTTAGTTTTTGACAATTATCACAATTGCCATTTTGTGGCAAAAGCAAAATAATTTTATTTCATTTTTGCCACTCTTAGCTTTTGATAATTATCACAATTGCCACTCTGAAAATTTTGCTTCTGCCACGGGAATGGCAACTGTGATAATTGTCAAAAACTAAGAGTGGCAGAAGTGAAATGTCAAAATCTAGAGTGGCATAAGGAAAATTGGCAAAATCTAGAGTGGCAAAAACAAAATTTTCCCTTTATGGTTTAGTCTAGAATCTTCCATGTATGAATTTTTACTACAATACTGGTGAAAGACTTACGATGAACCATTTCTTACATCTCCTCTGCCCCCCTGCAAGTCATCCTGATTTAATCCCTCCATCTAGGTGTATAAGGGCATGGTTAATATTACTTAATAGTATAGCCAACTGTTGACTATAAGAAAGTGCCATGTCATTTGTAGCCAACATGTATAACAATCGATACTCAAAAACTAATTCTTAAAGATCATTTCTTGCAAAGCACAATAAGTGTTATTTCTTCACAAGTTTTGGATGCAGGTTGAACAGTTGAACGCTTTTGTTTGCAAAAGACACCTTTTTATCTATTTCACCCGGATGTTTGTGAGCTCTAGAGATGAGATAATATCCGAAGAAACCTATCGATACCCGTTACACATGAGATGATCCCCACATCCTTTGTCAAATTAAACAACTCCCCGATCAATGCATTTCACTCTTCGGTGCAACGCACGGGCACCTTACTACTATAGATTAGTACGACCAAAAATTGAACTAACAGTATATATAGTACGATAAATACTGATGCATGTCACCTAAAATTATATCATCCAAAACTATGTTGAAATACGTATCCAACGATATAGTTTTTGTTGACATGAACTAACATTTTGTCAGTTAAATCTTCAGTCAAATTCAATGGGGGACTAATAAACCACGACCAATGTAGTACAAGTGTAGAGGGCGGCGCTGCACGGGAGTCTCACCTCTCACCCTGCTCGTGGTGCGGCAGTAAAGCCGTCATATCACAAAACCCAACCACTCCCAGTAATAAATGGCTTGGTAAAATAAACAGACAAGCAACCATCACATCCCTCCGTCTTTTTTGCATTTCATCTCTCTGCATTTACTTTCTCCGGTTCACCTCCCACACTAAATTCCTAGCTACTACTCCTAGGGCCAGTTCTTTTGGTGGCTTCCCCAGCTTTTCCTGCAAGACTAGTCACAGTGGAGAGTAACAATAAGGTGCCTCACTCATTTATTTGGGCTTCTAAACTACTACTCCGTCCTGGTTTATTCCTCACCATTGTAATTTGTGCTAAATTTTGACCAAAGATTTAACTGATAAAATGTTACTCAAAACACTTAGGCGCGGTGCATCTAGGTGTGTAAGTCATCTTACGAAAACCAAATAATCCCAAAACACTTAGGCGTGGTGCATTAACTTCTACCTCATTTATTGTTTCTTGACATATCAACCAATAAGAGAAAAATAGTGTGCATGCTTTTAATGACTTGAGATATCAAACACGACATGCAGTGGTTAGTTCATTGCATGCAATACTATTAATTAGCAAATAAACATTAACATTTCTCGTTTTCTCCTCCTCCTTGCTCACGGTGCACAGCCTAAGATGACTTACTCACCTAGACGGATGGAGTAGTGCATGTGACATGCACTAACATTTCATTAGTTAAATTTATGATCAAAATTTGATACAGATTACAATGGGGAGTTGGGGACCAATAAACCAGGACGGAGGTAGTAGTTATGGGATTACTAATATAGAAGCCTAAAAGAACTGGCCCCTAGTACTCCTACTAGTAGTAGTACTCAAGTTGGAATTCCAATTGCACGGCACAACTTGTTAGGCAAAAAATTTGATACAGGGTGTAGGAAGCGGTTTGGGAATTTGCATGCCTTTCCAACCAGTGAGATGCTCCATACAAAGTACGACAGAGAAATAACCACACAGAAGGAAGCTAAAAGTAAACAATCAAACGAGCATTTTTGCATTTGTTTTGCATTGAATCATTTCACAGGCTTGACTAGTGTTGTTTTTCTACTTTTACAAAAACCGCATCGTAATGCTAAAATGTGCATTTGCACGTACATACGTAATAGTAGTACTCCCTCCATCTAGGTGTACAAGTCTTCCCTCCTTCTTGGTCACCGTGCACAACCAAAGATGACTTATTGACCTCGACGGAGGGAGTAGCACAGTCTACAAGCATATATCGAGAGAGACGTGTAGTCCGATAGTATATAGTAAAGTTTGTGCTATATGCACGTACTTGCAAAATGCGTAATAATAAACAACATTTCCAAACTTTCCCTTTTACATACTTAATTAAGGACGCTAAAAATTCCTGAACGTTCGGGATTTATAATTTGCGTCCCAAAACTAATGAGATCGCCTTACGAAACAAAAATTATACTCCTTCTAAAAGCCACGGCGCTCGCAGGAGCACTTGCGGCGTGCCACGAGTGCCTTGGTGCGCGGTCGTTTCCTAGCGCGCCGACACAACGCCTCTTCCTTAGCCTCGCAACTCGCGAGGTGCTGATTGGCGGCTTGCCGACGGGCGAGCGCAATCTCACCGGTGTGGTGATCCGGCGCCAATAGGTACTCCTCCTGGCTGGAAGCGTGCACCTGGTCCACGTACCGCCAAGCGTAGATGAGGTGCTTGGGCCTGACTACACTCAGGGCGTCGGCACAGGCGTCCTCTGCCACCCTCACGGCCCTCGCACGAGCCTTCTGCCAAAGTACCAATTGCTTGACTCTCTCGGACGCGACATAGATCTCCCAGAAAGCTTGTTGCGCGGTGCGCTTCTCTTCCTCGGCCTTCTTCTCCGCCTCTATTTTGGCGCGCTCTGCTGGAGCCAAAGCCTCCCACAAGGCGACATCCATTTCTTTTCAAAGCTCCTCAAGGCTGGGGGGCTCGGCGGGTGGCGTGGCATTCTCCTCGTAGCGGGGTGTGGGTACAATAAAGGCAATGCTTATGAAGAAGATTCTGTGGTAAACTTCTTGAATTGCCCCCCCCCATCAGCATGGACAAGGCCTTTATAGAGCCTGTCTTCACCAATAATGTAAGTTTGTCCATCTCAAGCCTTCAAACTTTGTTGTATATATTTGGTTAGGCATGACTGCAACAGCTGTTTATTTTTGGTGTTTGCATCAAATTGCATGTTTAAAGTTTATTATGTAGTTCATAAACAAAAGTTTGTCCTTTCTCAATTTAAGTTTTCAGTTGTACAACCAAGTTCCTTATTCATACCATGTAAATTAAACTATACAGAGCAAGTGATCTTCTTTTGCACTACATGTATGCTTCTTTTCTTCATCCGTAATCCAGTGGTGTGGTGAACCTACCACTACAGCACAATGTCATATTCTGCAATGTCTTAACTATGAACAATGTCATATCATTCTACTACTCCCTCCGTCCGAAAATACTTGTCATTGAAATGGATGTATCTAGATGTATTTTAGTTCTAGACACATCCATTTTGATGACAAGTAATTCCGGGCGGAGGGAGTATTATTTAAACCGTCTCTTTATTTGCCAATCTGAAATGGGATAAATTGACAGCACACTAACCATTGATACTTATGAGTTCTTGATCTGTAATCCAGTGGTGTCGTGAAGCTGCCAACTCCTTCACAATGTCATTTCCTGCCATGTCTTGACCTGAATAATACCATATTGTGTTAATGCAATTTTAAACTGTGTCACTTTATTCGTTAGTAAGAAATGAGATGAATTGTCAGCACTGATACTTTTATGTGCAAAACCTGTCATATGTCTGCTTGTTTATCTTTCAGAGTGAGGAAGATTTAAGTGTTGAACAAGCGCAGTCTCGTCATCTTGCTCAGCTGCTTGTGTTGTAGCTCCCCAGCAGGGCTAACCTTTCTTGAACTCTATTGAAGTGCTGCCGGTTTTGTATATTATTTTGTCGGCGTGTTTATTTGCACTGGTGGCAATCTTTGATGTCCAGTGTATGTAATCTGCTGTCTGCTTGTGCTTTATTATCATAGTGGCGAACTTTGATGCCCAGTGGATGTAATATGCTGTAATTTCTTTATTGTATAGTCTTGGTTTTTTCTTATTCACGATGCTGCAGTTATTTTACTGTATATATATATATCCTGTGTTCCTAGTAAACCGGCCAAACCGTAAAATTACGGTACATAATCGGGCCGTCATGCAATCACGATGTAGGTTGGGCCTGAAACGTCCCGAACAGCTAACGGGCCGGCAGCAGCCCGAAATGAACCCTGGCCCATGATTGTGCGAATCAAACCACGGGCTTTTAACAGGCCAAAATTGTCTCGGTCCTTGTTTGGCCCAATCAGATATCGGCTGCGAGCAGGCCGGATGCAAACCAGGCCGTAGTTAGGCCCAACTATGTGACGGGCATTTAACAGGCCAAAATTAATATAGGGCCGAAATGTTAAATGGGTCCTTAAGTGGCCAAAACTAATGTCAGGCCGAATTACTAAGTGGGCCTCTAGCAAGTGGGCCCAAAAGCATAGTGTCTAGTTGACGGGCTGAATCTGATATGGGCCATAATTGAGCCCATAGCCTCTTAAAGGGCTGTACCTGATCTGGGCCATAATTTGGCCCAGAACATGGTAGGCTTTTAACGGGCCGGATCTCATATGGGCCACTATTAGGCCCGGAACGTGGTAGGCCATTAATGGACCGGATCAAATATGGGCCGGCATTTGGCCCAAAACATGGCAGCCAGTTAATGGGCCGGCCTACTAGGGTCCTCAAATTCTTGTGGGCCTATAGCTGGGCCGACCCATTAATGTCGGTGAAATCTCGTGGGCCTTTAGCCGGGCCGGCCCATTATGATCCACAAGAATCTTGTGGGCCTTTACCAGGGCCGACCCATTATGGTACACAAAAATCTTGTGGGCCTTTACCTGGGCCGGCCCATTATGGCCCGCAAAATCTTGTGGGCCATTAGCTGGGCCAGCCCATTATGGTCCGCAAAATCTCGTGGGCCTTTGGCTGGGCCGGCCCATTATGGTTCGCAAAATCTTGTGGGCCTTTAGTTGGCCAGCCCATTTAAACTTGATGGGCCGGTCCACGTGTGAACATATCATAGGCGCGTCTCACCCATTGGATGAGTAACACCTGTGCCAGCGTGGACCTGACACGTGTCTCCTCTAGCCAATGATGATTTTACATGTGGAAAATCCCCATTGGTCGGGGCTGTTAACGGGTTATCGGATCCAAAACCCGACCCGATAGCTTAACGACGTTCCGTTACGGTGGATGCCACGTGTTGTTCACCCTTTGTGAAAGCACTTCTGTGACGCGTGATTTATCATCATGGAAGTGGACACTTCCGTGATGATAATTTTGGTAATGTCATGGAACACTTCTACGACAACACAGGTATGACTATCTTGATTCTGTCATAAATTTGTCATGGATGTACATGCATGACAAAAAACGCGACCTACTGTGACAAACACGTATCATCACGGAAGTGTATTTTTTTGTAGTGACTTCCTCCGTATCGGTTTACTACATGGCATGCACGTCGTTCTAGGTTGAGATTTTAACTGTCTATATATGTGATGAACAGTACTCTAGCCTTTTAAAAAATGTATACTTTTGTACAGTAGTACTATTGATGGATCGCGCCGTGGAGCACAAATTGAAATTAAAAAAAAGGTGGTACATATAGAGAGCGCTCGTCGCCAAATTGTGCATATAGTACTATTAAAAAAGCTAGTACGTGCTTAATTGGGGTGCTAAATTCTATTATAGAAATACTAGTAGTATGTACATACTGAAGAGTTAAAGTAACGAGAAGAAACATAACATAGTTCTAATGGGGGCTCAGCACAACACACCCCTCAAATTAAACTAAGCACACCTGAAATTAAACTATGCAACTAATCCTATAGACACTGCATTAGGAGTTTAGAACCACCATGAGCAACGACACTGCCACCTTACTCGGAGCCCTCGTCCACGTCCTCGACTTCGTCCTTTTCCCTCTTCCTCTTGGCCAATACTTCTTTGCTTGAACCGCACACTTGGCTGTTGCTCTTCATCCAACCCTTGTAGATATTGAAACAAAGGTAGCCATCCATTGCAGCATAGTGGATGTGGTCTATATCTAGTACATTCCGCTTCCATGCATGACGATGAAACGTGTAATGAGGTTTCTCCAGTTTACGGTACGAAGGACGAACCATGGCTCCTGCCAGGGTCAGCATTGAAGGCTGACGAGAGGGCATCAGCTGATTCTTCTGGAGGTCGAAGGAGTTGCCTACAACAAGGCCTATTCGACCCAGGACTTCTTTGTCGTTCTTAAAGTCTACACTAACGAATTTCACTATTTTGCCCTTGAGGAAGTTCTTAAAATCCTGGCACTCAACATCGGCATGGCATATGTGGTAGACCAAGCAAATGTTATGTACGCAAACCTGGATCACGGCGGGCTTCTTCCTCTCTTCGTCCTTTAGATCCTTCTCTTGTCCCAGGACTGTGGTGTACTCAACATCTAGCCCAGCGACTCACTCATCATCTGAGTTTTTGAACATGCGTTTGAAGCGAGAAAGGCATCCTTTCACCATCGCGGAAGAACGGGTGTAGATGACATCGAACTCATCATCGGTGATGGTTCTAACCTTGTACTCACCGCCAATCGTGGAGATTTGGTACGCCATGGATTTGGGAGGAGGGCTAGCACTAGTGGAACTGTCGTCATGTGAATGGACGGGACGACTAGGAGCGAATCGCCGTAGTATTGAAGGACGTGCGGGGACGAGTAGGAGCGAACTGCCAGCATGCGAACGGCAGGGTAGTGGCTTTCAATTCTCCCATGATACGGGCTTCCGAGAGCCCTTGCATCTGAGATCGAACGGTTGCATGGCGTGATTCTAGACCTATGGGTGAATATCCTATCCTGGAGGGTTATTGTGCAAATTTTCAGCAACTTAGCATGCGATCGTTTGATCTCAGATCCAAGGGCTGCCAGCATCCCATATCATGGTCGCGCCTACCACGACCGCCGCGTCGCTCGCGCGGTCGCGCCCTTGGAAATTTAACACGGTGCGTTAGGCTATCTGATGTTGGCATGTCATACATAGTCATCACTTAGTCACTCATACTACAACAAGGTTGGCTATAAGTGTATTTTGTTACTTCTCTCTATCTCTTTCTTCGTACTCCCTCCGTCCCATAATACAAGAACGTTTTTGACACTAGTGTAGTGCCAAAAACATTCTTATATTATGGGACACAAGGAGTACTAGTATTTATTGCATTTGCCAAGGAGTGACCTCTTCCAATGAAATGTTGTTGCTAAGTTTGCGTTATTTAATTAGCTATAGACTCAAAATTGTCTTTTCACCTAGGTACACGCGCTTAGCACCGTTTCTTGCTTGGGTCACCAAACTAGTCTCTCTCTTCTTGATTAACTTGCCACATCAGACTTTATGCCTATGTGGCAAGCTTAGCACCTGTAGGAGCAAGTAAAAGTAAGTACAATAGTGCGCTTTACATGGCATTTTTGCATATGTGGAGGAAAGAGAGGCAAGGAAAAAGTGGAGAAGTGGGCGCTCATGCAAGAGCCAGCCTCTACTACATGGTGGAGCATTGGGAGAGGCACCTGTATGGAGGTGGTCAGGAATCGGGAGACTCACGCCGGTCGTAGCACCGCAGTTAAAATGATAATGGCAAGTAAAATCACGGGGCCCCACCTGTCCAGCAGTAACTCGCTATCAAATCACACAACCCTACGTTTGCAGCAGCCTACTCCCTCGTCTTTTCGCGTCTCTGTTGAATCGACTAGGCGGAACTGCCCCGCCTACCGCGCAGGAAAAGCCCCGCCCTCGACTTTTAGGGGCTGTTTGGTTCTAGGCCTAGCATTGCCACACTTTGCCACACATTTTTTCCAAGCTTGCCTAAGGTTAGTTCATCAAAATGAGAGCCACAAGTTGGCAAGCCTAAGGGAATCTTGCCACATTTTTTATGTGTATGCCATGTGGGGCCCAAGTGTGGCTTGCCTAAGATGCGACTTGAACCAAACACTCACCTAAGTTGGTCAAACTTGCCTAAATTTAGGTGTGGCAATCTTTGGCAAAGTTAGTCACAACCAAACAGGCCCTTAAATACAACTACATCCGCTTAAGAATCCAATGATATACTTTTTGTGACATAGTAACTCATATTTAGTTAGTCAAATGGATGACCTAGAACTATGTGCAGGCCCTATAAACCGAGACACCTAAAAATAAAAAACCGTGACGGAGAGGGTAGTTCAGCATGTATCTTTTTAGATCAGTATAGTCGGGATTCAGCAAGGAGCAAAACCAAGTGGTAGGCTGCACCTGTCGTGTTGGCGTAGCAACTCAAGGAGGGTCAGTCCGCACACGAAATGGCGACACACTTAACAGGACCCCTTTGGCTGACATGTGGCTCATCCACCGTCTTGTTGCACGTGTGATGCACCAAATTACAGTTCGGAGCAGCGGTTGGAATTGGAGGCACCCAGGTGGTAGCGCCGCAGTAGTAGAAAATGAGCGATGAGGGGTCAAAACACAAAGCCCCACCTTTCCCGCATTAAGCTGGACGGACGAAGCAACCATCATTTCACTCTAGGGCACAAGAGCATAAAGAAAAGAGAAAACAATGATGCGTGCGGCAGCTACCTAGGGTACCCTAAGGTAGGGGTCTCCACTACAGATCCTTTTTTTGAAAGCTCCTCCACTACAAATCGGCATCTCCCTCGCCCTCTTGAAGAAAACTAATGATGAGTATAGTGGTAGGGTTTGTAGGAGTACTACGGCGTGCGGGGCCACCTCATTGTAAACGGGTTCGAGTCGACGCCTTAAATATGTGTGGGCCGCTTGGTTTTACGTGAACGAGACAACATTTTGGCTTTCGGGACTAGTGGAGATATAGTACGTACAAAAAATTGTGGATGTAGGTTCGACCGAAAGGCAATGATGCATGGGCCCTGCATTTTGATATACCCGGGGCCGCGTGAAATTTGCTACTCTACTCAAAACTAGTAAGGTACACATGTATTGAACGCATAAGATTTCAAAACCAAATTATGAATAAATACACACTATAGCATGTAAAGCTTTGAGTCATATATGCATGATGTAGATGTTCGTTTAGTTCTTATAGTTCATTTCATTCAAAACCAATTAGTTTTATAAAAATGGTAAGATTCATGGGGTTGTGCATTGTAAATCATAAAGTAAAAAACAAATAATGGCAATTCATTTAGAAAAAAATAATCAATTATGATACAGAAGATTCTAGAACAAAGGAGAAGTGCTTGTGTTTTGAGGTTTGTGCATTATGCTTAAGTTCAACCATGGAGTCTTCTAAATTGTACATGTGGCAGATCTGGTGGAATGTTGATGATATCGAACAGCCAGTAGTGCTCGGATTTTCTATCTCTACACTATCGGATTGGCTTCATCCAGCGACCATCTTTCAAAGTTATTGGCACACTATATAGTTCTTGTGCCATAGTTGCATGTTTTGGAAAAAAGCTACTAGTGGGTTGTACTAGCTATTTAGGAATAGAAGATGTATACATGGAAGTTGTAGGGAAAGAGATGACATGGAACATCTCAATTCCTATGAGTAGGGATTGGAAAAGAGATGTCATTTGGTTCACATTATAGGAACTTTTCTATTGAATCTAGAGATGACATGTATCTCAATTCCTATGAGGAGGGATTAGAAAAGAGATGCAATTTGGTTCATATCATAGGAACTTTTCTATTGAATATACGCTAATATTTATTTTCCTTTGAAATTAAGGGAGTATAGGAATCCATTCATATGAACCAAGTGGCTCTAAAGCTATAGAAATGATATCATGTTTATTTCCTTTGAAATGCGGAGTATATGAATCTATTCCTATGAACCAATTGGCTCTAAAGGAAAAAATCCTATAAAAATCATATCATATAGAGTTCCTATGATATTCCTCGACACTAAAGGATGGTTGAAATTGCTGCGGGCGATACGATGGTGTTTCTTTGTAGACTCCTCACCCATATTTATAGCTACCTCTCGAAGATGAATGAAATGATATATATATATATATATATATATATATATATATATATATATATATACAGGGTATTCTACATGTGCAATTTGGTACGTGAAAACTCCGTAGAAGTTTGCGAGGTTCGAATTTTCAATAAAGCTATATGCACTGCATTTCGGAACGGAGGGAGCATACGGCAGTTGCTAACACTCACGTGGAAGATTTGTGTGTAGGAGGAGTGGTTGTTCTGTTCAATGACATGGCAAAACTGACACTGTTGGATGCCGATCTAACGATTCTTACGGTGTTTGTCAGGAAAAGGCTTGTGGCGAACGTTTGTCGGATAATGATTTACGGACACATGCATTGCATTGATACGTGCCCCCCTCTCTCTCACGCACACACACCCTCATGAGTCACGACTCTCCCGAGTCCTCTCACAGACTCGCACGTCGCACCCACCGTCTATCTGCAGGTAGACGTCACGCACATATGTGCTCTTCACGCCCTACCGCCAGAACTTCTAAAAAACAAAAGACGACGCACACATTTTATTTTAGCTCACACGTCACACACTTACACTATTACTCTTGCCGCGAACGTTCTTTGGGCATAGTATATTGTACTCTCACGAAGAGAAGCGGTGCACGCACGCACTAGTTCTGTCACACCCACTCATGGGTAAATGTAGGATCGCATTTTTTTGAAGCTGCTACAACAAAATCACTCCACTATATATAAAAGTAGGAGCCTTAGCGCTTGCTTTACTAGGGATCCTCTTATTCACTCTCTCATGCTCTCCAGATCTAAGCAAGACATAGGTGTCCACACTCTCTCTCAGCTCACGGCTGGTCACAAATCCGGCCGGACAACCTCGACCAGGGCAGGGGTGTAGGTGCATCGTTCATGCTGTCGTCGGCGGTGAGGGAGGAGACCAACGGCTGCCCGCGTGTCCCGATCGGCGGCCTGCCATTCTCTCCGAGAGAGCGCCGGCTCGGGAGGGCCTCCGACCCCTTCTTCCTCCCTACGGTATTGTGGCCAAGATGCGGCCTCCCGACGTCGTCTTTGCGACATGCCGACGACCCTCAGGTATATATTCCTTCAAAACCTACCTTTCTCTACTACCCCAGCTCCCTTCATGTGGATCATTTTCTACTTCCGTCCGCTGTTCTAGAGCCACCTAGACTTCTACTATTATTAGAGGTAAAGCTAGTTCATACAGTCGACTCTAAGCGTTGGTTCAAACAGGGAAGAAAGTGGGAAAGTTGTAGCATGAATCTAGGACTTGGTTCTAAGAGGAAACAGGGGAAAGTAGTAGATACCTGCTGTCCCTACGCCCATATCGCTACCATTAATGTAAAATCGCATGAAGCATTAAGCAATGCCACCTAATGTCACTATAAGTAATTCTAGTGCCGTCGATAAATTGAAGCAATGCCACCACCATTTTATGAAGTGCTTCCGTGTTGCTTTATTTCCCATGAATTGTGTTTTTGCAGTTACACTTAAATCTCACACCGCTAACATTGCTTCATCCAAGTGGAACTGCACAAATTTGGTTGCACATTTACTGACCATGTGCTACCCCCATGACAGTAATACTAATGCTATTGTTCTGCATGTTAATCTAGTGGCATTGTTGATGTGATGTGATGCTACTTACTTCACGACTCTTCATACTATCAATCTAGTGCCAATTATAACACAATAGATGCTGATGTTAATCATACGCCACTGCAAATATCTGTCACTATTTAAATAACCGTATTTCGTATTTGCACAAATAGGGATGTCTATCTCTGCATCGTTTCTATCCACGCAATCAAAAGCACACACCTCAGTTTTAGTACAGCTACGCAAAATGAGATGGCTATACCTCGTAGTCGTTGTCTAACCTCCCATCTTCAAGGTATTCCTACATTGGTAGTAACTAAGGTAGAATGACCAACGCAATCTAAAAGAAGCTAATTCGTACGTTTTACTTACTGATTGCAGTGCAGGGACGAGCGAAAACAACTGCATCCTAGTCCGGAATGCACTTTCTACCAGTTCATCCGTGGACCAAGGACTAGCTGGCACGGCTGCACGGCGGTTTTTTGGACAGGCGCGTGGACAAGAGGCATTGTGGTCTGCTTATTTCTGCAAATAACGGTGCGTGAATTTAGTGGAATGCACAAGAATTTCACCTGGTCAGTACACTGCATGGTTCAGTTCAGCATTCCAGCTGAGACCACAATTATAATTGGTTATTCTGGAATGAGAGAACCTAACCCTGGATGGTGGCAACAAGAAAAAACCAGAGTGAACTCCAGGAAATTTAAGCCTGCCGGGAGGCCCTTTGCCCAGACAAGCCGTGCCTGTTTTTTCCTGATTTGTAAACCTTCTCACAACTTTGTCTTTTGCTGTGAACTAGTATATGTTTGTTATGTTCTATGAATCATTGAGATGTATAAAATTGCTTAACTTATGCTTTTCAAGTTTTTTATGAAGACGAGTTTAATGTGAGTGTTGTACATGAGCGCTGGACTAGCGTGTGAACGTTTGGAATTTATTACATTGTGGCCTCAATTAACTGCATGAACCATTGTAACAAGATACATAGTTGCTTATATGTCACACAGCAGATTGTTGATTGTTAGCTGGTCGATAGCCTAGTGTTGAAGCAAGCTGAGCCAATGTGTCGTGTTTTGCACAATTGCTTACAAGTGGGGTAGCACCAACAATGTTTACAAGTACTTATGTATACATCAGCGCACAGTTCTCGAACAAGTGCTCTATTTCATCAAAACACACATGCTCGTATAATAAATCGTGAAAACTTATGTCTTACCATGCCATATTCATGAAAATACTAGTGAGGACGCATCTGTTTCGGCAACAATTACGATGGTTCTCACATGATTCGCAGCAGTTCCCATAGACGGATTCAAACAGAGTACTAGCCCCAGAGGGGTCGATAACAGGCAAGGTTCGAATAATTAGACACAATCCAAACTACTATTAAACACTAGCTGGGGCAACTATTTCATGCCTCGATCTAATTTGGGCTGGACACAAGATGGACCTTGCCATGAACATCATCAGGGACGTCCCGCAGCAGCTCAATCTTGTGAACCTTCATGAAGACAACCTTGTGGCCTTGCCACTGATAAACTTGTTTGTGCAGGCATGCCACGTCATCTTCCTGTGTAAGCTTGACAAGAACAATATGCCTCACAAACGAAGGAGTAGCTTTGAACTTCTTGTGCTTCAGTACACCCAGGACAACACGCCTGACAACAGTGAGGCTGGAATACAACTCTTCATTGGTATAACCGCAAATGGCTTCCAGGATCCAACAGCCTAAGAACTCTGTTTTCCTAGTGCGTATATTCAGGTCATCCGCCTCATAGCGAGTGACATGTACAACCACACAATCCTTGTCTGCATCAGGACTCTAATTGAAACAGAAACAAATTCTGAATTACTTTTCAGTATAAGAAACACAAGTTATTTAAACCACATGTATAGCATGGCATCGAAGCTAATCACCACATACTTAGATGAAAAACCACAATCGAGATCGGCAAAGAAGGAAATCACCTTGGGCAGCTCAGAGGGGGGGGGGACACATCCTCGATGGGGGAAAACTGCTCCTGTAGTGCCATGGGGGTTGTAACCTCAAACGGGGCGTTGACCATCTCAGTAGTGGCCGTGAGCGTATCTGGGGTCGGCTCGGTGGCTGCCTCCATCTTCTTGGAGCTCTCTGTCTCGTGGGGATCAGCCTCCCACGTCTGCTCCAATATCGGCAGATCTTTGCCTGGTTCTCCTTGGTCCATCATGAAGCTGACAGATACTAGGAGACCACTGAAAGGAAAACACAATCGCAATGACAATGAAACAAAAAAGAGAGTGAGGATCGGTTACTGCTTTGCAAAAGTTCTTTTTTTTCTCTGAACGAAAATATACCAACATCACGGATCTGCTTACCTTCCCTTCGTTGGGAGAGAAGAACAGTGGCAGATGCGAGTGTTGCCTTTCTTGAAGACGGTGAGGGAGAAGGGGATTCAGCAAAGAGTGAAATGATGGTTGCTTCGTCCGTCAAACTTAGACTGTGGGGAGGTGGGGTTTTGTGATACGACAGCTCGTTACTGCCGCGGTACGACCGGGGTGACTCTCCACCTACATACTGCCTTATAATTTGGTGGATGGCATTTGGGCCCACGCGCTGCATGGCCCGCATGTCGGTGAACAAAAGTATAACAACATTCAGTAGAGGGAAACATTTCAATGACCTAGGAGGAGCCAGAAGTGGTAGAGTGTCTCCACTGTACTAGTAGTAATTGTTTTTCTGGGTAGCTGTAGAGTGTCTCCACTGTACTAGTAGTAATTGTTTCTCTGGGCCCAAGACAAAACAGCCCATCCACACTAGTAAATAGCAAAATCAATTCAAAAGCCCATATATTTACTGAATGAGAGGCGCTACCCACACCCAGCACACCCCCCCCCCAAAACCTGGGTGCTCTTCTTCCTCCTCGCTCCCACCCACCTCACGTCAGCTCGCTCCACTCGTACCCCCAAATTCCTCACCTCACTCCTATAGAAAATCCCATCTCCCCTTCGTCCTCACTCATACAGAAAACCCCCAGTTCCCCTTCTTCTTCGCTCGCACTACAACTAGGCTCGTCATTCGTTACTCTGCTCAAATCCGTGAGCACGACACGACGCCCTCGAGGAAAATGGAGTCGGCTGACCCCCAGCGCCAAGAAGATGAGGCTCCCGTCAGCGGCGAAGCTTGTTGTACATCCCGCACCCGGTAGCGCGGGGATAAGCGGCCACCCCGCCCCCATCAGATCCCAGGAACCCGTAGAATCTCGGGTGGACCGCATCAGCGATCTCTCGGATGTCGTCCTTGAGGAGATCATCTCGCTTCTCCCCACCAAGGATTGCTACCACACCCAACTCATCTCAATTCGGTGGTGCCCTCTATGGCGCGCCATGCCCCTTAATCTCGACTGTCGTCAGCTATCTCTCTTCAATGATTTTGAAATCCCCAGAGCCATCATCTCCTCCCACCAGGGCTCCGTTCAAAGCCTCTGCATCCCGTCATGCTACCTGAGCAAGCATACCATGCCCTGCACGGTGGACGCCTGGCTGAAATCCCCTGAATTCACAGAACTACAGCTGCTTGAGTTCTACTTTCCCCTGGAAATCACATACCACATACCGAACGCCATGAACTTGTGCCCTCGGCACTAATGTTCATCTCGCGGTTTTCCTCCTCTCTCCACACCGCCACCTTTGCACTGTGCTACCTACCAGACAATCTGGAACTAAACCTTCGACTCTCATTTCTCAAGAAACTTTCACTTGTGTGGGTTTGTATATCGGAGGCCTCATTGCACAGCATCATCCACTCTAGTTGCCCTGCGCTGGAGTGCTTGGTGCTTGTTTTCACAGCTAGAATCGGTTGTCTCAAAATAAAGTCGCCTAACCTTGTAAGAATTGGAATTTCTTTTGACGGAAGGCAGCTCATCATCCAAGATGCCCCTTCACTTCAAAGGTTGATCCTTGATTCTAGTTATTCACCATTGCAAATAACAGTCCTCTCTGCGCCTAAACAGGAGACCTTGGGTGTAATACATGATCTCTGTGCTCATTTCAATATGGTATTTGGCTCCACAGTTCTTCAGGTACTTTATATTATCATCTACACTTGTAACCATAAGCTGCATTTTAAATTTCTGCACATAAGTTATATATCATCTTGGAGTACACATTTTGTACTAATATTATGTTCTATGCTCAATGAAGAGTTTCTCCATGGATGGCCTATCAATGGTGCTGGATTCTGTCAAGATCTTCTATATCCAAATGAATAGTTTTGATCTGAACAAGATTATTGGCTTGCTGCAATGCTTTCCATGTCTGGAGAAGTTGTATATCAAGGTGATAATTTCACGCACATTGGAAGCCCGCATATAGTGTACTAGAATTAACCATTCAGCTGTTGCTCTTTCGACACTCTTCTTTTAGACCTTAACTGTTTTCAATCTTATTGCCTATTTAGGAAATAGGACGGAGTAAGAAAGTTATAACCAATCGGTGGATTCGTAAGCATCGGGATTTTCTCACTTCTCATGAGATTCGATTGAAGACAATAATGCTAGAACGATATGTAGCCAACCGTGCAAACACAAGATTTGTCACATTCTTCCTACTGAATGCGAGGTTACTATTGTCTATCAGGCTTAAGTTTATCAGCAGCATGGTTTGACAGATGGGTATGTCGAAGAGCAAAAAAAGGAGTTTCGGGTGGGCAAAAGAGCTTCTGAACGTGTCGGGCTTCTATTTACAACATATTGTG
The DNA here is from genome assembly GCF_018294505.1 of Triticum aestivum. Lineage (NCBI taxonomy): Eukaryota > Viridiplantae > Streptophyta > Magnoliopsida > Poales > Poaceae > Triticum > Triticum aestivum. The sequence goes on from NC_057795.1 coordinate 443,125,951, forward strand.
GTCATAATCCAGTAAATTTTACGACCCAGGATGTTCATTCTATGGACCTGACCGATCCATTTGACTGTGAATGCCGAAAAAGTGCTGGAGTTAGATATGGGTGCCCTTTTCAATCTTGATTTTTTTGTAAACCTGATGAACAATTAAGCCTCATGCTTTTTTACAGTTTGTAAGCTGGAGTTAGATGTTCCTGCCCTTTTCAACTCGGTTGTGACTGTCATATTTTCTTTGAAACAAGGCAAATGGCTTGCCATTCATTTAATTTAGAGTGAAATATTGTAACAAATCCCAACCAAGGGAAATAACATCACTCTCGCCGGTTGCTTGAGCTCACTGTGCATTACAGAAGCCAAGTGATTAGCCCCCACCAACACCCACAAACTTATTCTGAACTAGCACATCAAATGGGCTGTAAATTTTCATAGGAAAGGCTGCATGACCATGACATATTTGGATTCTGACATTTGGGACCCGCGAGGAAATAGCCTATCCAAGGTGGTGTCGACTTACTAGCCAGTCAACAAACGATTATGCCTACCAGCCGTTGGATTGACATCTAGCATCTATCGTGTATCTTCTATCTATTGTCTTCTTCTTCCTCCAGCCGCCCAAACCAAACCACCCCGTCGGCTCTGCCTGCTCCCGCCTCCCATGGCTGGCTGTGCCTCCGCCGCCCTACCGTACGTACCCTCCAACGTTGGCCAGTCCCTCCCTCTATTCCCCCGCACGTCCTGTTATTCTCCGGCGACATCATCCCCAACACGCACCCACGCCCGAACCAGTCAACCCTCGTACTCCCCTCCGCCCTGCGACTGGACCCGGGCATCTTCCACTGCTCCTGTTCGTTCCATCCGAGGCTTCGCAATCGTCCTCCGCCTTGCGGCCTTGGTTCCCTTGCCGTGCGCGGTGCGCCGCCCTCTTGCGTTGTCAACGTCGTCAACAACCGAGAGGAACAAGGAGATGACTGTACGTGGAGAGGATGACAGTAGGGACCCACCAGCGTCATGGCAGTACGCAAGCAAGTGCCTCTATATTACAAGCCCAAAAATATGGTTCCTCCTAATGGTTGGACATCTGGGGCTCACGCCATTGTCAACGTAGTCAATAAACGAGAGAATTACACTACGAGCGGCTGACACCAGGGACCCAGCAAGTTGTGCAGGTTTTTTTGAGGAACAAGCAGTTGTTATTTATACTAGTTTTAGCGATGGATGAGGGTAACAACGGGGCTGTGCGGGGGCTGTGACCCGTCTAGCCAGGGTTTTATTTATGTTTACCACATCATGAGCCCAATTGTGTTTTTTTCTTGCTGAAAATGGCTAGCCCAGTTCTATTTTTTTAAAAGAAATACCCAAACAAGGCCTACTTGCTTTATCGGCCCTGCTGGGCTGCAAATCTTTCAAGACAAGGAGAGTTTCATTCAGTTTGCCCAGAAATGAGCTGTACATTTTTAAAACACATCAAACAAGGAATTAATTTCAACTTTTTTTCATTACAAGATCTTAAATTCGATTGATATTTATGCGTGGACAATTATTTGGATTTTGTATTTATATAAATTATTTTTCAAAATAGTTTGAATGTGAATCAATATTTATAGATTAGATACAATTGACCGCACCGAAATATGCAAAATATCGTATACTTTTTAACCGTGGCCACAATATGGGGTGTAATGCTAACAAAAAGAAGACGGGCTCCAAAAAATTCTTAAGAATTAGCAAATGGGATGTATATTATTAGAAATAATGGCAGATGGGCTGTATGCTATTTTCCATAGATTTGAGGCTGACTTGTGCGCCTACTACAGGTTGACGCGTATGCTTTCATAAAAAAAGGTTGACACACGCAACGCCCTGTCAACTTAGTCAACACATCAGAGCAGTGAATGTTGGATGTCCATCCAACGGCTGTCGTGCTTCTTCAATCTCTGCTCTTCATGCTCCAGCCGCTCAAACAAGCGCCAGTGGGACTGCCTGCTCCCTCCTCCCGTGGTCGGCTATGCTGCCGCGCAGGCCTCACGGTCCCATCGTACTCCCATTGCTGGCCTAGCCATCCCTCTACTCACCCACACATGCTGTTATTCTCCGGCGACGACAGACAAACTAGTAAACCCTCGTACTCCTCTGTGCGGGAAACAACTACCGAGTATTCCCTGGCTCCGTGTCATTCCCTTCCTAGACCTCGCCGTCGTCCACTGCCCTGGTGCTCTCGGCGCGACCTGGTTAACATGGTCAATGAACGACATCCATCGGAAGTGGACTGTACGTGGAGAGGCTGACAGCTGGGTCCACGGCCGCACGCAAGGAAATGCCTCCTTATTACATGCAAAATAATGATTCCTCCACGTGACAGCTAGGACCCACAGGAAGGGCCTCTGTATTTCGCGAAAAAAACGTTTCCCTTGCTGACAGGTCGAACCCACCAGCTATATCTTCGCACGCAAGGAAGTGCCTCCTTATTACGCCCTAAAAAATGAATACCCCCTGCTAGCTGGGACCCACCATATTGTTGGGCTGACTTGTGGGCCTACTAAGTTGACGGGAACAGAGGGCTTTGTCAACTTAGTCAATACTCCAGTGACCGTATGATGTCCATCCAACGGCCATAGTGCTTCTTCAACCTCTGGTCTTCTTGCTCCAGCCGCCCAAAGCTGCGCCGGTCGTGCCGCCTGCTCCTGCCTCCCGTGGCTGGTTGTGCTACCGCAGATGCCTCACCGCCCCCATACTACTCCCACCACTAGCCAGGCCATCCCTCCACTCACCCACACCCCCTGTTATTCTGCGGCGACGGCAGCCTAACACCGGCCGAACCAGTGAACCCTCGTACTCCTCTCTGCACGGGCTTCCACTGCTGCATCTTCCCCGGCTCCATGTCATCCCCTTCCTAGGCCATGTCATCGTCCACCGCCATGGTGCTCTCCATGCGGCGTGGTCAACGTGCCCAAGGAATGACTTCCATCGGAAGAGTAGTGTACGTGGAGAGGCTGACAGCTGGGTCCACGGCCACAACCTAGATTTTTTGTGATTTGCCAAGTAAGTCGCTTTGTCAGGCCTGTTGGGCTGCAAATCTTTCAAGACGAGGAGAGCTTTCATTCAGCTGGCCGAGAAAATGGCCCATCAGAAATGAGAAATGGGTTGTACATTTTTAAAACACATCAAACCGACAATTAATTTCAAATGTCTTTTTTTATTTCGAGATTTTAAATTACATTAATTTTTATGTGTGGAGAATTTGTTGGATTTTATATTGATATACATTTATTTTTAAAATCAGTTTGAATGTGAGTCGAAATTTTGCGATTAAAAATAGTTCGGACCGCACCGAAATATGCAAAATTTCATATAATTTTTTAACCCTGGCCACAATATGGGCTGTAATGCTAACAGAAAGAATATGGGCTCCCAAAAAAAACCTTAAGAATTAGCAAATGGGTTGTAAATTATTAGAAATAATGGCAGATGGGTTGTATGTTGTTTTCCACATATTTGAGGCTTTCCTAAAAAAAGATTGACACACAAGAAGTGACTGTTGGATGTCCATCCAACGGCCGTCGTGCTTCTTCAATCTCTGCTCTTCCTGCTCCAGCCGCTCAAACAAGCGCCGGCGGGACTGCCTGCTCCCTCCTCCCCGCGGCCGGGTGTGCTGCCGCGCAGGCCTCACCGCCCCATCGTACTCCCATCGCTGGCCTAGCCATCCCTCTACTTACCCACACCTGCTGTTATTCTCCGGCGACGACAGACGAACTAGTAAACCCTCGTAAAGTCGTACTCCCCTCCGCATGGGAAACAACTGCCGAGTCTTCCCTGCCTCCGTGTCGTTCCCTTCCTAGGCCTCGCCACCTTCCACTGCCCTGGTGCTCTCGGCGCGGCCTGGTCAACATGGTCAACGACCGACATGCATCTGAAGTGGATTGTACGTGGAGGGGCCGACAGCTGGGTCCACGGCCGCACGCAAGGAAATGCCTCCTTATTACGCGTAAAATAATGATTCCTCCACCTGACATCAGGGACCCACCGAAAGGGCCTCTGTATTTTGCGAAAAAAATGTTACCGCCACTGACAGATCAGACCCACCAGCTATATCTTCGCACGCAAGGAAGTGCCTTCTTATTACGCACAAAAAAATGAATACCCCCCCCCCCTATTAGCTGGGAGCCAGTATAGTGGCAGGTTGACTTGTGGGCCTACTAAAATGACGGGGACGGAGGGCTTTGTCAACTTAGTCAATATGCACGATTCTAGCTCCAGTGACCATACGATGTCCATCCAATGGCCGTAGTGCTTCTTCAACCTCTGGTCTTCTTGCTCCAGCCGCCCAAACCAGCGCCGGTTGTGCCTCGTGCTCCTGCCTCCCATGGCCAGCTGCGATGCGGCGGAGACCTCATCGCGCCCTACTACTCCCACCGCTGGCCAGGCCATCCCTCTACTCACCCACATCCCATGTTATTCTGCGGCGATGGCAGCCTCACACCACAGCGAAACAGTGAACCCTCGTACTCCTCTATGCGTGGGCATCCACTGTCGCGTCTTCCCCGGCTCGGCGTCGTCCCCTTCTTAGGCCTCGCCGTCGTCCACCTCCCTGGTGCTCTCGGTGTGGCGTGGTCAACGTGGTCAAGGAACGGCTTCCATTGGACGTGGACTGTACGTGAAGAGGCTGACAGTTGGATCCATATCCGCAACAAGGAAGTGCCTCCTTATTACTTGGAAAATAATGATTCCTCCACCTGACAGCTGGGACCCACCAGACGGGCCACTGTATTTCATGAAAAAATATTTCCCCCTGACTGCTGGGACCCACCAGCTACATCTTCGCACGCAAGGAAGTGCGTCCGGGAAAAAAATGATTCGCCCCCTGACTGCTGGGACCCACCAGCTACATCTTCGCAGGCAAGGAAGTGCCTGACTATCGGGTCCCACCTGGCCGAAGCGTACGTAGCATTGTCATTCTAGTCGCGAACGTGTACGTACATACTGGTCGTTGTAGAGGCGCGCACGTGTTGTAGTAGAGGCACGCACGTAGCATGTACACGCATGTACAACGGCCAGGGTGCAAAAAAGAAAATACGGCCACGTACGTACATACGGGCGGGGTCTCGAACGCCTACTCGCGCATACGTACGGCCAGGGCTCGTGTACATGGCTGGGTCGGAATGGAGAAACAGCGTCGTCGTCATGTTCATGGGGAGGCAACGTAATGTGTCGTGTTCATGGGGAGGCAATAGAATGCGTCGTGTTCATGGGGAGGCAACGGAATGCGTTGTGTTCATCGGGAGGCAACAAAACGCGTGGGAGCCAACCGGCTGGGTCGGAACGGAATGTGTGGTCGTGTTCATCGGGAGGGCTTGAACGGAACAGGCGATGGAAACGAGGCCTGGCGTACCGCAGAACAGAGGAAACGGCCTTGTGTTCGACCGGCCACGTTCGAAACGGGATCCTTTTCATCGGGAGGGGTCTAGCATACCACAAAACAGAGGAAACGGACCTCATACGGTCGAAACAGAGGTCCTGTTGATCAGGAGGGGTGTGGCGTACCACAAAACGGACGAAACGTACCTCCTATGGTCGAAACGAGGGTCCTGTTGATCGGGAGGGGTGTGGCGTACTGCAAAACGGACGAAACAGACTTGTGTTGGAGCGCTACGGTCGAAACGGGGGTCCTGTTCATTGGGAGGGGTGTGGCATACCGCAAAACAGGACTCCACGGGATAGTATTCATCTCCACCGTCTACCTCCTCCAGCTTGCACAGGCTACCGTCGACCTCCTCCAGCCTCCACGGTCTCCTGTTCATCCAGCCTCCACCGCGCGCTACTCCACCGGCTACTGTTCAACCACCCCTCCACGGGCACCCCTCCACCATCTACTGTTCATCTAGCCCTCCACACCACGGGGTCCTATTCATCCAGAGGCAACACCACCGCTCACTGTTCATCCACCCCCCCCAGCAACGCTCGCTGCTCATCCCACAGGCATCATCGATCGGCTTCAGTTAGCAGCAGTAGCGAAGGAATCGCTCGATCGAGTTCAGTTAACAGCCATCGATCGATCGCTCGGGTTCAGTAATGCGTAGCCTGCAGTGTAATGCTCGGGTTCAGTTAGAGCCCAACGCCTCGCTCGGGTTCAGTTAGAGCCAACGCCTTGCACACACATGCATACATGTTCGAGAGAAACGCGCATCGCTCGGCCCTGGACCTCCCACCGTAACCGGGAACTCCCCGAAATTTCCCCGCCCTCGCTTCTACCATGGTTTTTTCCGTCATGGATGGCCCAAAGAATGTCATGAAGCTGCGTCTCAGGCCCGCCCTGGAGAAAAGCGTCTCAAGGTGAGAAAGGGCAATGCACGGTACCGAAGAGGCCAGCAATGATGGAAAGGTAAAATTGCGTATAATCCATGGACTCACATTAGTCATAAAGAAATCATATATTTATTGCAAAAGATTTATTAGCCCTCGAAGCAAAGTACTACTACGCATGCTCCTGGGGGGGAGGTTGGTAGGAGTTAACCATCGCGCGCCCCCGACCTCCACTCAAGGGAAGGCAATCAAAAGAGCACCCCATGCAATAAATTTGTTACACAACTTTTACCATACGTGCATGCTACGGGACTTGCCAACTTCAACACAAGTATTCTTTAAATTCATAATCACCCAACTAGCATGACTCTAATAGCACCACCTCCATATCTCAAAACAATTATCAAGTATCAAATTGATCATAGCATCCAATTCACTTCCTATGATAGTTTTTATTATACCCAACTTGGATGCTCATCATTCTAGGACCAATTTTATAACCATATAAAATACCATGCTGTTCTAAAAGACTCTCAAAATAATATAAGTGAAGCATGAGAGACTAATAATTTCTACAAAAATCAAGACACCACCGTGCTCTAAAAAGAATTAAGTGAAGCACTAGAGCAAAACTATCTAGCTCAAAAGATATAAGTGAAGCGCATAGAGTATTCTAATAAATTCCAAATCATGTGGGCTTATCCCAAAAGGTGTGTACAGCAAGGATGATTGTGGTAATCTAAAAAGAAAAGACTAATATCATACAAGACGCCCCAAGCAAAACATATATCATGTGGCGAATAAAAATATAGCTCCAAGTAAAGTTACCGATGAACGAAGACGAAAGAGGGGATGCCTTCCGGGGCATCCCCAAGTTTAGGCTTTTGGTTATCCTTGAATATCTTGGGGTGCCATGGTCATACCCAAGCTTAGGCTCTTGCCAGTCCTTATTCCATAGTCCATCAAATCTTTACCCAAAACTTGAAAACTTCACAACACAAAACTCAATAGGAAATCTCATAAGCTCCGTTAGTGCAAGAAAGAAAAACCACCACATAAGGTACTGTAATGAACTCATTATTTATTTATATTGGCTTTAAACCTACTGTATTCCAACTTCTCTATGGTTCATACCCACCGATACTAGCCATAGATGCATCAAAATAAGCAAACAACACACGAAAAACAGAATCTGTCAAAAACAGAACAGCCTGTAGGAATCTATAACTCTAGAATACTTCTGGAACTCTAAAAATCCTACCAAGATAGGAAGTCCTGGGAAATTTGTCTATTGATCTACATCAAAAAGAATCAACGCAAAAGCACGTTTCTGTGAATTACTAAAATTATTTTCATGTGTGCAAAGTTTCTGTTTTTCAGCAGAATCAAATTAACTATCACCATAGGTTATCCTATAGGTTCTACTTGGCACAAACACTAATTAAAACATGAAAACACATCTAAACAGAAGCTAGATGAAAAATTTATTACTAAATAGAAGCAAAAAGCAAAAAACAAAAATAAAATTGGGTTGCCTCCCAACTAGCCCTATCGTTTAACGCCCCTAGCTAGGCATAAAAGCGAGGATAGATCTAAGTAGTGCCACCGTTTTTTAGCAGAGTCATGCTCGAATCGGGGAGGTTCTTTACGTTTCCCTTCATACTCGGAAATTTTTAGATCTAAAGAATCCAACCGCTTATTGCAAAGAGTAATCAACATATTCATGCGGTGAAGATTTTCGCTAACACTCTTAAGAGGTTCAATAGACTTTTGTAAGATTTTTTTTACTTCGCAAATCTTTTCAAACACTTGTGTTTCTTCTTGGGTAGGATGTGGTCCCCCTTTTTGAGGTAGTGTTCCCACTATTACCTCTAAAATTTCATGCGCAATACTGGGATGAATTTCAATAAAATTTCCTTTGGCAATGCAATCCAAGAGTTGTCTATGGGACAGATTTAGCCCAACATAAAAATTGTGAAGTAGAATTCTAAAATTCACCTCTAGCATGCAATTACGATAAGATTCCATCATCCTATAGCAAGCATCTTTTAAGTTTTCTCCTTGCCTTTGCTTGAAGTGTAGAACTTCAAACTCGGGAGACATAGGAGCGGATAAGGGACTAGCCATGACTACGAGACAAACAATCTAACACACAAGCAAACAAAAAGGCAAGCGGAAGATATAAGAGATTGGGAAAGAGAGGGCGAATAAAACGGCAAGGGTGAAGTGGGGGAGAAGAAAATGAGAGGCAAATGGCAAATAATGTAATGCTAGGGAGATGAGTTTGTGATGGGTACTTGGTATGTCTTGACTTGAGCGAAGACCTCCCCGGCAACGGCGCCAGAAATCCTTCTTACTACGTCTTGAGCTTGCGTTGCTTTTCCTTGAAGAGGAAAGGGTGATGCAGCAAAGTAGCATAAGTATTTCCCTCAGTTTTTGAGAACCAAGGTATCAATCCAGTAGGAGGCTCCTCAGAAGTCCCACGCGCCTACACAAACAAACAAGAACCTCGCAACCAACACAATAAAGTGGTTGTCAATCCCTTCACGGCTGAGGGAGTCCTGGATTAGGGGGTGTCCGGATGGCCGGACTATGACCTTTGGCCGGACTCCTGGACTATGAAGATACAAGATTGAAGACTTCGTCCCGTGTCCGGATGGGACTTTCCTTGGCGTGGAAGGAAACCTTGGCGATACGGATATGTAGATCTCCTCCCATTGTAACCAACATTGTGTAACCCTAGCCCTCTCTGGTGTCTATATAAACTGGAGGGTTTTAGTCCATAGAAAAAACAACAATCATACCATAGGCTAGCTTCTAGGGTTTAGCCTCTCTGATCTCGTGGTAGATCTACTCTTGTACTACCCATATCATCAATATTAATCAAGAAGGAGTAGGGTTTTACCTCCATCGAGAGGGCCCGAACCTGGGTAAAAACATCGTGTCCCTTGTCTCCTGTTACCATCTGCCTAGACGCACAGTTCGGGACCCCCTACCCGAGATCCGCCGGTTTTGACACCGACATTGGTGCTTTCATTGAGAGTTCCTCTGCGTCGTCACCTTTAGGCCCGATGGCTTCTTCGATCATCAACAACGACGTGGTCCAGGGTGAGACTTTTCTCCCCTGACAGATCTTTGTATTTGGCGGCTTTGCGCTGTGGGCCAATTTACTTGGCCATCTGGAGCAGATTGAAAGCTACGCCCCTGGCCATCAGGTCAGATTCGGAAGTTTGAACTACACGGCCGACATCCGTGGAGACTTGATCTTCGACGGATTCGAGCCATGGCTGAGCGCGCTGCACTATCATGAGGGGCATGATCTAGCTCTGCCGCCGAACAGTGTCCAGAGGGCCGCTCAGGTGTCCGCTCCGACCCTTAACTCGGAGCTGACTGCGCCAATCGGGGACGGATGGTTGGACACCACCTCGGGGGGTGCAATCTATACGGCGATCGAGCCGAACACCAGTCTTGTCCTTCGCGAAGCTCGTGACTCCAAGGTGCCGGACTCCTTTCCGAACTTCGAATCTTCCACACCCCTTCCAATCGAACCCAATTGGGCTCCGATCATGGAGTTCACCGCCACAGACATATTTTAGCACTCGCCCTTTGGCGACATCCTGAATTCACTAAAGTCTCTCTCTTTATCAGGAGAGCCCTGGCCGGACTATGGTCAGCAAGGTTGGGATGCGGACGACAAAGAAATTTGAAGCCCACCCACCACCCACTTTGTAGCCACTGTCAATGATTTAACCGGCATGCTCGACTTCGACTCCGAAGACATCGACGGTATGGACGCCGATGAAGGAGACGACCAAGAACCAGCACCTATAGGGCACTGGAAAGCCACCTCGTCATATGACATATACATGGTGGACACCCCAAAAGAAGGGGATGGCGATGGAACAACGGAGGATGACCCCTCCAAGAAACAGCCTAAGTGCCGGCGTCAGCGACGCCGCTCTAAATCCCGCCACAGCAAAAACGGCGAATCCAGCACCGGAGACAATAACACCCCAGACAGTGCCGAATACAACCCCCTCCAGCAGGATTCAGCGCAGGAGGATGGAGAAGCCAGCCCTCATGAGAGAGCGGCAGACAGAGAGGTCGAGGACGATAATTACATGCCTCCCTCCGAAGACGAAGCAAGCCTCGACGACGATGAATTTGTCATACCTGAGGATCCCATCGAACAAGAGCGTTTCAAACGCAGGCTTATGGCCACAGCAAGCAGCCTCAAGAAAAAACAGCAGCAGCTTAGAGCTGACCAAGACTTGCTAGCCGACCGATGGACTGAAGTCCTTGCGGCCGAAGAGTATGAACTCGAACGCCCCTCCAAGAGCTACCCAAAGCGCAGGCTGCTACCCCGACTAGAGGAGGAAGCAACTAAACCTACATCACCAGTGTATGACGCGGCCGACCGGCCACCTCGTGGCCGTGACAGAGAGGCCTGTCGGCCATCAACTCGAGCCGCACCCCGGCGCCGCTCAAAAAGTACCAAGGCACGGGGAAACACGCCGGACCTGCGAGACATATTGGAGGACAAGGCAAGGCAAACAAGATCGATCTATGGATCACGTGGGCGCCCCACGACACATGACGATAACCGTCACGCCGGATATGGCAAATACGGCCAGGCCGAACACAACAGAAAAAGCTCATCCGAGCTACATCGTGATATAGCCCAATACAGAGGCGCCATACACCCACTATGCTTCACAGACGAAGTAATGGATCATCAAATCCCCGAGGGTTTTAAACCCGTAAACATCGAATCATACGATGGCACAACAGATCCTGCGGTATGGATCGAGGATTATCTCCTTGATATCCACATGGCCCGCCGTGATGATCTACACGCTATCAAATACCTCCCACTCAAGCTTAAAGGACCAGCTCGGCATTGGCTTAACAGCTTGCCAGCAGAGTCAATTGGTTGCTAGGAGGACCTGGAATCCGCATTCCATGACAATTTCCAGGGAACCTATGTGCGACCACCAGAGGCCGATGACCTAAGCCACATAATTCAGCAGCCAGAGGAATCGGCCAGACAATTCTGGACACGGTTCCTAACCAAGAAAAATCAAATAGTCGACTGTCTGGACGCAGAGGCCCTCGCAGCCTTCAAGCATAACATCCGAGATGAATGGCTTGCCTGGCACCTAGGACAGGAAAAGCCGAAATCCATGACAGCCCTCACGACACTCATGACCCGCTTTTGCGTGGGAGAAGACAGCTGGCTAGCTCGTAGCAATAACATGACCAAGAGCCCTGGTAATTCGGATACAAAGGACAACAATGGCAGGTCGCGTCGCAACAAGCACAAGCGCCGCATTAACGGCGACAATACTGAGGATACGACAGTTAATGCCGGATTCAGAGGCTCTAAACCCGGTCAGCGGAAAAAGCCATTCAAAAGAAATACTCCGGGCCCGTCCAGTTTAGACCGGATACTCGATCGCTCGTGCCAGAGACACGGCACCCCCGAACAACCAGCCAATCACACCAACAGGGATTGTTGGGTGTTCAAGCAGGCAGGCAAGTTAAGTGCCAAAAACAGAGACAAGGGGCTGCATAGCGATGACGAGGAGGAGCCCCGGCCGCCGAACAACAGAGGACAGAAGGGCTTTCTCCCACAAGTGCGGACGGTGAACATGATATATGCAACGCACATCCCCAAAAGCCTGAACCTGCTTTATCAGGATAAAGTGCGAAAAATGGGCATAGATCCCTCAAGGATTAAACCCACAAAGACGACCTTTAAAGGCATCATACTAGGTGTAGAGGCCAGCTGTACAGGCTCAGTTACACTCAAAGTGGTCTTCGGATCCCCGGATAATTTCCGAAGCGAGGAGTCAATCTTCGACATAGTCCCGTTCCGCAGTGGCTATCACGCCCTGCTCGGACGAACTACATTTGCAAAGTTCAATGCGATGCCGCACTACGCATATCTCAAGCTCAAAATGCCAGGCCCTTGAGGAGTCATTACGGTCAACGGAAACACCGAACGCTCTCTCCGAACAAAGCAGCACACGGCGGCCCTCGCGATGGAAGTACAAAGTAGCCTCTCAAGGCAATTCTCCAGTCCGGCTGTTAAGCATTGGACACCGTCAAGCGCGCCCGGAGTAACCTACAACAAGACCGTCTGGCACATTCCGAGCTAGCATAGCAGTGTAGCCCCAACCCCAGCCCTCGCAAGATTGCGAAACCTGTACCACGCGTACATAATTACGCTCCGAAAATACCATGGGCATAAGGGGAGGGGCACAACCACGGCATGCCCAGAATGTGGCTCAACCGCACTAGGGGCTCCCGATTTTGTAATTTCTCTTTTCTTACTTTCAGGATTCCACTTTCAGGAAGGCCTGTCCGGCAGTACAATCACAGAACACACGATGCAACAGCCAGGGAGACAGCAAGCCACGTCGAATGTCCAGGTGGTCTCTATAACGAGCTAAATACCTGTCTTACTTAAAGTCTCGCCCTTGGAGGGGGACATGTCAAATAATCCCATCTCTTGCTTATCGCACTATTTGTATCATTCTGCTTTCATAGCAGCCCTTTAATAAACAATACATAGCTCTTGTCTATTATTGCATTCATTTTTTATGTACATATGTTCAGTTATGACATTATGCAACTGTACACTTTGGTACGGCCAATACACCAGGGGCTTAAGTTCCCCAGAATACGGTGTGAGAAGACTGAACACTCTGATGAGTGCGGCACCCCGAACTTATAGCATTATATGCATCGGCTCTGAATCATGTCTTGGGTCAATAGTTGGGTTTGCCCAGCTCCCATTTTTTGGTACCTCACGTTCCGCTATATCGGCTAAGGTAGCGCTAGGAGAACTACTGCGATTGTGCCCCAGTTGAGCTGGGCTAACACCTCAGTAGAGAAAGCTAAAACTGACCGTCATGATAGGGCGAGAGCCGGTCGCTGTTCGAGAGGTTTTTCGAGTCCCTAAAGACTTATGCCGCTTAGAGCGAGGAGCTAGCTTTGTTCGGCCTAGGCATGGATAGCGCCCCGAACTCGGTCTTCCGAATACCAGGGGCTTCACCGAAATTTAAAATTATAGAATTCTATGGCTAAGTGAGAGTGATAAAGCATTATAAGTCTGATTGCCTTGTTCATTGTGCTGAGCGCCTCCCTCAAATGACCCAAGAATGGGAACAAGAGCGCTCAGGTTTATCCCGAACACCCCAGCACTCGTGGCATGGGGGTAGAAGCTGATGACTTGCATCTCTCAGATTTAATAAACGGCCGCACAGAAGGTAATATTTTAAATTCAAAAAGCGTTGCTTAGCGCATATGAACAAGTTTTCAGCGCACAGGATAAAAACACGAGCGAGTTTACTCAAAAATTAAATCCTTGGAACATTCGTTCACCACAAGGCGGGCACCCTTCAGGACGCCCTCATAGTACATCTCAGTCCTGCGATGCTCTTTCCCCTCCGGTGGTCCTTCCATCTCCAGCTTCTCAGCATCTAGCTTGCCCCAGTGCACTTTGGCACGGGCAACGGCCCTATGGGCGCCTTCGATGCATACGGAGCGCTTGATGACTTCAAGCCATGGACAGGCATCCACCAGCCGCCTCACCAGCCCAAAGTAGCTCTCAGGCAGGACCTCCCCAGGCCACAGCCGGCCTATAAGGCCCTTCATGGCCTGTTCGGCTACCTTATGGAGCTCGACCAGCTGCTTCAGCTGGTTGCTCAAGGGCACCGGGTGTCCGGCCTCAGCATACTGGGACCAGAACACCTTCTCCGTCGAGCTCCCTTCTTCAGCTCAGTAGAATGCGGCGTTGTCGGACACACTGCGGGGCAGATCTGCGAATGCTCCTGAAGAGCTCCGGATTCGGGTAAGTAACACGTAATTCACTTTCACATGCTTGCTTTGCATAAAGAATGCCTTACCCACCGCTATCTTTTTCATCACCTCAATCTCCTGGAGGGCTTTTTGGGCTTCGGCCTTGGCAGATTTGGCGCTTTCAAGTGCCGAGGCAAGCTCAAACTCTCACGTCTTTGAGTCAAGCTCTAAACTCTTGTGTTTCTTCATGAGAGCATTGAGCTCTTGCCGCACCTCCGCCACCCGCGCCTCTTGTTTCTCTCGCTCGGTGCACTCCATGGCCGCATTATCTTCGGCCTTGGACAACGCTTCCTTCAGGGTCGCCACCTCGGTTGTGGCCCCTGTAACATTCACGTTGGTCCTGTCACTATTTGCAACCAGGTATTTTTATATATACTTACGTAAGGTACTACCTACCTTCCTTGTCCTCGAGCTGCTTCTTGGCAAGGCCGAGCTCGTTCTCAGACCGCTCGAGGCTCTGCTTCAATGCATCAACCTCCGCAGTCAGTGCGGCAGAGGTCAGCAGCGCAGCCTGCATTCCCATATTGACATATTTATGTTAGACTCCTGCGTATATCTTTTTAGATCCTCAGTCCAGCTTTTCTTTCCGAACACCAAACTGAGCATCAGGGGCTACTGTCTATGCGGTAACATTTTTACATGTTTTAAATACATACCTCAAAGCCTGTTAAAAGGCTGGCACAGGCTTCTGTCAGCCCGCTTTTGGTGGACTGAACCTTTTGGATCACCGCACTCATAACAGTACGGTGCTCCTCGTCGATGGAGGCGCCGTTAAGCACCTCCAGCAAATTGTCCAGCGCCTCCGGTTGGACGGAGGCCGCCGGTGTCGTAGGCTTGCCCTTCTTACGAAGGGGCCGCCTGCCGGACTCCGGAACCGCTGAAGGTTCCGGTACGGTGTACGGCTCAGGGCCGGATTTAGATCCCTCCAGGGTTTTATCCCCTTTGGGCCTGGAGTCCGGGAGGTCGCCTTGCTGCGCCTCTAGGACCACCTCCTCCTGGCTTAGCCCCTTTTGGGACTCCACCTTGGCTTCGTCCGTAGGGCGGGGGGAGGTAGCCGTCGGGAGTGAAAGACTATTCACATCCGACGAATCCAGGGAGCCGCTCGACGAATCGTCGAGCTGAGCCTTGGGCGGACTACATGATT
Source organism: Triticum aestivum (assembly GCF_018294505.1). Classification (NCBI taxonomy): domain Eukaryota; kingdom Viridiplantae; phylum Streptophyta; class Magnoliopsida; order Poales; family Poaceae; genus Triticum; species Triticum aestivum. Next base: position 443,141,254 of record NC_057795.1, read on the forward strand.
ATATTCGGCGTCAGAAGGTACTATGCAAATAAAGGAACACCATGAATTATTCTGGTATCCGGATACTTACGATTTGGCCAGGGGCTTGGCCCTGGACGGCCACTCCTCTCTGCTGTCGTCGGCATCGGAGGCGTAGTCCAGGAGAAGGGTCTTCCCCTTCTTGGACCCTCCGGCCTCCCTAGTTGGGGCGGCCTTCCTTTTCTTTCCTCCCCCCGCTGGAGGGGGAGAGGCTTCTTCTTCCTCCTCCTCGTCTTCGGAGGAGGAGTGCGCTTTGGGGTCGTCGGGCGATGAGTCCGACACCACCAGGCGCCGGGAGCTCCTTCGAGTTCCCGTGGCCTTCTTCTTGGCCTTCTTCTTGGCCTTCTTCTCCGGCACCACGTGAGGTGCCGGGACCAGCAGCTTCATCAAGCGTGCGTCTGCTGGGCCTTCGGGCAAAGGAGCCGGGCAGTCGATCTGTCCGGCCTTCTTCTGCCAGTCCTGTTAAAGGAATGGGAGTTTAGATCCCGCATAGAGTCAAACTATGAAAAACAAGTACCCTGTAATGGGTAAACTAAGCTTACCGCGCTGGCTTGACGCTTTGCGCAGAATCCGCGATCCTCGGTAATGGGAGGATGAACCTCGGAGCTCTTGAAAAGAACCTTCCAGGCATCTTCATGCATTGTGTCGAAGAGCCTGGACAAAGTTTGGTGCTGGGCCGGGTCGAATTCCCACAAATTAAAAGCCCGTCATTGACACGGGAGGATCCAGCGGAAGAGCATGACCTGGACTACAGTGACAAGTTTAACCTTCCTGTCGATTAGGTCTTTGACGCAGGTTTGGAGTCCGGTCACCTCTGCCGAATTACCCCACGATAGGCCCGTCGCTTTCCATGAGGTGAGCCGGGCGGGGATGCTAGATCGGAATTCGGGGGCCGCTACCCATTTAGGGTCACGCGGCTCAGTGATGTAGAACCACCCCGATTGCCACCCTTTGATGGTTTCCACAAAGGCGCACTCGAGCCATGTGACATTGGCCATCTTGCCCACCATGGCGCCTTCGCACTCTGCTTGCCGTCCGCCCACAACCTTCGGCTTGACATTGAATGTCTTTAGCCATAAGCCGAAGTGGGGTTTGATGCGGAGGAAGACCTCGCACACGACGATAAATGCCGAGATGTTGAGGATGAAGTTCGGGGCTAGATCATGGAAATCCAGGTCGTAGTAGAATATGAGCCCCCGGACAAATGGGTGAAGAGGGAAGCCTAGTCCTCGGAGGAAATGGGGGAGGAACACCACCCTCTCATGGAGACTGGGGGTGGGGATAAGCTGCCCCTCATCTGGGAGCCGGTGCGCAATGTCGTAAGACAGGTATCCGACCTTCCTCAACTTTTTGATGTGCCTCTTCGTGACGGAGGAGGCCATCCACCTGCCTCCCGCTCCGGACATGATTGGAGAAGGTTGAGGTGGGGAGTGCGGACTTGGGCGCTGGATCTCGAGTGCACAGGAATGGATAAGCAAAGGAGGAGGAAGGCGTAGATGGAAAGGGTGGATTCTTATCCCCTTATATGGGCGGCCGAAACTATGTGCCCCCACCAGCCTAGTAAAACTCGCTTATCTCCCAAGCGCCATGATTAATGGCGCGGTTGGGTTACCCACGCCTATGTTGATGAGAATCCCGGAATAAGGGGACACGATCTCTGCTTTGACAAGACGTGCCAAGGAAACCGCCTCGCTAAACGTGTTGAGGTGGCATAGTAAAACGATTCGAATAAAGGCTTGGCTATGGCATGATGTCACGCTACGGAGTACGTCAGCAGATTAGATTTGTGCAAATATTATTCTCTCTATGGTGGTATGTGGAAATTATTTTGCAGAGCCGGACGCTATCCTTGTGTTCAACATCTTCTATGAAGTATTCGGAGGAGGAACCCGCCTTGCAATGCCGAAGAAAATTTGCGTGCTGAACTCGTCATCATTGAAGCCTGGTTCAGGGGCTACTGAGGGAGTCCTAGATTAGGGGGTGTCCGGATGACCGGACTATGACCTTTGGCCGGACTCCCGGACTATGAAGATACAAGATTGAAGACTTCGTCCCGTGTCCGTATGGGACTTTCCTTGGCATGGAAGGCAAGCTTGGCGATACGGATATGTAGATCTCCTCCCATTGTAACCGACTCTGTGTAACCCTAGCCCTCTCCGGTGTCTATATAAACCAGAGGGTTTTAGTCCATAGAAAAAACAACAATCATACCATAGGCTAGCTTCTAGGGTTTAGCCTCTCTGATCTCGTGGTAGATCTACTCTTGTACTACCCATATCATCAATATTAATCAAGCAGGAGTAGGGTTTTACCTCCATCGAGAGGGCCCGAACCTGGGTAAAAACATCGTGTCCCTTGTCTCATGTTACCATCTGCCTAGACGCACAGTTCGAGACCCCCTACCCGAGATCCGCCGGTTTTGACACCGACAACGACCACTTGCGAAAGTGAGATCTCATAGAGATAATATGATAAGATAAATATTTTTTGTATTTTTATGATATAGATTGGAAAAGTAAATATGCAAATAAAAGTAGATGGTAAACTTATATGATAAAAGTAGACCCGGGGGCCATAGGTTTCACTAGTGGCTTCTCTCAAGATAGCATGTGTATTACGGTGGGTGAACAAATTACTGTCGAGCAATTGATAGAAAAGCGCATAATTATGTTATTATCTAGGCATGATCATGTATATAGGCATCACGTACGCGACAAGTAGACCGACTCCTGCGTGCTACTACTATTACTCCACACATCGACCGACTCCTGCCTGCATCTAGAGTATTAAATTCATAAAGAACAGAGTAACGCATTAAGAAAGATGACATGATGTAGAGGGATAAACTCATGCAATATGATATAAGCCCCATCTTTTTATCCTTGATGGCAACAATACAATACATGCCTTGCTGCCCCTGCTGTCACTAGGAAAGGACACCGCAAGATTAAACCCAAAGCTAAGCACTTCTCCCATTGCAAGAAAGATCAATCTAGTAGGCCAAACCAAACTAATAATTCGAAGAGACTTGCAAAGATAACTTAATCACACATAAAAGAATTCAAAGGAGATTCAAATATTTCTCATAGATAAACTTCATCATAAACCCACAATTCATCGGATCTCGATAAACACACCACAAAAAGAGTTACATCGAATAGATCTCCAAGAAGATCGAGGAGAACTTTATATTGAGATTCAAAGAAAGAGAAGAAGTCATCTAGCTAATAACTATGGACCCGAAGGTCTATGGTAAACTACTCACAACTCATTGGAAGGGCCTTGGAGATGATATAGAGGCCCTCCATGGTCGATTCCCCCTCTGGCGGAGCGCCGGCGAAGGCTCCAAGATGGGATCTCGCGGATACAGAAGGTTGCAGCGGTGGAATTAGGTTTTCGTGGTGCTCCTCGATGGTTTTAGGGTTTGTGGGTATATATAGGAGGAATAAGTAGGTCGGTGGACGCTCGAGGGGCCCACGAGGGTGGGGGGCACGCCCATCCCTAGGGGGGGCGCCGGGCACCCTCGTGGCTGCCTCCTCTGTTGCTTGACGTCCACTCCAATTCCCCTGGATCATGTTTGTTCCAAAAAGATCGCTCCCTAAAGTTTCATTCCGTTTGGACTCCGTTTGATATTCCTTTTCTTCGAAACACTGAAATAGGCAAAAAAATAGCAATTCGGGCTGGGCCTCCGGTTAGTAGGTTAGTCCCAAAAATGACATAAAATTGTAAAGTAAAGCCCATAGACATCCAAAACGGGTAATATAATAGCATGGAACAATCAAAAATTATAGATACGTTGGAGACGTATCAATCACCCTTTCCTCTTCAAGAGAAAACCAACATAGTGCTCAAGAGGTAGCAGGTACAAATCCCGCATATCTAGATAACCGGTCTGCATGGCTAGTGCGAGCCGCGTCAGGGTAGCCCAGTGGTCCTGGCGGGTGTTGTACAACTCCATGCGTAAGGCACGGTTCTCTCGGTCTCTCTCCTCCAACATCTTAGTAGTAGTGCAAAGAAGTGGCTCCTCGTGGGAAGCATCGACATATAGCCCAGTGTAATAGCCCTCTTGGCCAGTGTGTGCCACCGGCAGGTAGCGGAACTCAGTATCATTAAGCGATGCATACCTAGCTCGGATGATGGAGATCATAGAGTAGGCAACGTCCTGCACGGACATCTCCATGGTGATACCAAGCCCATAAGACCAGTGCAGAGGCTTGGTAGAACCGGGATAAGATGGGAAGATCCTCATACTGCAGATAAACTAACTCTGATTGAAGTCGTGAAACTGCTCTTCGACGGTATATTCAGGATACCATCTGTAGCCTGTCTCAGTCATCACTCGTAGTAACATGGCCGTGTGCCCGGGCACGTCAATGTCGCGGGTCAGTCGAACCACCTGGTGAATAGTACGGGAAGACATCTAAAACACCAAATAATTCAAAGACATTAGAATTTCTAGCAGAAATTGGACAGCATAACGGCTGTAAATGCTCAAAAAGGATTTTGAGACACTTTGCAAAGGATTGCATAGACACTCAACAACATCATATCAAGGTTCTGGGTCCAACTAACAACATACTGAGGTAGTAGAACTGAAATGGGGCTTGTAACCATCAATCCTATAAGTTACTACGAATTAGTAACACGTGAACCTGATAGAGAGAAGAGATCCTAGTTCTTAACCCCCGGTGGAAAGAATGAACTGACTCAGATCAGAATGCCATGAGGTAAAGGAGTAAAAAGAGACTTACATTCCATCGCACAATCAATTCCCCTGCATATAACTAAAGCATTTCTAGACTCGACATCGACCAGTTTGGCTTGAAGAACCTACAGGCAGTCCGGCTCTGATGCCAACGCTGTCAGGGCCCCGATTGTATGCCACACCGATCTAGCATGTAACACCTCATATCACTTTGCGGCCTCACGCATGGTATTCCCACAGGTGTTGCCTTACCATGCCCGGTACCGTTTGCGCCTTTTGGCACACATATATGATAGTGTCGCTAGCATCCATATGACAAAGAACCCGGGATGACATGGCTAGTCGTGAACCCAAAGTGGCACTAACACAGGGACATGCATACATGACCCAGCCACGAACGTGTCGATCAACAACGAGTGAATCCCAAGTTGTAGCAAGCTACAAGGACTTAAAGGATCACCGCGTGAAATTTCCCCAAAGGGACAGACACAAGAACGAAGAAGGACACATGCCGGCCAGCCTAAGTGTTCCGGAGCAGTAGCAAGCTACCATGGCTCAGTGGAAGCACTAGGAGACATTTCCCGGTAAGAGAGCTACCAAGGATAAACAACTAGATAGTCAGATCCCACACATACCAAGAATTTCAATCATTCACACAATATGCTCGATATATGCAAATACAACATGGCATCACAACAAAACTCTACAAATCAAGTACTTTATTTAAAGGCTCCAGTGAGCATACATAACATTCACATAGGTACGGGTCACACAACCCATCATTCAAGTCATACAAACATACAAGCCATAAGCGGAAGCAACATGTCTGGGTACAGACATGTAGAAAGTAAAAAGGCTTGAGGAGGCCTAACTATCCTACTAGGGTCAACCATGTGCTCAGGATCACCTAGGCCTCAGGCTACTCGTCGACATCAAGGTCTACGTAGAACCCATCAGAAGGGGTTGCAGCATCTTCTGTGAAACGTAAATTAAGCAAACATGAGTAAAAAGGTACTCAGCAAGACTTACATCAGAACCTACATACATGCACATTGTCAATGAAGGGATGTTGGGGTTATTGCAGCAAGACAACTTTGACTCTTGGCTAAACTATCTTACGAGACACCAACTTGTAATTGTTTTGCGCACTTGAGTTCACTACACACCACATCAATAAACTACCGGGGATCCACCTCCGTCTTCCTACGGAAAGGCCATCCTCGGCACTCACACTTATCTTGAGGATTTTTAGTAGTTTCCATTTACTTGTCTATGAACTGTATAGGCAACCAAGTAGTCCTTTACCGCAGACGCGTCTATTCGAATAGATGATGTTAACCCTATAGGGGTGTACCTCTTCATACATGTTTCCACCACTTAGCGTCTGCACACGACATGTGCTCGGTAGACTTCAAGCGAAAGACGACATGGGTGTAGACCACGACCTACCTAAACACTCAAGTCTCTAGTCCAGGTTTATCGCCTATCCAGGTTCCATCCGCAGGGAGTCCGGCCGAGGTGTCCACATACGGCCCCGAATGATGTGTGCAGGGTTCCTGAGATATCAAACGGGCATCCGGTACACCATGCCACGTACCTACCGCATCACAGCCACCCCGAGGGTCAGCGCTGCCCACGACCTCCAGTATACTACAAACACCAAACTACTTGCAACTCCTGGACAGAGGGCTAGGGTGGTTAATAAGCCAAGAGGGTTAATTAAGGATCCCAATGCATGGTAGTAGCTGATTCTTAAATCACACATACAGATCTCAGTGCTTGAGGACGGTTCCAATGAAACAACCCACCATGTACTCCTACATGGCTTCTCATCGATACCTTTACCAAATCATGTTCAACACATCACTCTCATTACTGACATGATCATTTCACTCTAACCCATCACCCAGATGAACCAGACCCAACACAACTCTAAGCATAGCAGGCATAGCAAGGTAGGAAACACATACATGGCTCAATCAACTCCTACACATGCTAGTGGGTTTCATCTAGTTACTGTAGCAATGACAGGTCATGCAGAGGAAATGGGTTCAACTACCGTAGCACACAGTAGTTTGAAACGTGTTGTCTTAAATGCAGTAAATGAGAGCAGGAGCGAGAACATGGGATTGTATCGATATGATCAATTGATTGGTTGCTTGCCTGGCAAGTCCGTAGTCTGGTACTGGTTTTCGTTCGGGTACTCACGGCATTCTTCCGGGGCAGAACCTACTACAGAGAGCACCGACAACACAATCAAAACCAAACATTATGCAACAATATGATGCATGCATGATACATGGCAAAATGAGTGTGTTGGGAAAATGCAGCTATGACCAGATGAGTTTGAGTCATTTTGAACCAAAGATTTAAATTCCAAACTCATATGTGATCTTAAATAGTGCCTTATCATGTTTTTCACTAAACAGCAAGTTAACTTGTTTAAACATGCATGAAACCAGTACAAATGGATAGATTGGATTTTTCTGATCATTTTTCATATATAACACTTTGCAGTTGGAGTTACAGATTAATTTCTATGAATTTTTGAAGTTAGCACTATTTTCTAAAATTTCCTGAATAAGAATAAATCCAGAGAAATGAGTTACTGCGTCAGCATTGTGTCAACAGGACAATAGGGGCGTCCAGGTCAAACCTGACCAGTGGGACCCACTAGTAAGTGTCTTTCTTAATTAACTAAGTTAATTAGGATTAGTTTAATACTAAACTAGGTTTGACAAAATGGCAGGGCCCACATGTTAGTGACCCAGGGGAGTCAAACCCGTGGTCAAACTACGCTGACTCGCCGGTGTTTAGCCGCCGGCAACGTCCAGATGCGGCGGAGGTGCGGGTTTTGCCCTCCGGCGACCAAATGGACGGCGGAGGCCATCTACGGGTAGCTGGGAGCGAGCCGCGTCGAAAGGTGGTGGTGGTTGAGCTCAAGGTCGCCGAAAACAACACCGATGACGAGCTTTGTGGCTGCCGGAGTTCAGGAGAGGTCGAACTCATCGCTGTGGTGATCTTGGAGGCTTGAAGCCAGCTCCTACGTGGCCTACGTGGTGCTGTGAAGTTAGTGGACATGCTGGTGTGGCCGTTGGGTGGCCGGAGCTACGTCGGCGACGAGCTCAGGCGGTGGCGCTTGCGGTGAAGCTTGTTGCGGTCGCTGTAGAGGGCGGCAGTGAGAACGAGAAGGATGGGGAAGGCACAAGCTCACGGCGGTGCCTATGAGCTAGATGGCGTGGTCGGGGACGAGCTATAGCAGTGGTGACGGCGAAGGGGATCTCCGACGATGTCAGAGTCGGGCGAGGTCGGTGCAGTGGCTCCAGGGCGAATGAGCGCTCGGGGCTCGGTCTGCTCGATGGAGAGGAGGGTGGCGGAGCTGCTGGACACGGCGAGGCGGTGCGGGGACGATGGTGGCCGTGTCTACAACGGTGAGGCGATTGCGGCTGCGTCAGCCATGGCGGAGGGGAGCGAGGGAGAGGTGTTGGGGGCGAATGGAGGTGTCCAGGGGGTCGAGGGGGCGATGTGGAGGTTGACCAGGCGTCCAGGGGGCCGAGCGGCAAGCAGGTGGCACCGTGGCGAGCTCGCGCATGCCGGTGTCACCTCCCTGCCTGCATGGCGGGGACGAAGCAGCTGGCTGGCATAGGCCAGCACAGTGCTGGGCCACTAGGTGGGCTGGGTGGTGGGTTTGCCAGGTAAGTGAGCTTTTCCTTTTATTTTTTGTTTCCTTTTATTTTTGCAAGTCTGTGGCATTTCTAAAAATACCTAAGCACTTTAAAAAATCACCAAACTGCACATGCCCACTGTATAGAATATATCCTACAGTAAACATTTTAGTTTGGGATTATTTGGACATTTAAAATATTTACTAGCATTTAAATGCCCAAATTCAATTAACATATGATTTAATCCAGTGACCTTTGGATGACCTAGAAATTTGTGCACCATTTTTGTCAGAGGTTTAAGACCAAGGCAAAGAAGATGAATATTTTAGAAGGGCATTTCAGGTTCATTGAAAATAATTTTAGTAAACCCTAGTTGGTTTCAGGGGGTGTTGGGGGTTCTGTCATCCCCATTTCCAAGTTTATGATCAATGTAAACATGATGCAAACACTCTAATGCATGAACTAGCTAGGGTGTGACAGCTTTGTCCTCACAAGGATTTCTCTCTCAAATGCTTTGGAGGTGGGTTGCTCTCAAACGACAAAAGCCATGCACTAACTCTGAGCAGCTACCAATTTATGGTGTAGGGGATGGGCTATTTGTAGCCAAGAGGCAACCTGACCTGATATGTCCAAAATGACCCTGGGTCACTAAGGAACTGACAAGTGTCCAACGGTTAGATTTCAAACACACACGACAGCTTGGCTTGGGCTAGAAGCAAAGCTGACTCATCCAACTCTGGATAAGACTTGATCTTACTGTCTTCGCTCAAAGACATAGGATTTGGTTGAGTATCACTTCAGTCACTCTGACGTTGTTCACTTGGACCCCACTTAACAGTACGGTGGTTCCTATGACTCAATAAGAAGAAAAGGAAACTATGAAACAACTATGTCTTTGCACTCCATAGTCGTCAAGTGAATAGCTTCACGTCATAATCTTCGACGTGAATGTCTTCACGAACTACACATTTTTAGGGGTCATCTCTGGTAGGTAAACCAAATCAATGAGGGATACTACCTGTGTTATCCTGCAATTCTCACAAACACATTAGTCCCTCAACCATGTTTGTTGTCAATACTCCAAAACCAACTAGGGGTGGCACTAGATGCACTTACAAGTAATACATCCTCATCTCCACCGGCTCCACTCTTCGTTATCTCTTACCTTTACTTGTGCAAGATTTCATTGTGTTGCATCATATAGGTTTCTCACCTAGTTGCACATCTAGACAACCTACTTTGATGCTAAGTTTAATTTGGTCAAGAAAAGCTAAACATTGTTAGTTGCCTATTCACCCCCCCTCTAGTCAACCATATCGATCCTTTCAATTAGTATCAGAGCCTCATCTCTTTATTAAGGACTTTACCATCCAAAGAGTATGGTTGGCATCGGAGACGAGGGGGAGGAACACCCCGGTGTGAATCCTTCCTCGTTTACGGCTGCCTCGGTCTCTCGTGAGGAGTTCAATGTGGCTTTGGATACATTGAAAACCTCCATGACGGCCGAGGTTAAAGGCATGTTTAAGGAGTTTCTTGATGGGCTTAAATTATCCACCGAACCATTGGAAGTGGTTGATCCCGCTAACAAGGTGGCGGATGCTAACTCCAAAAAGGGGGAAACTAGTAGTGAACAAGTTCCTTTGCCTAGTGGTAGGAGTGAGAGTGGCATCTTTGCCCATGTTGAGACTCACCTCACCTATGGAGGAGCGGTCCCTTCCACGCATATGAATCTTGTTGGTCCGCCTCCTAAGCTTGTGAAAAATTAGGATTTTGCAGCTTGGGTGTATCGCTTTAAACGTCATTTAAATCATAGTTCTACTAACCTTTGGAGAATTATTGATCAAGGTTTATACCCGCACGATCTAAGCAACTTCACTCCGAGAGAAGCCGCAGATCATCAATTCAACGAGTCTGCTCTCTTCATTCTCCAAGAGCTATTCCTCCCGAAGATATTGCGCATCTCCGTCCTTTCACCATGGCCAAGGAAGCATGGGAGCATGTTGTATCCTTGTACAAGGGAAGTGCAAGCATTCAACGCTCAGACTTTGAAGTGGTGCAAGATGAAGCCAATGAGTTTGCCATGATTGAGGATGAAGAACCTCGAGAGCTTTATCAAAGATTAACTACTCTCACGGTCTCACTCCGGGATCATGAGAGCAAGGATATGGATGACAATTGGATAACTTGCAATTTTCTTAAAACCATGATGCCTTACCACAAGGCCATGTCCTCCGTCATTTGTCAAAGGCCGGACTTTCATGCCTTGTCCTTAAGTGAAGTGTTGGATGAATATTTTGCTATGAGGATCTTGGACAAGACCGCCAACAATGTGGTGTTGCATGCTCAACGGTCAAAGAAGCCCAACCTTGCTTTGAAGGCCAAGGATAGTGCAGATGAAGAGGATGAAGAGGAGAGTTGCCCCGAAGACACCAAATATGCCTATCATGAGCACATGGCTCTTGATTCACGGCAATTTTGGGCCAACAAGAAGAACACAAGACCCAACTTCAACAAGAACAACTCAAGTGGCACCAAGGGCAAGCAACGTGTGAGGACATTCTATAATTGTGGCAATGTGAGTCACTTTGTTGTGGATTTCCCATACGAGAAGAGGGAAGAAAATGGTTGCAAGTTTATCCAAAAATACAAGGCCAAGTCCTTCCCCAGCAAGAACAACTTCACCAAGAAGACTCCTCCCAAGGGGTTGGGGGTACAAGAAGAGTACAATGATGATGATGATGATGACAGAGATGGTGAGACGGTTGCCATGACCTCTGTTGCCATTGCAACAACTCCACGAGTGTCCCTCCTCGATTCACCCAACGAGAACATCACCGCCAAGTGCCTCATGGCTAAAGCCACCAACAAGGTAACCCCCAACATCAAGACTACCATCACTACTAATCCTTCCTTGATGGATTGCATTAATGAAAGTGAGGGGGCGAAGGAGGAGGAGAATGAATTTGAATCTTTTATGGGAAAGCTCAAAGGTAAATCTAAGAAGCACTTCGTTGCTCTCTTGGGACAACTTGGAGAAGCCAATGACATGATCGAGGCTCACGAAGAGACCATCTCTAATATGGAAGGGCATAGTCGTGACTATGCTGATGAGATATCAGATCTCTCTAATGCACTTGAGGAAGAGCGTGGTCATCGTTTGGCTCTTGAGGAGTCACACAAGGATGGTCATGCTAAATTAAAGAAAGATCTTGATCATGCTCTTGTTGTCTCTCGTGTGCTAAATTCTGAGAAGGCCAAACTTGGGGTTGACCATGCTATACTCAAGGAGAAGTTTGACCTACTTGACAAGGCTCACAAGGCCTTGAAGAGTGCTCATGCTAGCTTCAAAGAGTCTCATGATCAACCCCAAATAAGGCTAACCAAAGAGAAAGCCACATTTCCTCATATGGTTTTAATTGATAATGCAAATGCTACTAACCCATGTTGTGAGCATGTGCATCTTGTGGAGGAGAATGCCAAGTTGAAGGAGCAACTTGAGAAAGGACTTGTGTCATGCATACGAGGTGAGAAGAACCTCAATGACCTTTTGAGCAATCAAAAGGAAGTTGTGGCCAAGGAGGGGATTGGGTTTGCACTCAAGTCCAAGAAGAAGAAGAAGAATAACAAGACCAAACAACCTCCTCCTCTCAAGCAAACTTTTGTGAAGGAGGGAGATGGTAATCCTAAGGAGAAGAAGAAAAACATGAAGGGTGGTGGTGTCAAGAAGGGCAATGCCACTCCTTCCAATAAAGCCATCGACATTAACCCTTCTTATGTGTTATGTCATGCTAGTGATGGGGCATGTTTATGCCAAATTTGTTGGGTTCTTCTTATGAGTACATTGAATGGTCTATTTGGGTTCCTAATCCCCTTGTTGCTAACATCAAAGGACCCATTACAAAATGAGTACCTAAAACCAAGAATTGATCTCTTGTAGGTGTTTGCTTCTTGTGGGGGATCATGGTTGCTCGATAGTGGAGCCACAAATCATATGACCGAAAGCAAGGACTTGGTGGTGGACGTGCACAAAGTTTCATCTATTCCCACCAATGTCGAATGGGGTGATGCCTCATCTTCTAAGGTATTGGGTCCTTGCAAGGTTGTCATTTCTCATGATCTCACGATCCACAAAGTCATGCTTGTTGAGTCCCTTGCATACAATTTAGTTTCCGTTCGTCAACTTGCACTGATGGGCTTTGCCACCTTCTTTGTTATTGATTCCATGGCCCTCTTGTGGAGCAAGACTCTTAAAGTAGCCTTTGTTGGGCATGTCGAGAACGGTCTTCATGTGATTAACTTTTCAGAGCGACCCACTAAGACAGCGACATGCCTAATGGCTAAAGTTGACGTGGGATGGCTTTGGCATCGCCGTTTAGCCCACGTCAATATGAGATCTTTGCAAAGTATTCTCAAGGGGGATCATGTCCGTGGACTAACAAATGTTAGTGTTGCCAAAGATCGTGCTTGCAGTGCTTGTATAGAAGGAAAGCTACATGTGAAGGCTCGCCCTCCCAGGACTATCATGTACTCACTACTAGGGAAAATCCTAGTAGTAGCATTTGAAATACATAAACCAGTAGCACTGGGTGCAGCGCTACAGCTAACTCGTAGCTGTAGCACTTGTTTACCAGTGCTACTGCTATACCTAGTTAGAAGTAGTGCTTGTTTTGCGCACGCGCTGCTGATAAGAGTAAGTAGCAGTAGCGTTTCGTCTGAAAAGCGCTACTGCTAAATTTTTCCTGTATTTCTGAAAATGTAGCTTATTGTCGCTATCTTTGTATAGGTTTTATATACAATACTTTCATCATATGATTTTATGACCATGATTAGTTATTATTTATAATAGTGGGTGAAATGAACATGGATTAGATTCAAATGGAGGCAACATGTGGTGCACATTGAAAGTACTACTAGTCCAAACTAGATCAAGTTTGGATTAGTAGTACTTTCTACATGCATTACATGTTGTCTCCACTTGAATCTAATCCACGTTCATTTTGCCCACTAATATATATATATAATAACTCATCATGCTCATATAACAAGTTAGCATCATGCATCGTCATAATATTAAATAACCCATCATTGGTACCATAATAACAAGTCCTACTCATCATCGTCATACAACTTCTACTCATTATCATGATAACAAAGTCATACTCATCATCATCATACAATTTCTACTCGTTATTGATAACAAGTAATACTCATGATCATCATAGTCATCTAACCAACCCTACTTAATTGTTCTTAGCACATGATCAGGAGTATTAGCTAGGATCTACCTACCTTCTCTTAGGTAAAATAGCATAAAACAAGATAGGCCCTGACTCTCCATTATAGAGAATGGAGATTATCTTGTCTCCAATTCTTGCACGTTGCACAATGTTGCTTCCAAGTACCTCCCTACGACTGACCATACATTGTTTCCAACCTTTGATTGTCGCGTCTTCATCGGTTTTAGAAATCCGCTATGAACAGCTGTGATGCGTAGGATGACCTGGCCGTAAGCTCATAACATCAAGGCAACCTTTCGGAAACATCAGATGAGGCACACAATCCTTTGGGATTTTCAGTTGAAAAAAATAGTAATAACTTCATAGTTAGCAATGTAGTTTAGTTTTAGAAGAATTTATGCAAAAGATGCACGGATGTCATAATAGTAAAAAAAACTTACCATGCCATCTCCATGGATGTTACCGTAGTTCAACAAGTGCACTAGTGGCACGTATTGACCATAATGTGCATGAGTTTGATTATAGACATTGTACTTCTCAAGATCATTAATAAATGAGATTAGATGATTTTTCTCCTGATAAGTTAATTCTGCGCCATCGGTGTAGTAGGTTCTGTCTACCATCTTCTGCACATTATTTGTAGAATGAAAATAAGCTATCAATGGAAATAAGCTGTCAACTATTTTGAAATAAACAATATAAATTACTTAATAACTATGTTTGAGAAACTCACATTGCGGTAGAATTGGAAGCGTATCAACAAGGACCCAAATGTCCATATTGTCCTCCTTGATGTCAGGATCACCAAGATCCATGGTGACAAGCATCCCTCATGGAAATCATATGGCTTGCAAAGTGCTTCCTAATTTGGGCAACCAAAATGGGATACGCTCACAAAATTGTATAGATTTACAGGAAAATCAAAACCATGATGGGTCCTTAGGTGAACTATCTTTGTTTCCCAATTTTCATGATCTTCAAAATCCATCCTCTCCAAGACATAGTGTCTTGCATGGCATGGGATAAGCTAGTGAATTGTAAAAGACAAAAATTACACGTTGAAGAAGAAGAAGTCGAGCTTAATTACAAAAAAACACTTTGTGTTGTTGCGTACCATTTCAACATCGAAGGTCTCCTGGAGCTTAATGCTAAAGCGCCGACCTTCTACCAAGTGAGGCCTGTCGCAGAAACCCCGATTGTCGCCGCACCAGGAGCAGTCCACGAGACTTTCGTCGTCCAACAACATTTCCTATGTTCATAATTCAAAGATTAAACTTCCAAAATTCAATATATGTACTACAAAAACTAAATTAGATCATTATTATTCAGCACAGGTTGACTATTGATCCGTCGAGTCTTTTTTTCAAAACTCTCAGTTCATGTGGTGTATACATTCGACCGTTGGTGATGGTCGCTCCTCCCTTCGTCCCTGAGTGCATTAAACCAAAATGTCTAGCACACAGGAACGAAGGAGAAGCGAGCCCCATGACAACAGTCGGCATTCTTCTTCTCTCATATATGGTGGACACACTCCCTCCCTGATTTTTTGACAGTCGGTGATGGTCGTTACTCCTTCCCCTAGTGCATAAAATAGGTCTAGCACAAGGAGAAGAAGGAGAAACGAACCCCACGACAATAGTCGGGATTCTTCCTCTCTCATATATGGTGCAGACTTTCTCCCTCACTCATTTTTTAATTATCTTTCGAGAAAATCCAGGCCACTCGATATTTCCTACATATTCTAGCATAAGTCATGCCAAAATTCACAGAAAAATCCAGCATGACCTTTGCTAAAAAAGGACATATCGAGCACCTAAAATTTGCCGGAATGGAAATTAATCAACACTCGAGCAAAACATAGGCCACTCGGAGGTGTTACCTGCAAACATGGCCACTTAGGCAAGCACATATACTATTGGCATTCAAACTTGATGGTCATTGCATTTCAATGGTTAAAAATATGAACAAAAACATGGAGATTTAGCTGGTCTCACCTCGAGGTCAGAGGGGGTCGATGACGGGGACGACGACGACGACGACATGGAGATTTGGCTGCAAAAACAAAATATAAATAAAAACATTATTATCCTCATCTTAGGTCTTAGTGAAACCCTATAAGCTATCAACTTATAGGAGAAGTTCTCCAATTTGAGCATTCAATAAGAAAAACTAAATCATAAAATAAATTAGTACTCAAATTTGCATGCATTCAATAAGCAAAACCAAATCATCTCTTGTGTCCGTACATCATCGAATATTATCACTAATACATCTTGTGGACACCCAAAGAGAAGGAACCATCACAGGATCATAGCCCCAGTGAGATCCCTGAAGAACCTGCCAGGTATTGGAGAACCTGTCCTCCAACGCAACCATGTAGCGATGAACGTGCTCGTCCTCCTCACTGACACAGTGATGTACCACCTCCGCGGGGTCCTCACGCCTCCGCACCATCACTAGCCAACGCGACTGCCACCAAAGAAGGTCCGGGTCAACGACGGGCTGGCTCCTCACCAAGCTGTGCCCCCCCGAAAGGTAGCACATCCTAGTACCAGCCCGGCGGAGCCCAATCCCGGACATGGCCCCTCTGATCAAGTAGGCCTCCTCCACCGAGTCGACGACGAGGATGCAGGATAGGCATCATCGATATTGATGCGGGAATAATTGCTTTAACTAAAGAAATAAACTAGTTCTATTAATTTTCTTACTAAAAATCAACTAGTTCTATAGTAAAATTTTAATTAGATCATCAAATCTCATATACCTAATTTTTCTTAGTAAAAATAAACTAGTTCTATTAATTCAACTATTTCAACTAAACACTTACTATAAATAAAAATAAACTAGTTCTTACTAAAAATAAACTAGTTCAACTAGTTCTATTAATTTTCTTACTAATTCTATTAAACACTTATTAAAAAACAGTAAAAAAAACTATACTTAATTTTTTTTCTCTAAACTAAACATTACTGTCCTAATTAACATCTAGTTAAACCCTACTTCCCTAGTTCTTAAGCATCTACAAGTACTAACTAATTAGATGAACCCTAGCTAGATACTTAAGCATCTACAACTACTTAAGCACACATTGATGAACCCTAGGAATTTGTCCCAAAAACTACTTAAGCATCTACAACTACTACGGGAGGAGGAGGAAGGAGGGAGGAGGAGTACCTCTCGGTGGAGGACGGCCGACGTGGGGGGGAGGCGGCCGGGCGGGGAGGAGGCTGGCACGGGGGAGGGTGGCTGGCGGGGGAGGAGGGCCGGTGCGGGCGAGGGAGGCGGGCGGGGGAGGACCGCGCGGGGGACGGTGGGACGCGGGGAATGGCGGTAGGTACCTTGGGGCGACGTCGGACGACATCGGCGACGGCGTGCGGCGAAGGCGAGTGAGAGTGTGAGGGGGAGTGTGAGGACGCGCACGGGCCGGAGTGTTGATAAGGTGCGGCCCGTAGTAGCAGCGCTAGATCCTAAACACCACTACTGCTAATAACCATAGCAGTAGTGCTTCCGGGGAATAGGCGCTACTAGTATGCCTAGCTTGCCGGCAATGGTCTGGCAATTGTAGTAGTAGCGTGTTCTATAGCTATAGCGCTACTGGTAAGTGTATAGTAGCAGCGCTTTCTACGGCCAAGCACTACTGATAATTAGTAGCAGCGGTGCCTTTTAAAAAGCGCTACTAGTGAGCTCCTATGTATAAGGTTTTCCCTAGTAGTGACTCGACGAGGCCTTTGGAGCTCCTTCATATGGATCTCTTTGGGCCTCCATCCTTTGATAGTCTTGGGGGTAGAAAGTATTGCTTGGTGATTGTGAATGATTATTCAAGATACACTAGAGGGTATTTCTTCAACAGGAAGATTGAGACCCAACAAACTGTCATTGACTTTGCAAATGAAGCTCAACGTCAACACAATGCAAAGATTTTGATGATAAGAAGTGACAACGACACCGAGTTCAAGAACTACACCTTGGATGAGTTTCTTAGTGATGAGGGGATCAAGCATCAATATTCTGCACCTTACACCCCTCAACAAAATGGTGTAGTAGAGAGTTAGAACCGGACATTGATGGACATGGCAAGGACCATGAGGGCGGAGTTCAAGTCTCCATACAACTTTTGGGCCGAAACCATCAACACCACTTAACATGCATCCAATCGGCTCTATCTCTGCAAAGGCTTGAACAAGACTCCATATGAGATACTTACAGGTAACAAGCCCAACCTCAAGTACTTCCGAGTGTTCGGTTGTAAGTGTTTCATCCTCAAGAAAGGTGTTCGTTTGTCTAAATTTGAGGCCAGAGCTCATGAGGGCATATTTGTTGGTTATGCTACAAACTCTCATGCTTACCGTGTCGTCAACAAGTCCACGGGACTCATTGAGGAGACATGTAACATGGAGTTTGATGAAAATAATGGCTCCCACGTGGAGCAAAGTGGTACTTTTGATGTAGGTGATGAAATTCCTCCCCAAGCCATAAGAAGAATGGGTATCGGTCATATCCTACCCATTGAGAAACCCCTTGTGGCCGAAGGAGAAGGACAATGTTCCACTCAAGTGGAACCATCACCAACCCAACACCCACACGCTTCCGAAGAACAAAGTGAAGTCCCTAAACCAAATGAACAAGATTAAGGGCAAGATCAACCTCAAGGTGGTGATCCAAAAATTTATGCCCAAGGTCAAGTTCTTGTTACCGAGCAAGTTCAAGATCAAGAGCAACCTCAAGATCAAGAACAAGCTCAAGACGACGCTCATGATGATCAAGTTACCGCCCCTCAACTCTCTCTTGAGGAGAAATTGGAGCGTCGTGCCACCAAGATTGCTTCCAAGCTCGCTTCCCAAGAGCATCTCATGAAGAGTGTGCTTGGAAGTTTAAGAAATGGGGTAAGCACTTGTAGACAATTGGCAAACTATTGTGAACATCATGCGTTTGTTTCTTATGTTGAACCCCAAAAGGTCTATGAGGCCCTTGAGGATACGGATTGGATTAATGCCATGCATGAAGAACTCAACAACTTAGAGCGCAACAAGGTGTGGAGATTGGTGCCAAGGCCAACAGAGAATCATAATGTCATTGGAACCAAATGGATCTTCAAGAACAAGCAAGATGCTCACGGGATCATCATTCGCAACAAGGCTCGTTTGGTGACACAAGGCTACTCCCAAGTCAAGGGTATCGACTACAGTGAAACATTTGCTCCCATTGCTCGCCTTGAATCTATTCGTTTGTTGCTTGCTTACGCTTCTCATCACAACTTCAGGTTGCAACAAATGGATGTGAAGAGTGCTTTTCTTAATGGTCCTCTTAATGAGTTGGTGTATGTCAAACAACCCCCGGGGTTTGAGGATCCCAAGCTCCCCAATCAGGTGTACCAACCCGATAAGGCGCTCTATGGCCTTAAACAAGCCCCACTTGCGTGGTATGACCACCTTACCAAGTTTTAATTTGCAAGATCGTGGGTTTGAAATTGGGAAAATCGACCCCACTCTTTTTACTAAGAAGGTCAACGGGGAGTTGTTTGTATGCCAACTATATGTTGTTGATATTATCTTTGGTTCTCCTAACAATGCCTTTAATGAGGAGTTTTCCGCACTCATGACTGCGGAGTTTGAGATGTCCATGATGGGAGAGTTTAAGTTCTTTCTCGGGTTTGATAACACATCCTCGTCTCTACCGGCTCCACTCTTGGTTATCTCTTACCTTTACTTGTGCAAGCTTTCATTGTGTTGTATCCCGTGTTTGCTTGTGTGCTTGTTGTTGTTGCATCATATAGGTTGCTCACCTAGTTGCACATCTACACAACCTACTTTGATGCTAAGTTTAATTTGATCAAGGAAAGCTAAAAATTGTTAGTTGCCTATTCACCCCCCTCTAGTCAACCATATCGATCCTTTCAACGTCGATGCCGGCCAGCCCCATGCTGGAGGAGCCCATCGTTTGATGCATTCCTTTGTCTAAGCATCCTTCCTTTTGAGTGTCGAACTATTGTTTATGTTTTGTTCGCCAAACTGTGGCATGGTGATCGCCGAACTTTGTGGCAGATCTCCATTGATCGCCGAACTTGTGGCGTTTTTTGGCAGCGGGAAAAGACAAGTTTGAATTTATGTGTGTCTTGGGGCCAAAACCTGGGGGCGCAGCTGGGTACTGAATCACCCCCAGGGCGAAAAACCATTGGCGCATTGACCAACCCGCTATCGCCGGGTGCGCTGGGGGGACGAATGGCTGGAGATGCTCTTAGCATATGTGCATTTTAAGGAAGAGGCCCAAGCGGATTTTCCACTGATGGGCTGGGCTTGGGCCTAAAATCTAGGCCCAACAGCCGGCCCATGCCTTAGCCTAGGTTTTCTGTTGTGAGCTTTTTTAGGCCCTACCCGACTTCTGGCTAGGTATATTATAGAGTGATCAGGTAGGACGAGCTTTGCTACATCTACGGGTCATTTCCTTACGGAAAGGAGATTACAAGTTGATACGGTCCAGTTAAAATCAAGGAGTGAGTCAGTCAAAATCTAGAGAGAGAGAATTAAGAGAACACATCACCTGATAAAATCAGTCGGTAGCAGTTTTCCGTAAGTGTAAGATTTTTGTACCCCAGTGACCCTTCCTAACGTCTTTCTCTCGAGGGCAGCACTACACACCAGTCTTGACGCACAGCCACCCGATCTATTCGTGCATGGCCATTGGATTTGGCCCTTCCCCGCATCGTCTTCTTCCCTCGCACTGCTCGCGACAAAAACAAGGGGAGGCACACCATCCCCCCTCGCCACTATTGTGGCCGTGCGCAATGATCTCCGAAGAGGTCCCTCCATTGTGGCCGCTGGGATTGCATCACGACCACCACTGACTCCAGGCGCGATTCACCATGAATGCAACTCTAAAAACCGCCAAATCCAGCGTGTGATCGCCATCATTGCAAAATCCCTAGCGTAAACCCCCTCCGTCTCACCACGGTCGTCGGCTTGCACCGTCGTGTCCAACCAAAAATATGTAAAAAAGCAAAAAATCCTCAGTGGTCGATTGAAGCAAAAACACTATCGGGTACCAGCAAAAAAAGGATACCGGTTCCATAAAAAACAAACTCAAGGGGGAGAACTTCGGTGGTTGATTTGTAGCAAGAAAGATTGCTAGTCCCAGCAAAAAATCACTTATTCCAGCAAAAATATACTCAGCAGGGAGACTCTAGAGGTTCAATTGTAGCAAACAAAAAAGCTAGTTCCAACAAAACACTGGTTCCAGCAAAAAAAATGTGTTGGCGGCGAGGCGCACCCGGTTCTAGTACATCACGTGGCTGATTGCATCAACTATTGATGTTGGTTCTAGCAAAATTATTAGCCGATTGCAGCATAGGCTGCCATCGGTTTCAACGCAAAATGTCATGGCAGTCGTCCATCTCCATGAAACAGCCCCCTCACTGGGCGTAGTAGTGGGGAGTGTCGGTTCCAGCTTTGGGCAGGCCCGAGAACACCGCACCTCCAACTCACCAACTTGTCAAGCTTCATGCACTTCCGCAACTCTGTGTGTGCCCTTTCCTAGCAATTTTTTTGCTATTTTATTTTTGCACCATCATTCCATCATAAGTATTGCATTGCAATCATATTTTTTAAGTAATTGTTTGAATATTTTACTTCGCTTGTTTTTTATTATATTTTGAAATGGTCACCAGGTGTCGGGGAAACTGATCCACGAACACCTATGGGACCGGCAGACCGAGCCCCTTTCGGTTCGGCGGGGGGCGGAGGTCGCACGAAGAGCAGATCGAGGCGAGACACACGAGCAGTTTACCAAGCTTCGGAGCTCTCCGGAGAGATAATACTCCTATTGCTGCTTGTCTGATTGTATTATGTTCTTGCTTGAGAGAGAGCTAAGTGTTTTTCTGGCTTCCGAATGAGCCGAACCCCCCCTACGTTGTGCATGGGCCTCCTTTTATATGCTAAAGGGGTCACCGACAGGTGGCAACGCAGAGAAGGGTAAAAACGTAAAAAGAGAGGTGGTTGGTACAGTTGCCTGCACAGTGCATCCTACCTAACCCTGACGGTAGGGGACAAGGGCATTAAATGCCCATCTGCATCGCCCAAACAGTGCAGAAAGGTACCGTCGGGGGTGCCACCGCTTGCCACGATGGCGATCTTTGTCAGCATTGCATGCCACCGCGCACCGCTGGCTGCATAGCCTCCCGCCACGCGTGCCTGGAAAGGCCTCCAGGGCGACACGTTGGTGGATGTGCTGGAGCGTGGGCGCAGAGTGGTCGCCTGCCACGGCAAGCGCCTTGCCGCGGCCGTTGTCTTGTCGGGCTCGGAAGTTTGTCGCTCACTGGGCCTTGCCGGGATGCGCGGCGCGTCGTGGCAAGTTCCTTGAGATGCCTTGGTTGGCCTTCCCGGCAAGCTCCTCTTGCCGGGGCCTTGTCTCCTTGATTTGAACACTTTGTTCTAGAATGGCAAGTCCTTGTCGCCCGGCAAGCCCTTGCCGCGGGGCACCGCAACTGCCCGTGCACAAGTTCGGGGTACTAGGGTACCCCTACTCTAGTACACCGACAAGAGCCCCCGGGCTTGGGCCATACACGGTGCCGAGCGCTGTTGGGCCAGGCCCAAAACAGGGCACGGGCACACGCGGCCTGGGCCACGCCGTATCTGACTCCGTATCCACCGCGCCCTCCCTAACGGCACGTGTCGAATGCAGCATCGTGGGAGAGATCGTGGGTGGATTCTTTATTCGGAAGGGCGAAACGTCCGCCCCCTTCCTTTTTATAAGAAGGGGAAACAGGGGCAGTTCGTTCCCCCCTGCTGGTTGCTACTACTCCATCTTCGCAAACCTCCGCCGACCCCACCTTCTTCTCGAAGCCGAGAGAGAGCAGCGCTCCGCCCCCCCCCCCCCATTGCCACCAGCATCACCAACGCCGTCGACCTCCCCCACCACCTCCGCCATGGCTCCGAAAGCCGACAAGGGGAAGGGCGTGAAGTCGGCCGAGGCGCAGGAGCTGAGGGAGTACTACTACCTCTTCTGGTCGACGGAGACGCGAGGTCATCCGCGCACGAGGGTACTCCCGGCAGCAGCCTCGGAACTGGCTCCAAGCGGGTACCCATTCTTCGCGCTGTTCTTCTATTGCGGGCTCTGCCCACCCTTCTCGGAGTTCTTCTGCGACATAATGAACACCTACGGCCTCCGCCTCCTTGACTTCACCCCCAACGCCGTTCTGACAATGGCAGTTTTTGCACATTTGTGCAAAAACTTTGTCGAAGTCCACCCCAATGTAGCCCTTTTCCGCCACTTCTTCATGCCTCAGGTCGAGAGAGGAGAGCCGCTTGCCAGAGGGATTGCCTGGATCTCGAGAGCCGGCAAGAAGGAAGCGTATCTGGAGGGTGAGCTCCGCAGCAAGTGGGAGGAGTGGAGAGCGGAGTGGTGTTGGATCATCGAGGAGAACCCGCAGCCGTTCACTGCTCTGCGCCAAGCTCCCATCGTGCGCGGCAATGATTGGAGCAACGTGGCCCCGGAAGACGAGAGGCTGAAGATCGCCATTACCAGGATCCTTCGCCTCAGGCTTGCCGGGCTCACTGTAGGCGCTGTCGGAGCAGATTTCCTTCACCGCCGCATCGCCCCCTGTAGGAGAGGGGGAGACCCGCCTGGGAGTTCAAGAACTTGGCGGACATCATGAGGTTGCGGCCGGGCCTCAACTTCAATTTCACCGTCCTGGAGCTGGATGTGATGCTCACGGAGTTGTTAAAACGAGATCCCCAACATCCATTCACGCTGCCGAGGAGCGTCGTTCCGCTGTGCAACAATTCGTCGCTTGACCGGATCCGCGCGATGATGCCGTTGTGCGATTCACACGGAATCGCCCCAACCTGGCAAGAACCCACGGATGACGTCGTACAAGCGTTCTTTGATGACTTGGTAGAAGTGCCAGTCCGCGCTGACGAACAGAAGAGCCTCACTCGCGACACTACCGACGCGGAGCTGCAGCGCATCGCCACTAGGGCAGAAGAGGCTGCGGCAGCAGCTGCCGTGGGCGCATTCAGGTTCACCGTGGAGGAGGTAGAGGCGGCAGAGGCGGCAAGCCTTGCCGAGCGTGAGGAGTTTGCCGGCGAGGAAGAGCCTGCTGCGCCTGAAGACGAGCCGAGCGAGCCCGGCGAGGAGGAGCCCGAGCCTTCAGACAGCTTGCCACAGGCAGAGCCCCCGGCCCTGGCAAGGAGGCAGCTCCGCAGGGCCGGGGACGTAGCGGGGCGGCAAACGAGCCAACAGCCGCCAAGCCGTGCGACACGCTCTACCGCGGCAAGCAATGTTGCCCCGGGAGCGCCTCAGGCTGCTGCTGCGACTGGAGCGGGATCCTCCCGGTCCGCCGCCCCCGCCCCTGCCAAGCAGGCGAGGGAGCCTACTCGCCGCACCGGAGGCGAGCCGAACTTCGATCTTTCCGCGCTCAGCTCCGACGACGATGAAGAAGAGTAAGATCCCCTTGTTGTCCTCGTTGTTCTTCAATTCTTGTTATCTTGTTGCTTTCGTCTTGTATCTGACTTTCTTCGATCTGGATCCATTCCTTTTCAGGACGCTGGACCAGAGAGCGGCGAAGAGAGCCAAGGCCTCGGTGATTGTCATCGAAGATGACCCCACCGTGTCCGCAAGGGATGTGTCTGAGACCACCTTAACGGACCCGGCAGCTACTCCCCAAGGCAGCCCCCAGCGCAGCCCCCAGCGTAAGTTTGTAGTTTACTTCCTGCTGTCGGGCGCGCATGAGTGCTTTTTCCTTTGCTGATATCTTGACTGTTGACTTGTGTAGGAGCAGAATAGCCTCACCAGGAGCACCCGGAAGCTGCTCCTGAAGTGCCATCTGCTTCAACTACGCCATCAAGGGAGGATCCCCCAGCAAGGGAGCGTTCTCCGGCAAGGGAGAACTCTCCGGCAAGGGGCAGCTCTCCGGCAAGGGACAGTACCAACGACCCTGCGATGGTTGAGAGCGCAACTGCAGATCTTGGTACAGGTAATCCACTTGTCTAAAAACTTCCCTTGGGTTTTTCTTCTTCTGATTTTCTCTTTGAGTATTCGCTTGACTCTTCTCCCCTTTCCGTTCGTCAGATCCATCTGCTGCGGAGCCAATGGAGATCGAGGCTGCCGAAGGAGAGGCCGGCGCTGATGAACCCGCCGGCGAAGAGGCCGCCAAGGCTGCCGCTGCAGAGGCCGGCGAGGGATCTGGCGATCGCACTGACGGTCCTGAGGCTGCAGGAGCGCCAGGCGCTGCACTGACCGCTGACCCCTCCGCTGCTGCTACGGAACCAGGCTCCAAAGAGCCGCAGCCCGGCGCCTATCTGAAGGCCGGCGATGTCACCTTCATCAAGCTTCCCTGGGCGTCGAGCTCCAGGGCGCCAGTCAAAGGAGAAACTTTCGATGAGGAGCTGCTCGCCTCCGCTGGGCTATCGTTGGTTGACGCGCCAAGCAGCAGCAGTGGCGAGCCTGGGGAGGAGCAGCTGCTGCGGAAGCTGCTCTCACTCTACCGCGCCCGACAAGCCAAGTTGGCTTCCCGGGAAGCACTGGTCGCAAAGGCGGGAGTCGATATGGAGAAGCGCGCGGAAGAGCTCCGGAGCATCAACCAGGAAGCTCTCCGGTCTCTGGCACAGGAGCAGGAGCGACTCGCCGAGGAGCGCACAGCCTTCCTTCTCGAGAAGGCAGAAGCTGAGGAGGAACAAAGGCTTGCTACCGAGAAACAGTCCGCGCGAGAAGGCGAGTTGGTGCAGCGGAAGGCCAACCTAGACAGCTACGAGGAGGAGCTCGCCGCGCGCGAGGAAACACTTGGCGGGGCTCTCAAAGAAGCAAGGGATGCTGCCGCAACTGCAGAGGCCGCCAAGTAAGAGCTGGAGGCGAGGGTGGCGCAGCTGGAGGCGAACATCAAGAAGAGCAGTGAGGAGCTTGCCGCGCTCAAGCGTGAGCGCGAGAAGGATGCTGCCGCCCATGGTGAGCTGCAGGGTCTTCTCGCTGAGAGGAGAAAGGAGCTCAGCGCCGCCAAGGACTCCTACGCGGATCTCGAGCTGAAGCTGGCCACACTAACTCAGACGCTGGACGGCGCCAAGGAGCGGGAGAAGACTTTGTCGGAGAAGGTCAAGGCCGACGAGGCGCTGCTGGCGAGCATCGCCGTCACCCAGAACGCATTCAAGGAGACTGTGGAGCACTGGACCGAGGGTCTGGTGAACATCGCCGCAATTATCGGCGGGGAGCTGGCGCAGCTGGGGATGGAGGACTTCGGGTATCCCTCCGACGAGCATCTTCAACCCAGCGCCAAGCTCAGCCTATTTTTCAAGGGCGTGGCGACGGCACTCCAGCGACTGCGGGAGTAGATCCCGAAGAAGCTGGCCGACGAGTCGTGCAGGATTTGTGCGGGGGCCCTCCAGAAGGTGCTGATGAAGGTGGCTTTCCGCAACCCGGGCCTCAACTTCACCAACGTCCTCAAGTCCTTGCCGCCGGATGCCGACGTGGAAGCGCTCAAGGCCCTTGTCGCACCCATTGTGGACAAGGTGAGCGGGATCAAAAGGGTTGAGGGAGACCGCATAGACTAGGCCATATGTTTCTTCTTTCTCCTTGTCGCTGCTGGCCATATTATGAAATCAATCTGTTAGGCGCTGCGACAAGTTATCTTGTAACATAACTCTATTTCTGGTATCGATGGCTACGTTATTTCCTTTACTAGATTCCTTTCTTTGTATGTTTTTACCCTACGCTTTTAGGGAACTTGTCAGCGCGGGCACCCGAGCCGCGTGCGCTGAGTGCGGGACGTCAGCAGCCTGCTGGCGGTGCTGCTTCCGACAAGAAACCTTGTCGCGACTAGTTGCAGCACACTTAAGTTGTTGAGCAGACTTGAAACAAAGTAAGGGCGCAACTAGCTACGAGTTTGTTCCTCCGCGCACAGGTTTTCCATACAAAGCACGGTCGTTCGAGGAAGATAACTAAAAAATTAAAACTAATTGCTCAAACTTTGGCAACTTAGCTTCTCTGTCGTTTGCTTCCCGGCAAGGCGAAACTTTCTTGAATGATGCCTGTTCCACATCATTATCTTCCCTTCCCCCCCCCCCCCGGCAAACTTGTGCGCGAGGGATTCTTCCTTGGGGATCTTCCTTCCTTTGAAAAAAAGAAAGAAGAGAAAATAACGATATGGAGCCTTACAACTCGTTATTGCTTACCGGGGACTGGTGCTGCACAAAGTGTCAGATAACACATGCAGGAAAAAGATATAATGCATTGAACTGACAAGATGTGCAGAGCACATGAGCTTTACTTATGCATGGGATCTGCGCCCGACTTTGTACAAAGGATTACATGCAACATTGGCAAGACTTGTACAAAAGGTGGTTACCGGAACAGGATCCGGCAACCGCGCCCTATGGGTAAAACTTACAAAGATGCTCAATGTTCCACGAGTTGCTCACCGGAATGCCATCTTCGGTCTCAAGGCGGACAGCGCCGGGCCTAGTGACTCGTTTCACCCGATAAGGGCCTTCCCACTTCGGTGTCAACTTGTTGGGATTCTTGGCGGACTAAACGCACCGAAGAACAAGGTCGCCTTCCTCGAAGCTTCTGGCACTAACTTTGCGGCTGTGGTAGCGGCACAAAGCTTGCTGTTATCGAGCAGCTCGTACAGCAGCCTGAAGACGATCCTCCTCAAGGAGCAGCGCATCATCTTGTCGTAGCTGCTCTTGCTCAAGCTCATCATAAGCGAGCACTCGAGGTGATCTGTATACGAGTTCCGTGGGGAGAACTGCCTCTGCTCCATAGACTAGAGCGAAAGATGTCTGGCCAGTGGCTTGATTTGGCGTCGTTCGGGAAGTTCTCCTGTCTGAAGGAAATGGGCAATCTACTGTGCCCATGTTGGAGCTTGTGGCTCGACAACAAGAGCCCCCGGGCCTGGGCCATACACGGTGCCGAGCGCTGTTGGGCCAGGCCCAAAACAGGGCACGGGCACACGCGGCCTGGGCCACGCCGTATCTGACTCCGTATCCACCGCGCCCTCCCTAACGGCACGTGTCGAATGCAGCATCGTGGGAGAGATCGTGGGTGGATTCTTTATTCGGAAGGGCGAAACGTCCGCCCCCTTCCTCTTTATAAGAAGAGGAAACAGGGGCAGTTCGTTCCCCCCTGCTGGTTGCTACTACTCCATCTTCGCAAACCTCCGCCGACCCCCCTTCTTCTCGAAGCCGAGAGAGAGCAGCGCTCCGCCCCCCCCCCATTGCCACCAGCATCACCAACGCCGTCGACCTCCCCCACCACCTCCGCCATGGCTCCGAAAGCCGACAAGGGGAAGGGCGTGAAGTCGGCCGAGGCGCAGGAGCTGAGGGAGTACTACTACCTCTTCTGGTCGACGGAGACGCGAGGTCATCCACGCACGAGGGTACTCCCGGCAGCAGCCTCGGAACTGGCTCCAAACGGGTACCCATTCTTCGCGCTGTTCTTCTATTGCGGGCTCTGCCCACCCTTCTCGGAGTTCTTCTGCGACATAATGAACACCTACGACCTCCGCCTCCTTGACTTCACCCCCAACGCCGTTCTGACAATGGCAGTTTTTGCACATTTGTGCAAAAACTTTGTCGGAGTCCACCCCAATGTAGCCCTTTTCCGCCACTTCTTCATGCCTCAGGTCGAGAGAGGAGAGCCGCTTGCCAGAGGGATTGCCTGGATCTCGAGAGCCGGCAAGAAGGAAGCGTATCTGGAGGGTGAGCTCCGCAGCAAGTGGGAGGAGTGGAGAGCGGAGTGGTGTTGGATCGTCGAGGAGAACCCGCAGCCGTTCACTGCTCTGCGCCAAGCTCCCATCGTGCGCGGCAATGATTGGAGCAACGTGGCCCCGGAAGACGAGAGGCTGAAGATCGCCATTACCAGGATCCTTCGCCTCAGGCTTGCCGGGCTCACTGTAGGCGCTGTCGGAGCAGATTTCCTTCACCGCCGCATCGCCCCCTGTAGGAGAGGGGGAGACCCGCCTGGGAGTTCAAGAACTTGGCCGACATCATGAGGTTGCGGCCGGGCCTCAACTTCAATTTCACCGTCCTGGAGCTGGATGCGATGCTCACGGAGTTGTTAAAACGAGATCCCCAACATCCATTCACGCTGCCGAGGAGCGTCGTTCCGCTATGCAACAATTCGTCGCTTGACCGGATCCGCGCGATGATGCCGTCGTGCGATTCACACGGAATCGCCCCAACCTGGCAAGAACCCACGGATGACGTCATACAAGCGTTCTTTGACGACTTGGTAGAAGTGCCAGTCCGCGCTGACGAACAGAAGAGCCTCACTCGCGACACTACCGACGCGGAGCTGCAGCGCATCGCCACTAGGGCGGAAGAGGCTGCGGCAGCAGCTGCCGTGGGCACATTCAGGTTCACCGTGGAGGAGGTAGAGGCGGCAGAGGCGGCAAGCCTTGCCGAGCGTGAGGAGTTTGCCGGCGAGGAAGAGCCTGCTGCGCCTGAAGACGAGCCGAGCGAGCCCGGCGAGGAGGAGCCCGAGCCTTCAGACAGCTTGCCACAGGCAGAGCCCCCGGCCCTAGCAAGGAGGCAGCTCCGCAGGGCCGGGGACGTAGCGGGGCGGCAAACGAGCCAACAGCCACCAAGCCGTGCGACACGCTCTACCGCGGCAAGCAATGTTGCCCCGGGAGCGCCTCAGGCTGCTGCTGCGACTGGAGCGGGATCCTCCCGGTCCGCCGCCCCCGCCCCTGCCAAGCAGGCGAGGGAGCCTACTCGCCGCACCGGAGGGGAGCCGAACTTCGATCTTTCCGCGCTCAGCTCCGACGACGATGAAGAAGAGTAAGATCCCCTTGTTGTCCTCGTTGTTCTTCAATTCTTGTTATCTTGTTGCTTTCGTCTTGTATCTGACTTTCTTCGATCTGGATCCATTCCTTTTCAGGACGCTGGACCAGAGAGCGGCGAAGAGAGCCAAGGCTTCGGTGATTGTCATCGAAGATGACCCCACCGTGTCCGCAAGGGATGTGTCTGAGACCACCTTAACGGACCCGGCAGCTACTCCCCAAGGCAGCCCCCAGCGCAGCCCCCAGCGTAAGTTTGTAGTTTACTTCCTGCTGTCGGGCGCGCATGAGTGCTTTTTCCTTTGCTGATATCTTGACTGTTGACTTGTGTAGGAGCAGAATAGCCTCACCAGGAGCACCCGGAAGCTGCTCCTGAAGTGCCATCTGCTTCAACTACGCCGTCAAGGGAGGATCCCCCAGCAAGGGAGCGTTCTCCGGCAAGGGAGAACTCTCCGGCAAGGGGCAGCTCTCCGGCAAGGGACAGTACCAACGACCCTGCGATGGTTGAGAGCGCAACTGCAGATCTTGGTACAGGTAATCCACTTGTCTAAAAACTTCCCTTGGGTTTTTCTTCTTCTGATTTTCTCTTTGAGTATTCGCTTGACTCTTCTCCCCTTTCCGTTCGTCAGATCCATCTGCTGCGGAGCCAATGGAGACCGAGGCTGCCGAAGGAGAGGCCGGCGCTGATGAACCCGCCGGCGAAGAGGCCGCCAAGGCTGCCGCTGCAGAGGCCGGCAAGGGATCTGGCGATCGCACTGACGGCCCTGAGGCCGCAGGAGCGCCAGGCGCTCCACTGACCGCTGACCCCT
Organism: Triticum aestivum; assembly: GCF_018294505.1. NCBI lineage: Eukaryota > Viridiplantae > Streptophyta > Magnoliopsida > Poales > Poaceae > Triticum > Triticum aestivum. The sequence continues at coordinate 443,171,448 of NC_057795.1, forward strand.
CCGCTGCTGCTACGGAACCAGGCTCCAAAGAGCCGCAGCCCGGCGCATATCTGAAGGCCGGCGATGGCATCTTCATCAAGCTTCCCTGGGCGTCGAGCTCCAGGGCGCCAGTCGAAGGAGAAACTTTTGATGAGGAGCTGCTCGCCTCCGCTGGGCTATCGTTGGTTGACGCGCCAAGCAGCAGCAGTGGCGAGCCTGGGGAGGAGCTGCTGCTGCGGAAGCTGCTCTCACTCTACCGCGCCCGACAAGCCAAGTTGGCTTCCCGGGAAGCACTGGTCGCAAAGGCGGGAGTCGATATGGAGAAGCGCGCGGAAGAGCTCCGGAGCATCAACCAGGAAGCTCTCCGGTCTCTGGCACAGGAGCAGGAGCGACTCGCCGAGGAGCGCACAGCCTTCCTTCTCGAGAAGGCAGAAGCTGAGGAGGAACAAAGGCTTGCTACCGAGAAACAGTCCGCGCGAGAAGGCGAGTTGGTGCAGCGGAAGGCCAACCTAGACAGCTACGAGGAGGAGCTCGCCGCGCGCGAGGAAACACTTGGCGGGGCTCTCAAAGAAGCAAGGGATGCTGCCGCAACTGCAGAGGCCGCCAAGAAAGAGCTGGAGGCGAGGGTGGCGCAGCTGGAGGCGAACATCAAGAAGAGCAGTGAGGAGCTTGCCGCGCTCAAGCGTGAGCGCGAGAAGGATGCTGCCGCCCATGGTGAGCTGCAGGGTCTTCTCGCTAAGAGGAGAAAGGAGCTCAGCACCGCCAAGGACTCCTACGCGGATCTCGAGCTGAAGCTGGCCACACTAACTCAGACGCTGGACGGCGCCAAGGAGCGGGAGAAGACTTTGTCGGAGAAGGTCAAGGCCGACGAGGCACTGCTGGCGAGCATCGCCGTCACCCAGAACGCATTCAAGGAGACTGTGGAGCACTAGACCGAGGGTCTGGTGAACATCGCCGCAGTTATCGACGGGGAGCTGGCGCAGCTGGGGATGGAGGACTTCGGGTATCCCTCCGACGAGCATCTTCAACCCAGCGCCAAGCTCAGCCTATTTTTCAAGGGCGTGGCGACGGCACTCCAGCGACTGCGGGAGTAGATCCCGAAGAAGCTGGCCGACGAGTCGTGCAGGATTTGTGCGGGGGCCCTCCAGAAGGTGCTGATGAAGGTGGCTTTCCGCAACCCGGGCCTCAACTTCACCAACGTCCTCAAGTCCTTGCCGCCGGATGCCGACGTGGAAGCGCTCAAGGCCCTTGTCGCACCCATTGTGGACAAGGTGAGCGGGATCAAAAGGGTTGAGGGAGACCGCGTAGACTAGGCCATCTGTTTCTTCTTTCTCCTTGTCGCTGCTGGCCATATTATGAAATCAATCTGTTAGGCGCTGCGACAAGTTATCTTGTAACATAACTCTATTTCTGGTATCGATGGCTACGTTATTTCCTTTACTAGATTCCTTTCTTTGTATGTTTTTACCCTACGCTTTTAGGGAACTTGTCAGCGCGGGCACCCGAGCCGCGTGCGCTGAGTGCGGGACGTCAGCAGCCTGCTGGCGGTGCTGCTTCCGACAAGAAACCTTGTCGCGACTAGTTGCAGCACACTTAAGTTGTTGAGCAGACTTGAAACAAAGTAAGGGCGCAACTAGCTACGAGTTTGTTCCTCCGCGCACAGGTTTTCCATACAAAGCACGGTCGTTCGAGGAAGATAACTAAAAAATTAAAACTAATTGCTCAAACTTTGGCAACTTAGCTTCTCTGTCGTTTGCTTCCCGGCAAGGCGAAACTTTCTTGAATGATGCCTGTTCCACATCATTATCTTCCCTCCCCCCCCCCCGGCAAACTTGTGCGCGAGGGATTCTTCCTTGGGGATCTTCCTTCCTTTGAAAAAAAGAAAGAAGAGAAAATAACGATATGGAGCCTTACAACTCGTTATTGCTTACCGGGGACTGGTGCTGCACAAAGTGTCAGATAACACATGCAGGAAAAAGATATAATGCATTGAACTGACAAGATGTGCAGAGCACATGAGCTTTACTTATGCATGGGATCTGCGCCTGACTTTGTACAAAGGATTACATGCAACATTGGCAAGACTTGTACAAAAGGTGGTTACCGGAACAGGATCCGGCAACCGCGCCCTATGGGTAAAACTTACAAAGATGCTCAATGTTTCAGGAGTTGCTCACTGGAATGCCATCTTCGGTCTCAAGGCGGACAGCGCCGGGCCTAGTGACTCGTTTCACCCGATAAGGGCCTTCCCACTTCGGCGTCAACTTGTTGGGATTCTTGGCGGACTAAACGCACCGAAGAACAAGGTCGCCTTCCTCGAAGCTTCTGGCACTAACTTTGCGGCTGTGGTAGCGGCACAAAGCTTGCTGGTATCGAGCAGCTCGTACAGCAGCCTGAAGACGATCCTCCTCAAGGAGCAGCGCATCATCTTGTCGTAGCTGCTCTTGCTCAAGCTCATCATAAGCGAGCACTCGAGGTGATCCGTATACGAGTTCCGTGGGGAGAACTGCCTCTGCTCCATAGACTAGAGCGAAAGATGTCTGGCCAGTGGCTTGATTTGGCGTCGTTCTGATCGACCAAAGAACCACCGGCAACTCCTCAATCCAGTTTCTGCCGCACTTGTGCAGCCTGTCGAAAGTCCTGGTCTTGAGCCCGCGCAGCACTTCAGTGTTTGCCCTCTCCGCTTGACCGTTGCTTCTCGGATGAGCAACAGAAGCGAAGCAGACCTTGGCGCCAAGATCTTGGACGTACTGCATGAAGGTGCGGCTCGTGAATTGCGTGCCGTTGTCGGTAATGATCCTGTTAGGAATCCCGAAACGGCAAACAATCGACCTGAAGAACTTGACTGTTGACTATGCTGTCACCTTCCTCACTGGTTCCACTTCCGGCCACTTTGTGAACTTGTCGATCGCATCGTACAAGTACTCAAAGCCCCCGATAGCTCGGGGGAAGGGGCCGAGGATGTCGAGCCCCCAGATCGAAAATGGCCAGGATAAAGGGATCGTCTGGAGAGCTTGAGCTGGCTGGTGTATCTTCTTGGAATGGAACTGGCACGCTTCACACTTAGTTACTTGTGCAGTTGCATCCTGGAGGGCTGTCGGCGAAAAGAAACCTTGCCGGAATGCTTTGCCGGCAAGGGCTCTTGCGCCAATGTGGTGACCACATATGCCTCCATGTGTCTCAGCCAACAGCTTCTGTCCGTCTTCCCGGCAAATACACTTCAATTTCACACCGTTGAGTCTTCTTCTATACAGTATGTTGTCGACAAACTGGTACATACTTGACTGCCGGGCTACTCTTTCCGCTTCTTCTTGCTCTTCGGGAAGTTCTCCTGTCTGAAGGAAATGGGCAATCTACTGTGCCCATGTTGGAGCTTGTGGCTCGACAACAAGGACTAAAGGCACTTCTGCTGCTGCGGGAACATCAGCTTCTACGGCAAGAACCTGTGGCTCGGCCGGAGCTTGATGTTCCCCGGCAAGCTTGCCGGAGCAAAACTTGTCGGGAGCGTCTGCTTCAACGGAACAAACACTAAGGTTTGTCGGAGCAGACTGCTCCTCAGCACTCTTGGTGTTGATCTTGGGGACCTTCTTGGCGGCGGCTTCAGGGAGCTCTGCCGGAAAATAGTCGCCAGAAATCAACTTCCTCTTCTTGCTCTGTCCAGTTGACGGTGTTACAGACGGTTGAGTCAGCTTGAGCACAAAGATCCCTGGTTCCACAGGTAATTTCAGTGCGGCGCACTTTGACAGGCCATCGGCAACGTCATTCTGAGCTCTTGGAACATGTTCCATTTGTAGGCCGTCAAAGTGCTCTTCTAGCTTTCTCACTTCATCAACATAAGCTTCCATCAACAGACTCTGATAGTTCTTGTTCACTTGGCGGACGACAAGTTGTGAGTCACCCCTGACAATGAGCTTCTTGATCCCAAGGTCTATTGTGATCCTGAGACCGGCAAGCAATCCTTCATACTCTGCAGTATTGTTGTGACTACGTACTTGAGGTGCTCTCCGGTGGGTGCGACAAGCAGCACGCCCGCACCGGCCCCTTGCAGCGAGAAGGCACCATCAAAGTACATCAGCCACTCTTTGCTTGCCTCCTTGACGGGGATGCTCGTTTCTGGGATCTCTTCATCTTGTGTCGGCGTCCACTCTGCTATGAATTCTGCCAATGCTCTGCTTTGGATAGTTGAAGTGCTTTCAAACTTGAGGCCAAAGCTTGATAGTTCCAGCACCCACTCGACAATCCTGCCTGTCGCTTCTGGATTTTGCAGTATCCTCTTCAGCAGGAAACGAGTGACGACTGTGATCTCATGTGCTTGGAAGTAATGGCGCAGCTTTCTCGAGGCCATGAGGAGGCCGAAAAGCAACTTCTGCACACCGGAGTACCTTGACCTAGCCCCCTGCAGAAGGGAACTGACAAAGTAAACTGGGCGCTGCACCATTCTCTTCTGCATCTTCTCATGCTCCTGCGCAGATCCATCCTTGTCGGGACCAGAGCTTGTCGGACCAGAGCTTGCAGGCGAAGCCCCCTGCTTGTTGCTGGATGCACCTGCCGTGGTTGCTGGCTCATCATCCGCCTCCCTTGCCGCTACTAACGCAGCACTAACCACTTGATTGGTTGCCGCTATATACAGCAGCAACTTCTCTTGTGGCTTAGGTGCGACAAGTACTGGAGTGGAGGACAGGTATCTCTTCAAGTCCTGCAGCGCAGCCTCCGCCTCCGGAGTCCATTTCATTGGACCTGCCTTCTTCAAAATTTTGAAGAACGGCAGGGCGCGCTCAGCAGATCCAGAGATAAACCTGCTGAGAGCGGCCACGCAACCGGCAAGCCTTCGCACATCCTTGACGCGCTTTGGTGCTTCAATCTGCTCGATGGCCTTGATCTTGTCGGGATTGGCTTGGATTCCCCGCTGAGACACGAAGAACCCGAGAAGCTTGCCGGAAGGGACTCCAAACACACACTTCTCGGGGTTGAGCTTGAGGTTGATCTTCGCAGATTTGCAAATGTTTTGTCTAAGTCTTGAATCAGGGTTGCTCTGCCCTTGCTCTTGACCACTATGTCATCCATGTAGGCTTCCACATTTCTGTGCATTTGTGGCTCAAAAGCATGATGGACTACTCTTGCAAATGTTGAACCAGCATTCTTCAAACCGAAAGGCATCCGTACGAAACAGTACGTGCCACACGGGGTGATCAATGCGGTCTTCTCCTCATCTTCTTATGCCATGAAGATCTGATGGTATCCTGAGTATGCATCAAGAAATGAAAGCAAATCACATCCAGCCGTGGAATCAACAATCTGGTCAATGCGCGGCAAGGGAAATGCGTCTTTGGGACAAGCTTTATTAACATCGGTAAAGTCGATACAAAGCCTCCATTTCCCGTTTGCCTTGCGCATGACTACTGGATTGGCCAACCACGTGGGATGGAGCACTCCTCTGACAAGTCCTGCTTCTTCCAACTTCTTGATCTCTTCTGCGATGAATTCTTGGCGCTCCACTGCCTGTTTCCTGACTTTCTGCTTGACGGGCCGCGCATGAGGATAGACGGCCGAGTGGTGCTCAATTACTTTCCTGGGAACACCAGGGATGTCAGACGGTTGCCATGCAAACACGTCGACATTTGCCCGCAGGAAAGCAACAAGCGCGCTTTCCTATTTAGGGTCGAGAGTGGCACTGATGGTGAAGGTACCACCAGTCCCGTCCTCCTTGGCGGACACCTTCTTGGTCTCAGGTGGAGCTGCCATTGCCTTCTTACACTTGCCGGTGGAGCTCGATGGTGCGTCCTCGACGGTAGCGCAGCACTCTGAAGAGGTGCGCTTACCGGAGTGGGCATCAGAGCTCTTGCCGGACTTGGTCTTCTTCTTCCCCACGGGAGCTTCAACGGCAAGTGACTTGCGATCCATCGCGGCTGTTGCTTCCCGGTAGATCTTGTCGGCGCAGATAAGAGCATCCTTCTTGTCGCCAGGGACAGAGATGACACTTACCGGGCCTGGCATCTTCAATACGTTGTAGGCATAGTGAGAGGCTGCCATGAACTTGGCGAGCGCTGGACGGCCAAGTATCCCATTATAAGGCAATGGAAAATCAGCAACGTCAAAAGTAACCCTCTCAGTCCTGAAGTTCAACTCGCTGCCAAATGTTACTGGCAACGTGATTTTTCCCTTTGGCTTGCTCCTTCCCGGGTTGATTCCTTGGAACGTGCCGGTTTCTTCGAGCTCGCTGTCTGGGATCTGGAGTTTCTGGAGCACCGCGGAGGAGATCCGGTTCATGCCGGCCCCGCCGTCAACTAGCATCTTAGTGACTTTGAGGTTGCGGATGGTTGGTGAAACCAACATCGGCAAGCACCCGACCGTAGTTATGCGATCAGGGTGGTCCTCAATATCAAAGATGATAGGCGTGCTGGACCATTTTAGAGGCTTGCGTGACTCGACGGGTGGTTCTGCTGCATTAACTTCCCGCACCCACTGCTTGACCTGGCGGTGCGAAGTATGCAGAGAAGCACCACCGTCGACGCACAGGACCTCTGTGGCTTTCTGGAACTCCTGCTCATCAGTCTCCTCATCATCCATGTCTTCGTCGTCGTCGTCGTCTTCATCCTTGTCGCGGCCGCGGGGAGGTCTGTCTCCTTGCCGCAGCTTGGCCTTGCCGCGGCGTCCTCCCCGGTCGGGGCGTTTCTTGCCGGATCCTCCAGCACCTTCCTGGGCCTTCTCCTTGTCGCGTCGCTCGTACTCAGCCTTTTGCTGCTCAACAAGCTGCTCGACTTTCTTGCAGCTCTGGAGGTCATGGCCCTTGGTGCGGTGGATCTTGCAGTACTGCTTGTTGGTGCCATCCTGCTTGTCGGCATCTCCTTGCCAGAGCCGCCAGCTTTGGCTTTGTTGGCGCCACCTCCGTTGCCAGACTGCTCAACAACTAGCACCTCTTTGCCTTTCCTCTTCCTGTTGTTCCGCCGCCGGTTTTTCCTTGCCGGGGCGGCATCCTCACTGTCAGATCCTCCTGCTCCTATATTCTCTCCGGGGAGTCTCCTCCCTTCCTCAGCACGTGCACACTTGTCGGCCAGGGCATATAGCTCGCTGACGTCTCTGATCTTGCACATCGCCATCTCCTCCCGCATCCTGCGGTTCCGCACGTTCTGATGGAACGCGCTGATCACCGCGGCAGGGTGGACGTCTGGGATGTTGTGCTATACACTGCTGAATCTTTGAATGTACTTGTGTAGGGGCTCTCCTTCCTTCTGGGCGAGCAGATGAAGATCACTCTCTTGGCCATGAGGCTTGTGGCTGCCTGTAAAGGCGCCGACAAACTGATGGCATAGATCAGCCCAAGAGGATATGGAGTTGTCCGGCAAGTGCATGAGCCAGGATCTGACGTTGGGCTTGAGCACCAGCGGGAAGTAGTTGGCAAGGATCTTGTCGTCCCGTCCCCCGGTAGCTTGCACCGCAACGGTGTAGATTCTGAGGAACTCCGACGGATGCGTCTTGCCGTCATACTTCTCCGGTACATCTGGCTTGAAGTTCTTCGTGCTGGGCCACTGGACTTGCCGCAGCTCACGAGTGAATGCAGGACAACCTACCGCGTACGGCAAGTCGCCTAGTTCCCCTGGCGCATGCATGTCAACAGAAGGCCGAACGCGCTTGTCGGATTGACGTCACGCTTCTCTTTGGTGCTCGATGCGAGTACGAGCATCTTCTTGCTATCGATCACTAAGAACTTGGCGCTGATCGCGATGAGCTCGTGGATCCGACGATGCGGTGGAGTCGCTGTCGAGGTGGATCCGGCGAATCGGCGATCTTGGCCTTCGGGGTGGAGATTGCATGGTGGTTGCACCCCCCACCAGTTTCGCCGCCACCGGCCCGCGCCTGGCAACTCTGCCGCGGCGGCGACGTGCTCTGCTGCCGCGGAGTGTCGCCATTGGCGTAGCCGATGAGACTCTGAATGGTGGCCCTCCATTTGTCGATCTTGTCCGACGTCGGAGGGTAATCCAGGAGCAGTTGAGCTTGCGCCAAAGCTTCTGCCGGAGTGGCGGGTGGCAGTGGCGGACGGCGCGAGGAGCGGGATATGCTCGGACTTCTAACTATGTTAGAAGGAGCATTATCCTGTCCGGGCGACCGTGTCTCGCTCGTGCTGGCACGTTGGCGTGCATGTTGGTCTTGAGCGCCTCGGGATCCACCAGCTTGATCTTGGCCCAGCAAACGTATGGTACTGCGAGTACCATGACGTTGTCGGTCCTGCGCCTCCTGAGATGGGCGCGGAACAAGCACGGACGTCGAGGTCTGAGCCGCCTTGCCCTTGGACCTGGCAGCGTCATGAGCTTCCTCGTCGACGTCCGTCCCTCCGCTGGCGTCTACCCCACCACCCGTTTGCTCCGGTAGTGGTGGGATCGACGCGGACGGAACGGCTGCCTCCGTAGCCTTCTTCTTCGGTGGCATGTTGATGAAGAAAATGAAGATCTAGCTCGTGTGTACGCCGGATCAGGTTCAGACAATCTCGATGCCCCCTACCTGGCGCGCCAAAGATGTCGGGGAAACTGATCCACGAACACCTATGGGACCGGCGGACCGAGCCCCTTTCGGTTCGGCGGGGGGCGGAGGTTGCACGAAGAGCAGATCGAGGCGAGACACACGAGCAGTTTACCCAGCTTCGGAGCTCTCCGGAGAGATAATACTCCTACTGCTGCTTATCTGATTGTATTGTGTTCTTGCTCGAGAGAGAGCTAAGTGTTTTTCTGGCTTCCGAATGAGCCGAACCCCCCCTACATTGCGCATGGGCCTCCTTTTATATGCTAAAGGGGTCACCGACAGGTGGCAACGCAGAGAAGGGTAAAAACGTAAAAAGAGAGGTGGTTGGGACAGTTGCCTGCACAGTGCATCCTACCTAACCCTGACGGTAGGGGACAAGGGCATTAAATGCCCGTCTGCGTCACCCAAACAGTGCAGAAAGGTACCGTCGGGGGTGCCACCGCTTGCCACGATGGCGATCTTTGTCAGCATTGCATGCCACCGCGCACCGCTGGCTGCACAGCCTCCCGCCACGCATGCCTGGAAAGGCCTCTAGGGCGACACGTTGGTGGATGTGCTGGAGCGTGGGCGCAGAGTGGCCGCCTGCCGCGGAAAGCGCCTTGCCGCGGCCGCTGTCTTGTTGGGCCCGGAAGTTTGTCGCTCACCAGGCCTTGCCGGGACGCGCGGCGCGTCGCGGCAAGTTCCGTGAGATGCCTTGGTTGGCCTTCCCGGCAAGCTCCTCTTGCCGGGGCCTTGTCTCCTTGATTTGAACACTTTGTTCTAGAATGGCTCCAAAGGAGCCACGGAGGACCTTGGCGGTCGCCCGACAAGCCCTTGCCGCGGGGCGCCGCAACTGCCCGTGCACAAGTTCGGGGTACTAGGGTACCCCTACTCTAGTACACCGACACCAGGGGGAAGGATCCCCACCTATATATATATTTTAAATTTTTGGTGCCTCGAGTACACAAGAAAGGGATCACGCAATGCGTGAAGACATTAAGTTAGGCCACAAGCTGGCGTGCTTGATAACCCACAAGTATAGGGGATCGCAATAGTTTTTGAGGGTAGAGTATTCAACCCAAATTTATTGATTTTACACAAGGGGAGCCAAAGAATATTCTCAAGTATTAGCAGTTGAGTTTTCAATTCAACCACACCTGGATAACTTAATATCTGCAGCAAAGTATTTAGTAGCAAAGTAGTATGGAAGTACCGGTAACGGTAGCAAAAGTAACAGTAGCGGTTTTGTAGTAATTGTAACAGTGGCAACGGTAAAGTAACTAACACTACAAAAAAAGACACATCCATGACATTTTGGGCAAAATGAAATTTTTTTCTGTCATACATATGACACTTCTATGAAGATCATTGTGACAAAACCCGGTATCATCATAGATGTGGTGGGCTCCTACTTCTATGAGAAAAACTCATGACAGAAAATGGGCTTTTCGTCCTGGGCGGGCCGTAGACGCAGCTGCATGACATTCTTTGGGCCGTCCATGACGGAAAAACCCGTGGTAGAATCAAGGGGGAGGAAAATTTCGGGGAGTTGCCGGTTACGGTGGGAGGTCGGGGGCGTAGCGATGCGCGTTTCTCTCGTACGTACGCGCGTGTGTGCGAGGCGTTGGCTCTAACTGAAGCCGAGCGAGGCGTTGGGCTCTAACTGAACCTGAGCGATTGCACTGCAGGCTACGCGCTAATGAACCCGAGTGATCGATCGATGGCTGTTAACTGAACCCGATGGAGCGATTCCTTCACTACTGCTGCAAACTGAAGCCGATCGATGCTGCCTCTGGGATGAACAGTGAGCGTTGCAGGGGGGGGGGTCGGATGAACAGTGAGCGGTGGCGTTGCCTCTGGATGAACAGGAACCCGTGGTGTGGAGGGCTGGATGAACAGTAGACGGTGGAGGGGTGGCCGTGGAGGGGTTGTTGAACAGGACCCCGTGGTGTGGAGGGCTGGATGAACAGTAGACGGTGGAGGGGTGCCCGTGGAGGGGTGGTTGAACAATAGCCGGTGGAGTAGCGCACGGTGGAGGCTGGATGAACAGGAGCCCGTGGAGGCTGGAGGAGGTCGACGGTAGCCCGTGGAGGCTAGAGGAGGTCGACGGTGGAGATGAACAGTATCCCGTGGAGTCCCGTTTTGCAGTACGCGACACCCCTCCCGATGAACAGGACCCCCGTTTCGACCGTAGGAGGTCCGTTTCGTCCGTTTTGCGGTACGCCACACCCCTCCTGATCAACAGGACCCCCGTTTCAACCGTAGGAGGTCCGTTTGGTCCGTTTTGCGGTACGCCACACCCCTCCCGATCAACAGGACCCCAGTTTCGACCGTAGGAGGTCCGTTTCCTCCGTTTTGCGGTACGCCACACCCTTCCCAATCAACAGGACCCCCATTTTGACCGTAGGAGGTCCGTTTCCTCTGTTTTGCGGTACGCCAGGCCCCTCCCGATCAACAGGACCCCGTTTCGAACGTGGCCGGTAGAACACAAGGTCGTTTCCTCCGTTGTGCGGTATGCCAGGCCTCGTTTCCATCGCCTGTTCCATCCAAGCCCTCCCGATGAACACAACCACGCATTTCATTCCGACCCAGCCGGTTGGCTCCCCATGAACACGACGACGATGTTGTTTCTCCGTTCCGACCCAGCCATGTACGTATGCGCGAGTAGGCATTCGAGACCCTGCCCGTATGTACGTACATGGTCGTATTTTCTTTCTTGCACCCTCGTCGCTGGACGTACGTGTACATGCTACGTGCGTGCCTCTACTTGGGCACGTGCGCGCCTCTACATCTACGACACGTCTGTGCCTCTACATCGACCAGTATGTACGTACACGTTCGCGACTAGAATGACAACGCTACGTACGCTTCGACCAGGTGGGTCCCGACTGTCAGGCACTTCCTTGCGTGCGAAGATGTAGCTAGTGGGTCCCAGCAGTCAGGGGGGCGAATCGTTTTTTTTGCCCGGACGCACTTCCTTGCGTGCGAAGGTGTAGCTGGTGGGTCCCAGCAGTCAGGGGGGAAATGTTTTTTTCGTGAAATATGGTGGCCCGTCCGGTGGGTCCCCGCTGTCAGGTGGAGGAATAATTATTTTGTGCGTAATGAGGAGGCACTTCCTTGCTGCGGCCGTGGACCCAGCTATCAGCCTCTCCACGTACAGTCCACGTCCGATGGAAGCCGTTCCTTGACCATGTTGACCACGCCGCGCCGAGAGCACCAGGGCAGTGGACGACAGCGAGGCCTAGGAAGGGGATGACGCAGAGCCGGGGAAGACGCGGCAGTGGATGCCCACGCGTAGAGGAGTACGAGGGTTCACTGGTTCACTGCGGTGTGAGGCTGCCATCACCGCAGAATATCAGGGGGTGTGGGTGTGTAGAGAGATGGCCTGGCCAGTGGTGGGAGTAGTAGGGGGCGGTGAGGCCTCCGCCGCATCGCAGCCGGCCACGGGAGGCACGAGCACGAGGAACGACCGACGCTGGTTTGGGCGGCTGGAGCAATAAGACGAGAAGTTGAAGAAGCACTACGACCGTTGGATGGACATCGTACGGTCACTGGAGCTAGAATCGTGCATATTGACTAAGTTGACAAAGCCCTCCATCCCCGTCAAGTTAGTAGGCCCACAAGTCAGCCTGCCACTATATTGGGTCCTAGCTAACAGGGGGAGTATTCATTTTTTTGTGTGTAATAAGGAGGCACTTCCTTGCGTGCAAAGATATAGCTGGTGGGTCCGAGCTGTCAGCAGCGGTAATGTTTTTTTCGTGAAATACTGAGGCCCTTTCGGTGGGTCCCCGATGTCAGGTAGACGAATCATTATTTTGCGGGTAATAAGGACGCATTTCCTCACGTGCGGCCGTGGACCCAATTGTCGGCCTCTCCACGTATAGTCCACTTCAGATGCATGTCAGTCATTGACCATGTTGACCAGGCCACGCCGAGAGCACCAGGGCGGTGGACGACGGCGAGGCCTAGGAAGGGAACAACATGGAGGCAGGGAAGACTCAGCAGTTGTTTCCCACGTGGAGGGGAGTACGACTGAACGAGGGTTTACTGGTTCGTATGTCGTCGCCAGAGAATAACAGCAGGTGTGGGTGAGTAGAGGGATGGCTAGGCCAGCGATGGGAGTACGGTGGGGCGGTGAGGCCTGCGTGGCAACACAGCCGGCCGCGGGGAGGAGGGAGCAGGCAGTCCCGCTGGCGCTTGTTTGAGCGGCTAGAGCAGGAAGAGCAGAGATTGAAGAAGCACGACGGCCGTTGGATGGCCATCCAACAGTCACTGCTTGTGCGTCAACCTTTTTTAGGAAAGCCTCAAATCTATGGAAAACAGCATACAACCCATCTGCCAATATTTCTAATAATTTACAACCCATTTGCTAATTCTTAAGGTTTTTTTGGAGCCCATATTCTTTTTGTTAGCATTACAGCCCATATTGTGGCCACGGTTAAAAAATTATATGAAATTTTGCATATTTCGGTGCGGTCCGAACTGTTTTTTAATCTCGAAATTTCGACTCACACTCAAACTGATTTAAAAAATAAATGTATATCAATATAAAATCCAACAAATTCTCCATGCATAAAAATTAATGTAATTTAAAATCTCAAAATGAAAAAAAAATATTTGAAACTAATTGCCGGTTTGATGTGTTTTAAAAATGTACAACCCATTTCTCATTACTGATAGGCCATTTTCTCGGCCAGCCGAATGAAGCTCTCCTCGTCTTGAAAGATTTGCAGCCCAACAGGCCTGACAAAGCGACTTACTTGGCAAATCACAAAAAAATTGGGCGGTGGCCTTGGACCCAGTTGTCAGCCTCCCCACGTACAGTACTCTTCCGATGGAAGTCGGTCGTTGACCACATTGACCACGCCGCGCCGAGAGCACCAAGGTGGTGGACGACGGCGAGGCCTAGGAAGGGAACGACAAGGAGCCGGGGAAGACGCGGCTGTGGATGCCCACGCAGAGAGGAGTACGAGGGTTCACTGGATCGGCTGCGGCGTGAGGCTGCTGTCGCCGCTGAAAATAGGGGGTGTGGGTGAGTAGAGGGATACCCTGGGACAGCGGTGGGAGTAGTAGGGGGTGGTGAGGCCTCCGCGGCATCACAACCGGCCACGAGAGGTAGGAGCACGCGGCACGACCGGCGCTGCTTTAGGCAGCTGGAGCAAGAAGACCAGAGGTTGAAGAAGCACTATGGCCGTTGGATGGACATCGTACGGTCACTGGAGCTAGAATCGGTCATATTGACTAAGTTGACAAAGCTCTCCGTCCTCGTCAACTTAGTAGGCCCACAAGTCAGCCACCCACTATGGTGGGTCCCAACTAGCAGGGGGTATTCATTTTTTGGTGCGTAATAAGGAGGCACTTCCTTGTGTGCGAAGATATAGCTTGTGGGTCCAACCTGTCAGCTGGGGGGACATTTTTTCGCGAAATACAGAAGCCCTTCCCACGTACAGTGCGTAATAAGGAGGAACTTTCCTTGCGTGCGACCATGGACCTGGTGGGTCCCAGCCGTCAGGATCTCCATGTACAGTCCTCTTCCGATGACTCTCGTATGTTGACCACGCCGCGCCGTGCGCACCGAGGCGGTGGACGACGGCAAGGCCCCAGACTGGAACGACCCGGAGATGGGGAAGACGCGGCAGTGGAGTCGCAGACGGGAAGGAGTGGGAAACTTGACTGGTTCGGGTGCGGGGTGGGCCTACACTCGGCAGAGAATAACAGGAGGTGCGGAGTGGAGGGATGGCCTGGCCATCGGCGGGGTAGCGTTTCGCTGAGGAGCGCAAAACAATGCCGCTAGACGCTGAAGGCTGGAGCAGGCGGTTCCGGCAGCGTTGGGGGAAGAAGATGAGAGATTGAAGAAGAATGCCGGCCCTTGGATGTAAATCCAACGCCTTCTTAGGCTTCAACCTACTGGCCCACATGTCAGCCAGTCCATTTGTTTTTTTAGTCCATTTGGTGGGCTGGGTGAAACAATGATGTAGCATCTATGCAGCCCGTTTAAATCCCATTTGAACTTTTCTCGAAATCCGCGGACTTGCTGGGCTAGGTGAAAATATCAGTTGGGCTAGACGGAGAAATGTTATAAAAACATAAACACATGACTGCACGTCAGTAAAATCTTTGCAAGCTTATGTACGCAATCACTAGGAGTTAACTTGGCAAGTTATATATAAAGAATTATTATTATTATTTTGTAAGAACTTTCAACTTACGAAATAAAATATCATTTTAATTTGATGAGTTAATAGTACGTGGGGTATTATTATTTTTTAGGCTAGACGTGGGACAATTGAGTTGGTTCTAGGGGAAAGTACTGGGAGAAAACTCATTTTACATCGAAAAAGAAAGTGGGAGAAAATTCGGAGACCTGCTGGGTCCACCTGAGGAGAGGAATATGTTGGGAGGAAGGAGATTCAAAGCACGGCAGCCGAGTGAACTAGTGTTTTTTACGGACAAGTGAACTAGTTTACATACATTAGCAAATAGCCACTAAAAAAAGCAATCAGGTTAATGGGTTCTTAAAAGAAATATTTTGTACAAAACAGATAATTAGGACACATAGGCTAATGCATGAAACACTCAGATGATAAAGGTGCTTATAAACAGATAAAGTACAACATCTAGACCTTCCTCGCACGCTTGATCATGATGCTGCGGCTATCCGTGTACTCGTCGGTTACGGGAAGCAGACACGCCCTCATGTCCAAGATTTGCCTGTACATGTCGTAGCATGCATATGCGTCCTTGGCCGCGTAGGTTATGTAGGCTAGATTCAGAGGTACCTCCCACATGTTCAGGCCGTCTTCTTTCATGTTGGCGTATCAGGGGTCGATGATGGTCTCAGTGAGTTCAACCACGGAGTCCTTCTCCTGCCCATTGCTGATGATCTTGTATTGCTTCTGCATGTCGACAAGCTTGTTGCACCAGATGGCCGAATCGTCGTGTTCTTCCTTCTCTCCACCGTAGCAAAGGTGCAGTCGGTGCTGCCGATGAAACGGGCGAATGCTCCAGAACCTGGTGCAGCCATAGGACTGAGGCGAGGCAGAGCTTCACCGAGTCCGTATCATTGGTGTACATCACATTCAACTTGGTGCAGCCATAGGATTGAACGGCGAACTAACTCCTTGCTGAAGTCCATATCCAGCAGGCTCACCCCTCGGATCGCCATTGGAGCCTCTTCGAGTGAACGAGTGTGTAGGCGGCGGCAGCAGTTCGTTTTTCAGCTCTTGGGGAACTGGATACAACAGTAAGCTAAGTGTGTACAGGCGACAACAGTTACTACCCCTCCCTCGTCCGCTGCACGCCCGACAGAAGATGCACCCTCGGCGCATTCAAACGCCTCCATTAAGAAACCTACTCCGGCCACACATCGGTTCACGAGCGGGTCTGTATTGGTACTGTAATAACAGGAGTTAGTGCTCACTTTACTTAAATTTAATTAGCTTTAATAGAAATTTATACTTAAAACAAGCAATGCATTCGCTCGTTCTATCAGTGCCACGGGATCAACATGCACAACAATTAGAATTATTATTCTCAGGACGCACACGATCAGCACATTTGTCGCACTTTCACAAAGATAATACTACCAAGTTTGAACTATTTGTTATGGTTGCTGTCCTCTGCATCATCATGCAGTGTTTCCCAGCTTGCAAGATTCAGAACCAACAAATAAGATCCAAATAATAAGTACAACAAAGATGCCTACACATCTCATTGATTCCCAGCTTGCAAGATTCAGAACCAACAAATAAGATCCAAATAATAAGTACAACAACGATGCCTACACATCTCATTGATTCCCAGCTTGCAAGATTCAGAACCAACAAATAATATCCAAATAATAAGTACAACAAAGATGCCTACACATCTCATTGATTCCCAGCTTGCAAGATTCAGAACCAACAAATAAGATTCAAATAATAAGTACAACAAAGATGCCTACATATCTCATTGATTCCCAACTTGCAAGATTCAGAACCAACCCATTAGAGCCTTTTGATAAAGTGAATATCGGGATTAAATCCATCTTGGCTAGCCATGTCATACAATCGAAGAACTTGGCGAATGCTCTTACCGTCACAACATCTGTAGTTGAGTATTCCCGTTTGCATAGCATGTTTGCACAGCACAAACAAGGAGACATGAAAGCATGATTTCACTTTAATAGCGGCCTCCTTGAACTCAACCTCCAGGTCCACTAGGATGGGGTCTGCCTGGAGTTCCATGATTCAATTCATGCGCCTTTTTCTGCGGTTCACCTGAAATGAAGCAAAGATTGCATCATTCAGCTAGCAAGAAGTACTTGCTCTTGTGAGCTGGCTAGTTCTTCTTTAGTAGTTGCACTAAAATTGAGCAACATTAAGGTTGGTTGTCCGGCTCATGTAAGGTGCAACTATAATTTTCTTATCCTTTTGTGCAGTTCCACTAAAATAAAGTTCCATTGTGGCGACAGTGACGGCTCCATCTTGCAAAGGCTAATAAAATGTTGCACGAGATTACCCGCAGAACTTGACGGATATTTTGGAAACTCCAATAACCATTTTGTGCAGTTCCACCAAAATTGAGAGATGTTGCCCACGTGACATTTTAGTTGAACTGCACAAGACACTCATTCCAAAAAAAAGTGTTTTGTGTAGTTCACCAAAAGGTCACAATAGCAACAAGGTGAAATGGATATCCCTATCTGCACAAAATGATAGAAAGTAAACAGTTGCTGGTCAATAAGAATATACGAAACATATACAAAATGAAAAGAAGCATCTTAATTATGTTCATGGCAATCACGCAAGGGAGGTAGAAATTTTAAACGTTAGCAATGCTTCATGTTACCAGAAGCATTATGATCAACAATGAGATTCCTCAGATATGGGATTACTTTAATGGTGGCATTGCTTGTTTACCAGACACAGTAAATCAACAGCAGCTAAAGAGTTGGTTTAAGTGCATGGGACCGTGGGGACACCAGGACACTCAGTAGCGTAAAGGAGCAACTTACTTATCATACTGGGGAAAACAGCAGGAGTGCCATTTGTAACACAGTTTAATTGCATATATCACTGGAGGCATTAGATTAACAGTAACACTGGTTAGACATGTCCCTAAGGTAACAGTGTGATCGCTTCATTTTACATGCGCCCTTACAGCAAAAGGTTGGTTTACCCGCAAAAAAACAGCAAAAGGTTGGTATAAGGACATGCGACAGTGGACGCATCAGCATAATGTACCTACAAGGAGGCATAAAGTGGTGATTCCGAGCTTGTTCACGCTATGTGAGGGCAGCAAACCTAATCCTGAAGACCTTTTACTATGTGAGGGCAGCAAATCTAATCCTGGAGGCCTTTTACTATGTGAGGGCAGCAAATCTAATGCTGAGACCTTTTACTATGTGAGGGCAGCAAATCTAATCATGAGACCTTTTACTATGTGAGGGAAGTGAATCTAATCCTGAGACCTTTTACTATGTGAGGGCAGCAAATCTAATCCTGGAGACCTTTTACTATGTGATGGCAGCAAATCTAATCCTGGACATACTCTGTTGACTTGTCCACCAGCCGCCACTTTCTATCCTTTTTTCAACCAATAATAGATCTGTTCCTTATCTAGTTTGTACTGCGTTTTCCCATTATTTCCCTTTTCAACCAAGAGACCGGTTGGGTATCCGGTCTCTACTACTTTCACCATATTATTTCCTCTTTGAATCAAGTCCTAGATTCATGCTACAACTTTCCTCCCTTTCTTTGTTGTTTGAACAAAGCCCTAGATTCAAATGCATGAAGTAGCTTTACCTCTAATAATACTAAAAATTTAGGTGGCTTTGGAAGAGCTGATGGGAGTAGAAAAAGATGCACATGCAGACACGTGGGGAGCTGGGGCAGTAGAGCAAGGCCGCTTTCGACGAACTTATACCTGAGGGTCGCCGGGATGTTGGCGGCGGCAAGTCGGATTTGTGGATAATACGGCAGGGAGGAAGAAGGGTCGGAGGATCTCCCGAGCCGGCGCTGTGTCGGAGAGAATGGCACGGGCAGAGGATCGGGCCCCTCCGGCAGCTGTGGGTTTCCTCCCTCGGCG
This sequence comes from Triticum aestivum, assembly GCF_018294505.1. Classification (NCBI taxonomy): domain Eukaryota; kingdom Viridiplantae; phylum Streptophyta; class Magnoliopsida; order Poales; family Poaceae; genus Triticum; species Triticum aestivum. The sequence continues at coordinate 443,189,988 of NC_057795.1, forward strand.
GCGATGACTGCGTGAACGATGCACCTTTTAGTCCTCTACACACACCGGCCGAAGGGATCTGGCCGGATCTATGACCAGCGGTGAGCAGAGAGAAAATGTCACTACCACTTTCTTATTTATATCTGGAGAGGATGAGAGAATGAAGAGAGCAACCCTAGTAAAGCGAGCGCTCAGGCTCCTGCGTCCATATATAGTGGAGTGATTATCTTTTTTCTCTCCACAACAAGCGTTTCAATTTGTGTACGTGGCATTAAAGAAAAGAAACTCTCTATTTAAGGTGACTACTCTACGACTCCTACTTACTACTACTACAGTACTACCTCCGTCCTAGTTTATAGGTCCCTTTTATAGTTTGTGCCAAATTTTGACTAAAGATTTAACTAACAGAATGTTAGTGCATGTCAAGAAAAATTATCTCATTGGATTCGTATTTGAACATAGTTTTGAAAAATATAATGTTTGGCGACATGCGTGAACATTTTATTACAATAGTGCAGAACCGACCTTTAGTGCCGGTTCGTAACGGCCTTCAGTGCCGGTTTGCCAACCGGCACTAAAGAGTGGGGACTAAAGGCCCCCTCCCTTTAGTACCGGTTCATCACGAACCGATGCTAAAGTGACACCACGTGGCACGAGCCAGGCCCGTGTGCGCGTAGGGCTTTAGTACCGGTTGGTAACACCAACCGGTACTAAATGTTTTGGGGGGGTTTTTCTTTATTTCCCATTCCATTTTTTTGTTTGCTGGTATTTCATGATACTACAAATTGTACACGTTATGCATATATAAGTAGATTTTCTCGTACGTAGAATCGCATATATATATATATATATATATATATATATCATCGAATGTCTCACAACCAACACCATTAATTATTCACACATACACATGTATATACATATACAATTTCTCCTACATATGTTGCCTTGGTGCCTCCGGAGCACGATGAGAAGTGTTTCATGGGGGTGGTAGTGGGTAACAGTATTCTCCTTTGGGATCTATGACCTGGTCGAGCAAAAATCCGGCTATTTCCTCTTGAATTGCTAGTATGCGGTCCGATGGTAGGAGCTTATTCCGCACCTCTCTGAACTGTTAAGAAGGACCAATATGCATGTGTGTTAGTTGTGTGACTAGATATCGATAATGGTGTGAATAGTGTTTTGACAAACGTACCCAGTCCTGTCTATCAGATCTGCTCCTTTCGGACGTCATCATGTGAATGTTCTCGCAAACGTAGAATGCACATAGATTATTCCCCGATGCCTACTTCAGGGCCTTTACGAGAATGCAATTGCATCAGATAATGATTAATCAAGCATGATAATTAATTAATGATATTGAAACAAGAATTAAAGAGATGGTAGCTAGCTAGTACTACTTAATTACTTACCTTTGGTTGATGGCAAAACAACTTTTTTTTTCAGTCGCCTGGAGTCACCTTGATGAACGTTGCCCATGCCCTGCCCGCTGGCAAAGAAAATTAATAAAGGGGTTATTAAATAGTTCATATCAGGAAATGACGAACTAATAATAGGCCGAGATATATATAGTTAATAATGATTGAAATTACCTGTTGACTATCCCCTTCATGATGGTGTAGTCACTTTCTTCTTTAAGTAGTGAGTCCAGTAATTCAAAGTTTTCCTTCGTCAAGTTTAATGTCTATCAAGACCTAGTGCCAACTGCCTGCACACACGTTTGCATGTCTTAATTAAGAGGGCATGTACCGTAAATCGTATACACTTAATTATTAACATCTATCTAGCTAGTAAGCAAAAACAAAATTTGTAGTACAAGACAGTATGACTCACGGGAAGTTGTAAGGAAGTAGTATATCTTCATTACTATTGAGGCGCTTCAAGAACCCTAGCATGCTTTCCTCTACACCTGCTTGATAAAATGGAAGCTTCCATATGTCCTCATTAATGGTATTTGGGTCAATGAACCCAATGCCATAGCGTCCAGCTTTTTTCATTTCATACATCTTCATCCTGCATATAATATCACAGAAAAGAATATAGTGAGGATAATTACATGTAATGATTGATCAAAATTATCACTACATAACTAGCTTGAGACTTAAATTACAGAAAGAAATCACTTACAGACAATAGCAACTGACGATAGACTTGTCGACTGCGTCTTGATTGTATAACTGAAATAGTTCTGGATAGTCAATGGCCAGAGCTTTCTCATGGTAATAATGCTCCTCCTTGACATTCACCATGAGGGACACTCGATTGGAAATCTTGGTAATGCTCATGTACCATTGATGCAATTCATACATTCTCGTCGGGAGGTCCTTGACCTTGTCTAGATGGACCAAAGGTTGGCCCCGGACATATTTCCATTTTATTTCGGATTCTCTAAGCGGAGACATGGGCTCGATTTCGAGGAGTTGTCCAACAGAGATCTTGAGCATTTCAACCTGCATTATATGCGCCTCCGTTATTACCACATCGCCCTGCTGGGGAACGCTAACGGTTTGTTGTCACATCCCCAGTTCAGGCCTTGCTTGTCTCTGCATAAGTATCCATGCATCATGTTTAAATTTAAAGAAACTTGAAATGGGGATTGTTTAAACCCTAGCACCAAATGAATGCAAATAGGCTCAAATAAAATCATTTTCAATGAACCCAAAATGCCTTTGAAAATGTTCATGATTTCTGATAAAGGTGAAAACCTCTGCCAAAAATTATGAACATATTTCTAGGTTATTCCTGGATTCTTGAATTAAATCATAAAGTATTTGCATTTGGGCATTTAAATGCTAATAAATAGTTTAAATGCTCAAATAATCATAAACTAAAATGTTTGTTGTTGGTTATATTTCAAACAGTGGCATTGATCAGTTTCATGATTTTTGGGTTTGGTCTAGTATTTTTAATAAAGTCACAAAGTTGCAGAATAATAGAAAACAGAAATTAAAATAGAGAAACCAGAGAGAGAGAGAGAACTTACCTGGCGCTCACCTGGCAGCCCAGCCGGCCCAGCTCCTGTTCCGGCCCAGCCACCACCGCCTGGCTCCCTGTTGTCTTCCTCCTCGTGCTAGTAGGTAGAGGAGGGACACCGCGACACCGCCGAGCTCGCCACGCCGCCACCCTGCCTGCCTGCCACTCCCCCTCAATGCCCGGACGCTCTGGACGTCGCCACGCACTCCTTCTCGACCCCCTGCACCTCTCCCCTCTCTCCCTGCATCTCTCCCTCGTCCTCCCCCGCTATGGCCGATGCGCTCGTCGCCGCAGTTCGTTGCCGCCGTGGCCACCGTCGACCCCACGCCTTTCCGACGCGCCCAGAAGCTCCGCCACTTCGTCCTCAACCTCCTCACCGAGCCACGCCCCGCCGGATGCCCTCGAACGCCGGCCACGCCGTCTTCTTCAACCTCGGTCCGTCGAGATCGCCATCGCCGCCCCGACAGCTCCGGTTCTCCCCCGAGCTCGCCGTTCGCTTCCCTGCACTCACCGTGAGCCACTGATCCTCTTCCCCCTCACCGTTCTCGCTCTCGTGCACCGTAGCCACAGCACCTTGCTCACCCGCACGCGCCGCCGCCTATGCTCGCCGCCGACGTATCTCCGGCCACCTAACGGTCCGGCCGTCGTGCTCAGCTTCCTCTCCGCGCCGCGTAGAGCACGTGGGTGTCCCGCACGAGCTGCCCCGACTGCCGTAGCCTCGACCCCGAGCTCACCCGAGCTCCGGCGACCGCCAAGGTCGACGCCGGTGACGACTTCGGCCTTATTAGGCCCAGCCACTACTCGATGTGGACGAGCTGCCACTACTCGACGCGGACGAGCGCCCACGTCACGTCGACGCCCTCCGCCGGCCATTTGGTCGCTGGAGAAGGAAACCCGCACCCCTCCACCGTCCCTGGCCTCGCCGGCGTCAAGCCACCGGTGGGTTTGACCCCGCTGACCCGGGGTTGACCTTGTTTGACCCCCCCCAGGGTCACTGGCAAGTGGGCCCAAAGCCCTGCTAATTTAGTTTAGTGCTAATTAACTTTTAGTTAGCCAGCTAAGTCACTGACATGTGGGCCCACGCCCTAATTAACACAGATTACATTTTCTGCTTAGTTTTAACTAACCCTGATGGGCCCACGCGTTACTCTTGACTACACTGAGGTGGCTGTTGACCTGGCCCACCTGTCTGTGACCGTAGGCAGCACTGGCTCACTGACCGACGGGCCCCACGCGTCAGGTTTGACCTGGACCGGGTCTGTTGACCTGCTGAGGTCTGCGTGACGCAATGCTGACGTAGTAATTGTTTTCTGGATTTAAAATAATTCAGGAAATTCCAGAAAATAGTCTAAACTTCTAAAAATCATATAAAATCAACCGTAACTCCAAATGAAACAAATTATATATGAAAAATGATCAGAAAAATCCAATCTATCCATCTGTACCATTTTCATGCATGTTAGAACACTTTAACCTTGATGTTTAGGTGAAACAAGGTAATGCACTAATATGACCTTTTAAAATGGGTTTGCATTTGAATCTTTGGTTCAAATGGACTCATCTCAACCTGTTCTAGCTTGCATTAGCCCAAAACACATTCATATTGCCATGTCATAGCATGCATCATATTGTGCATTGCATTGATCGTGTTTTTTCTCTATTTGCCGGTGTTGTTCTCCTTCGGTAGACGCTATACCGACGTTGTGATCGTTGACACTGATGAAGACTCAATGCTATTTTCAGAAGTGCCAGGCAAGCAAAACCCCCTTGTTCATTCTGATACAATCCCACTCTCTCGCTCCTGCTCTCTTTTACTGCATTAGGACAACAACGGTTCAACTGTTACCTGCTGCGGTAGCTGAACCCCTTTATCCTTTGCATGACCTGTCATTCCACAGTAAATAGATGAAACCCACTAGCATGAGTAGGAGTTGTTTGAGGCCTGTTGTGCCTACTCATTCATGCTTGTTTGTCATGCCTGCTATTGCTTAGAGTTGAGTCAGGTCTGATTCATCGGGAATGAATCAGAGGTGTGTGAACATGTCCTACTATGTGTGAGCTATGTGTGTGAACATGATTTGGTAAAGGTAGCGGTGAGAGGCCATGTAGGAGTACATGGTGGGTTGTCTCATTGCAGCCGTCCTTAGAAACTGAGTTCTGTGTTTGTGATCCATGAAACAGATACTACCACGCATTGGGCCCGAAACCAATGGACCCTCTCGGCTTCTTAATCACCCTTGTCCTCTGTCCAGGAGTTGCAAGTAGTTTCTGGTGTTTGTAGCTTACTGGAGGCCGTGGACAGCGCTGACCGTAGGGGTGGGCTGTGATGTGGTAGGTACGTGGCCGGGTATACCGGGCACCCGTTAGGTGTCTTGGAACCCTGTTCACATCGTTTGGGGCTGTGAGCGAAACCCCGGACGGATCTCCTCACGGATGGAACCCTAATAGGCGATAAACCTAGACTAGAGACTTGAGTGTTTAGGTAGGCCGTGGCCGACACCCACGTTGGGCTTCCGCTTGAAGGTTGCCGAGTACATGTCGTGTAAACGGTGGTAAGTGGTGAGAGCGTGTGTCAAGAAGTACACCCCTGCAGGGTTAACATCATCTATTCGAATAGCCGTGTCCGTGGAAAAGGACTTCTGGGTTGCCTGTACAGTTCATAGACAAGTGAAAGTGGATACTCTAAAATACGCAAGATAAGCGTGAGTGCTATGGATGGCGTTCTCGTAGGGAGATGGGAGCGGATCCATAGTGGTGTATTGGTTGGTGAATATGTGGACTCGTGTGCGCCCCCTCAAGAGTCGCTTGCAGTCGTAGTTCAGGATAGCCACCGTGTCAAAGCTGGCTTGCTGCAGTTAAACTCCACCATCCCCTTTGTTGATAATGATGCATATGTAGATAGTTCTGATGTAAGTCTTGCTGGGTACATTTGTACTCATGTTTGCCTATTTTATGTTTTTGCATAGAGACTTCAGTCTCACTGGTAGTTCCACGTGGACTTCAACGCTTAGCTTGTTACCTCAGCTACGATATTGTGCCCTCGGCAGGATCTGGTAGACAGTCAGGCTTCTCAGCCTTTTTCATTTATAGATGTCTGTACTCAGACATGATAGCTTCCGCTTGTGTTTTTGACTTGTATGCTCTGAATGTTGGGTCATGAGACCCATGTTTGTAATATCTCGCTCCTCGGAGCCTATTGAATAAATACTTGAGTCATAGAGTCATGTTGTGATGCCATGTTGTATTTGCACATATCGAGCATATTGTGTGTATGTTATTGAAATGCTTGGTATGTGTGGGATCTGACTATCTAGTTGTTTATCCTTAGTAGCCTCTCTTACCGGGAAATGTCTCCTAGTGCTTCCACTGAGCCATGGTAGCTTGCTACTGCTCCGGAACACTTAGGCTGGCCGGCATGTGTCCTTCTTTGTTCCTGTGTCTGTCCCTTCGGGGAAATGTCACACGATGAATACCGGAGTCCTGTTAGCCCGCTACAGCCCGGTTCACCGGAGTCCTGCTAGCCCAGTGCTACAGCCTAGGTTCACTCGCTGATGACCGACACGTTCGATGTTGGGTCATGGATGCCTGTCCCTGTAAGTTTGTGCCACTTTGGGTTTACGACTAGCCATGTCAGCCCGGGCTCCTTATCATATGGATGCTAGCGACACTATCATATACGTGTGCCAAAAGACGCAAACGGTCCCGGGCAAAGGTAAGGCGACACCCGTGGAATACCGTGCATGAGGCCGCAAAGTGATATGAGGTGTTACATGCTAGGTCGATGTGGCATTGAGTCGGGGTCCTGACAGCATTGGTATCAGAGCCTGACTGCCTGTAGGATTACCAAGCCAAACTGGTCGAAGTTGTGTCTAGAAATGCTTTAGTTATGTAAGGGAATTGATTGTGGGATGGAACGTAAGGCTCTTTTTACTCCTTATACCTCATAGCCTTCTGATCTGAGTCATCCTCTTCTCTTCTACGGGGATTAAGAACTAGGCCTTCTCATCTATCTATCAGGATAACGTGTTACTAATCCATAGACTTATATGATTGACAGTTTCAAGCCTCAATTCAGTTTCTACTACTTTTATTATGTTCTCAGTTGAACCAGAACCTTGATATGATGTTGTTAAGTGACTATGTAAATCCTTGTGAATGTCTCAAATCTTTTCAAGCATTTACAGCCGTTATGCTGTCCGAGTCATCCCAGGTTTCTAAATAGTCTGAAGCATTTGCAAAATCCCTTCCTCTCGTTCCGATGTTCCTTTGGGCCAGATTAACCACACTAATCGGTGAGTTGAGGTACTCTGTTGCCTTAACATATATGTCGGAGTTATTATTATGACCCTAGGTGTCTAGAGTATCACCTAGTAATTTAGCCATGTTATGTGTTCCTAGTGTGATCATTCTGGCCAACATTCTCGAAAGCATCCCGTGATGCAATTTAGCTAGTAGGTATTCTATTCCTGGGTTTTGAACCCAAGACTCACCCTACTTACTTCATGTTGATAGTGTTTGCTCGTCCCTTTAGGTTATTAGTAACCCTTGCGATAGTTCTCAAGGTTTGTGGTATATCGTTCTTCCAAATACCATGAACTACTTATGGCAGCAGTTCCTTGTTGAACCAAAAGATCACAACAAAAGTGCTCAATGAGTTCTCGATTCTATGTTGTGACCCTGCCAGTCCTACTTCTCTGCATGAATTGTTTGGAAGAAATATGTTGAACTCGTTCGACATCCTAATCCATGCATCCACAACTCAGAAAGTTATATGTTCCATGAGTTGTTCCTCCTTAGATGTCTTCTGACCTTCGTCTATCAATTGATAGTCAAGAGTATGCGTGCGTTCGTTTATCGATGCCTATTACTCTTGTGGTCCGTCAAGCCATTCTATTCTGGAATGACTAGGAGAAACAAACTCCAGAACCTGATCCATATCCAGGGTTGGGTCAAAGAAGTTGTGCTCCGCAGATCAAATTGCCAATCCAGCTTTTGTTCTGTTCTACCTTGGAGTATTACCATCTTTTATATCGGGATTATTATAGGAATTGCACACCATCCTATGAACTCTTGGTACAGTGATACTTCTTGCCATCATTGTTCATTCCTTGGTTCCTGTGCTATTGTAACCGGAATGCCGACAAGTGAATCGTGGTGTGTGAAATCAATACTGCTAGCAACTCCGTTTCTTGGTAGTTAAATGGACGATAACCTCATTCTTAGCGTGTTGATTATCGAATCGTCACCCTAAGGTTGATTGTGCTACCTGGTCCTTATTTCTGGTGCACTCTCCTATCAATGAGTTAGGATAGTGCCAATCCTTGCTTATTTGATCATATCGTCTTGCTCTAGAAAGCGAGATTATTCTCGAGCTTAGTAACATACCGGTGGTTCGTGATTTTCCGAATTTCTTGTCGGAAGTATCACCAGGTTGCCACCTGACCGCTATGTTGAGTTCGTGATCAAGTTGGTTTTCGAAACCACCCTTTCTCCAAGAATCTGTGTCGGATACCTTGAGCAAGTTGGTTAAGCTAAACAACAACTTGGAGAGTTGGAAGATAAAAGCTTGTTCGACTTAGTTCATTTTAAGGGATATCTTTTGAGTGTGTGTTAAAGAAAGATGATATCTTCATCGATTGGTCCTCATGATCAGTTGTTGAATCTATTGTCTTGTCAAAACTTTGATTTGAGTATGGGCTATCGTCAAGTCAAATCAGAACCAACGGTGTTCGTAATGTTGTCTTACTCGTGGTTGATCCCTCGAGCATACACCATTCCATCTTTTGGTCTGACCAATACTATCACCTTGTTCACATAATGGCGGAATTCCAGTGATATGGAAATTCTAATGAGTTGTTGTTGAGCCCATCAGCAACATTTTATCTCCTCCATAATTCATGATGAACATCAGGCTAGCGTTGGAAACTTGTGTAAGCATTATCTTCGTGTTCCGTTCATGAGGTATATGTTCGGATGAAAGAAGTGGCTTCCTCTAATTCACGGTACTTGGTGTAAGTTGCCGACGTGAGTTCGATAAAGTCAATGTTGTTTCCTTGGAATCATCCCAAGTTAGTCACACATGTGCAAGGTATACTATGGTTTGGTAGATTAATTACCTCCACTCCATATGTATTCTGTAGCACACCAAGACACTGATTGATTTGTTCAAGGAGAAGAAGCTCCTTCCTAAGAGCAAGACTTATGCAAGGACTTCGATATCCTCGATGATGGTTCCCCTCCTGAACTCGATAGTATTTTATTATAAGACTACTGTGTGGTCATGCTTGTCTCGGACAACGTGTTCACATGTTGTAACAGAACTAGCTCATGTTTTGGAGCTTGCTACTGTAGTTCATTCCCCGAGAATCACGCAACGTCATCTCGTCGATTTGTGTTGCAAACTTTCATTTTTCTTTCTAGACTTGATGAGTCTGGAATATCCTAACACCAACCAGATCTGAATCTCAGGCAGATATGATGGTTGGAATATTTCCCAAGAATTATAATATTGGTCGCGCGATAACCGGTAAAGTGGATGTCGTGGCCAACACACCCAGCCGGAAGACCTGTTATTATAATATCTTGATTGATGAAGTTGGCCACCTCCCCATAAGGATTTCGTAGGGTTTACCTCCCTAGTTGTTCCTTATGGATTCTTGTGCTCCCGAAGTCCGACCTTTTTACTTGATGTTCTAGATATCAAAACCATTTCTATGAATGGGTTACACTAGCACATCAAGGAGAACATTAGAAGCGGAGTGCTAAATGTCTCTCGGTCGATCATCCAGATTTTGTTTCCTTGGCCTCGCTAAGGTGAAATCTGAGAAGGTGTTATCTTCCTTTGCATCTGCATCATCCATCATTAGCCATCATGGTAGTATGTTGTGTTGTCAGCACCCTTGACACGGATGTTGGTAAAACTTTGATGAATATGGAAATGCTCAAGTTCTTGAGAGCACGCACAAGCGCTACGTGTTATCATCGGCACTAACCGAGGTTGCTCTCAGTTTCCTCGGCAATGCTATGATCTTTCAAACATAGAATCCACTCTCTTTGTTGGGTTTTTCCCCAGTTACCAGAATCATTCCCAGCATTTGCATTTTGTTCCTAGCTTGCACCGCCAATGTGCCATTCTACCATGGGTCTCTTCCATTTCCGGTGATAAGTAAAATCATCCATTACGTTGTCTTCAACAAGGTAATCCACATCATTCAAGTCCGAGTATGCCATTCTACCGACCCCCTCCAAATGATCGCTCGAGAATTGCCTTAGGCTGGTTTAAAGAGTTTCAATGATCTCTGAATCAAAGGTAATTCTTTTGCCACTTAAGGGGAGATATCCACGAGTCACGGTTTCGAAGGTGTCTCGTTGTGGTATCATGGCAACTCAACTCCTCGCTACGTTGACAACCGATTACCACCTTCTTAAGTGTGGAATTATTGTCCACCTAGTGAACCTCCGTCATCCGTTTCTTCCACCCCTCTTGATGTGTATCTCGTGTCTCACCCGAGAGATGGTTCTATGTCTCATTCCGGGAGTTAATCCTGAGTTGTTCGATCTTCGAGAAGACCGATCCTTCCAGAGTTTTCCTTTCCTCTTCTTGTCATGATTAGCTGAAGATCTCAGAGCAAGACGACAAGACAAAGATGGTGTTCAAATCAACGTTCATTTGAAGTGCAACCTGGATCGTGAAGATTGTGCTAGTTTGCGTTCCCCTTTCACCTTACCCTACGCTGAATCTCGAGACGAGATTCTTGTTTAGTGGGGGTGAGTTGTCACATCCCTAGCTTTAGGCATTGCTCTAGGTTAACTTCATGTGTGCATCATGTCTATATTTTTGAAACTTGAATTGAGGAATATTGGAAGCCTCAAAACCCTAAATAAAAGAGGGGCAAAAACCCTAGAAATCTCATTCATTGCTCCAAAAGGCTCTTCTTAAATGTTTGATAAATTTTGGTAAGGGTTCTGGTCCCAACCAAAATATTGAACATTTTTAAGGATTTATTTTTGGGACTTTGAATTTAAATCTTTAGCTATTTGCATTTGGGCATTTAAATGCTAATAAATAGTTTAAATGCTCAAATAATCATAAACTAAAATGTTTGCTGTTGGTTATATTTCAAATAGTGGCATTGATCAGTTTCATGATTTTTGGGTTTGGTCTAGTATTTTTAATAAAGTCACAAAGTTGCAGAATAATAGAAAACAGAAATTAAAATAGAGAAACCAGAGAGAGAGAGAGAGAACTTACCTGGCGCTTACCTGGCAGCCCAGCCGGCCCAGCTCCTGTTCCGGCCCAGCCCACCATCGCCTGGCTCCCTGTCGCCTTCCTCCTCGTGCCAGTAGGCAGAGGAGGGACACCGCGACGCTGCCGAGCTCGCCACGCCACAACCCTGCCTGCCTGCCACTCCCCCTCAACGCCCGGACGCTCTGGACGTCGCCATGCACTCCTTCTCGACCCCCTGCACCTCTCCCCTCTCTCCCTGCATCTCTCCCTCGCCCCCCCCCCCGCTATGGCCAACGCGCTCGTCGCTGTCGTTCGTTGCCGCCGTGGCCACTGTCCACCCAACGCCTTTCCGACGCGCCCAGAAGCTCCACCACTTCATCCTCAACCTCCTCACCGAGCCACGCCCCGCCGGATGCCCTCGAACGCCAGCCACGCTGTCTTCTTCAACCTCGGTCCGCCGAGATCGCCATCGCCGCCCCGACCGCTCCGGTTCTCCCTCGAGCTCGCCGTTCGCTTCCCTGCACTAGCCGTGAGCCACTGATCCTCTTCCCCTCACCGTTCTCACTCTTGTGCACCATAGCCACTGCACCTTGCTCACCCGCACGCGCCGCCGCCTGTGCTCGCCGCCGACGTATCTCCGGCCACCTAACGGTCCGGCCGTCGTGCTCAGCTTCCTCTTCGCGCCGCGTAGAGCATGTGGGTGTCCCGCACGAGCTGCCCCGACTGTCGTAGCATTGACCCCGAGCTCACCCGAGCTCCGGCGACCGCCAAGGTCGACGCTGGTGACGACTCCGGCCATATTAGGCCCAGCCGCTGCCACTACTCGACGCGGACGAGCGCCCACGTCACGTAGACGCCCTCCGCCGGCCATTTGGTCGCCGGAGAAGGAAACCCGCAGCCCTCCGCCGTTCCTGGCCTCGCCGGCGTCAAGCCGCCGGTGGGTTTGACCCCGCTGACCCGGGGTTGACCTTGTTTGACCCCCCCAGGGTCACTGACAAGTGGGCCCAAAGCCCTGCTAATTTAGTTTAGTGCTAATTAACTTTTAGTTAGCCAGCTAAGTCACTGACATGTGGGCCCACGCCCTAATTAACACAGATTACATTTTCTGCTTAGTTTTAACTAACCCCGATGGGCCCACGCGTCAGTGTTGACTATGCTGACATGGCAGTTGACCTGGCCCACCTGTCTGTGACCGTAGGCAGCACTGGCTCACTGACTGACGGGCCCCACGCGTCAGGTTTGACCTGGACCGGGTCTGTTGACCTACTGACGTCAGCGTGACGCAATGCTGACGCAGTAATTGTTTTCTGGATTTAAAATAATTCAGGAAATTCCAGAAAATAGTCTAAACTTCTAAAAATCATATAAAATCAACCGTAACTCCAAATGAAACAAATTATATATGAAAAATGATCAGAAAAATCCAATCTATCCATCTGTACAATTTTCATGCATGTTAGAACACTTTAACCTTGATGTTTAGGTGAAACAAGGTAATGCGCTAATATGACCTTTTAAAATGGGTTTGCATTTGAATCTTTGGTTCAAATGTACTCATCTCAACCTGTTCTAGCTTGCATTAGCCCAAAACACATTCATATTGCCATGTCATGGCATGCATCATATTGTGCATTGCATTGATCGTGTTTTTTCTCTATTTGCCGGTGTTGTTCCCCTTCGGTAGACGTTATACCGACATTGCGATCGTTGACACTGATGAAGACTCAATGCTATTTTCAGAAGTGCCAGGCAAGCAAAACCCCCTTGTTCATTCTGATACAATCCCACTCTCTCGCTCCTGCTCTCTTTTACTACGTTAGGACAACAACGATTCAACTGTTACTTGCTGTGGTAGCTGAACCCCTTTATCCTTTGCATGACCTGTCATTCCACAGTAAATAGATGAAACCCATTAGCATGAGTAGGAGTTGTTTGAGCCCTGTTGTGCCTACTCATTCATGCTTGTTTGTCATGCCTGCTATTGCTTAGAGTTGAGTCAGGTCTGATTCATCGGGAATGAATCAGAGGTGTGTGAACATGTCCTACTATGTGTGAGCTAAGTGTGTGAACACGATTTGGTAAAGGTAGCGGTGACAGGCCATGTAGGAGTACATGGTGGGTTGTCTCATTGCAGCCGTCCTTAGGAACTGAGTTATGTGTTTGTGATCCATGAAACAGATACTACCACGCATTGGGCCCGAAACCAATGGACCCTCTCGGCTTCTTAATCACCCTTGTCCTCTGTCCAGGAGTTGCAAGTAGTTTCTGGTGTTTGTAGCTTACTGGAGGCCGTGGACAGCGCTGACCGTAGGGGTGGGATGTGATGCGGTAGGTACGTGGCCGGGTATACCGGGCAACCGTTAGGTGTCTCGGAACCCTGTTCACATCGTTTGGGGCTGTGAGCGAAACCCCGGCCGGATCTCCTCACGGATGGAACCCGAATAGGCGATAAACCTGGAGTAGAGACTTGAGTGTTTAGGTAGGCCGTGGCCGACACCCATGTTGGGCTTCTGCTTGAAGGTTGCCGAGTACATGTCGTGTAAACGGTGGTAAGTGGTGAGAGCGTGTGTCAAGAAGTACACCCCTGCAGGGTTAACATCATCTATTCGAATAGCCGTGTCCGTGGAGAAGGACTTCTGGGTTGCCTGTATAGTTCATAGACAAGTGAAAGTGGATACTCTAAAATACGCAAGATAAGCGTGAGTGCTATGGATGGCATTCTCGTAGGGAGATGGGAGCGGATCCATAGTGGTGTATTGGTTGGTGAATATGTGGACTCGTGTGCGCCCCCTCAAGAGTCGCTTGCAGTCGTAGTTCAGGATAGCCACCGTGTCAAAGCTGGCTTGCTGTAGTTAAACTCCACCATCCCCTTTGTTGATAATGATGCATATGTAGATAGTTCTGATGTAAGTCTTGCTGGGTACATTTGTACTCACGTTTGCCTATTTTATGTTTTTGCAGAGAGACTTTAGTCTCACTGGTATTTCCACGTGGACTTCAACGTTTAGCTTGTTACCTTAGCTACGATCTTGTGCCCTCGGCAGGATCTGGTAGACAGTCAGGCTTCTCAGCCTTTTTCATTTATAGATGTCTGTACTCAGACATGATAGCTTCCGCTTGTGTCTTTGACTTGTATGCTCTGAATGTTGGGTCATGAGACCCATGTTTGTAATATCTCGCTCCTCGGAGCCTATTGAATAAATACTTGAGTCGTAGAGTCATGTTGTGATGCCATGTTGTATTTGCACATATCGAGCATATTGTGTGTATGTTATTGAAATGCTTGGTATGTGTGGGATCTGACTATCTAGTTGTTTATCCTTGGTAGCCTCTCTTACCGAGAAATGTCTCCTAGTGCTTCCACTGAGCCATGGTAGCTTGCTACTGCTCCGGAACACTTAGGCTGGCCGGCATGTGTCCTTCTTCGTTCCTGTGTCTGTCCCTTCGGGGAAATGTCACGCGATGAATACCGGAGTCCTGTTAGCCTGCTACAGCCCGGTTCACCGGAGTCCTGCTAGCCTAGTGCTACAGCCTGGGTTCACTCGCTGATGACCGACACGTTCGATGTTGGGTCACGGATGCCTGTCCCTGTAAGTTTGTGCCACTTTGGGTTTACGACTAGCCATGTCAGCCCAGGCTCCTTATCATTTGGATGCTAGCGACACTATCATATACGTGTGCCAAAAGACGCAAACGGTCCCGGGCAAAGGTGAGGTGACACCCGTGGGAATACCGTGCGTGAGGCCGCAAAGTGATATGAGGTGTTACATGCTAGGTCGATGTGGCATTGAGTCGGGGTCCTGACATTTGCCCACAATAATATTTGACGCGCGTACTCCTCTCATGTGTTGTTGGCACAACAAGCGGGGGGATCGCTTGTGCCGCCTATTCTCCCAGCTGGGGAACGGTTTTCCCGCATTTTTTGCCAGCTGCTTGTTGGCTCGAGCTCGAGCTCGCTTCCTTCTGTAGTCGTGCTCGATGTAGCTTCCTGATTTGACGCTCATAGTCTGAGTCAACAGGCTTGGGAGCTGGTGCTCTAGCCATACGAATGAAGTGGTCAATCGTTTTCTCAGGCACTTTCTCCTTTGGCGGCGGTGCCGGTTTCGATCCAAAATGGGTGTCCACTTGGGCCTGCACTATGGATGCATTTTGCTCCTCGGTCATGTCGTAAGGCCTCTGAGGAAGAGGAGCGAGGCTTGGACCATATTTATATCGCTTGTCTCCGCCTGTACTTCCTGTACTACCTCAACTTGTACTGCTACGCACCATAGCTACGGCGTGTCTCTTCTGTGATTGCTGAGACGGCGGAGACGACTGACGTGGCTGACGCTGTGCCAGACTTGAAGCAGGAGGAGTGGCCTGACGCTGTGCCGGACATGAAGGAGGAGGAGTCTGCTCAAGCGTTCGGGGACTTGGAGGAGGTGGCGGACTTCGAGGAGGAGTCGGCTCACACGTTTGTGGACTTGGAGGAGCGGGAGTCTGCTGACTCGGTGGCGGACTTCGAGGAGGAGTCGACAGACAACGAGGTGTCGGTGGACTTGGAAAGATGATGCAATCCTTTCTCCATAGGATGATACGATGTACGGCATCTCCCAGTGTGCGCTCGCCGTCACCTCCAGCAATGCCAAGTACTAGCATCGAATATGGCTCCACCACTTCATCAACCATGACATGAGCATAGCCCTCTGGAATCGGGATGCAATGGAAGGTTGCTTCAGGGGTAATTGTTAAAGCAACACCGTCCGCCACCTTCATGGATATGTTCTTCATTTTGGAGTGTAGCTCACAGTTAGTGTTCTCTATGATGTCATCCACAGGGTGGTATGTATCCAGTAGTGTGTCGCCCGGGGCAGAACCAACGCTGCTTCTCGGCATGGATGGTATGGTGCTATCCAATGATGGACGATCATCCGCTTGCTGTTGCTGTTGCTGAGACCCCCTTTCCTAGCTAAGTGAGTCGATCTGCTGCTGCTGCTGCTGGAATTTGAGTGCCAAGTCTGCGTGCCTTGCTTCTAGGCCTTGAAGGCGTTCTGCGTCCTGCTTCCTCTGGTCCTCCTCCAGCTTCCTCTTCTTCTCCTCCTCCATCTTCTTTTTTGCACGAGACCTGTAGTCGTCATTCCAGTCCGAAAAGCCCTCATACCAGGGAATAACACCCATGCCTCGTGTTCTTCCCGGGTGTTCAGGATTTCCCAGGGCGCGCATAAGTTCATCGTTCTCTCTATTGGGCGTGAACACCCCCGCTCGAGCTTCTTCTATTGCATCAAGTATCTTTTGTTCGGCTCCTTTTAGACTTGCCTTCTTCGAAACCAGGCCTGTCTTTGGGTCCAACGCCCCCCATGCGCATAGAACCAAGTTCTGCACCTGGGGGGCCAGCTCCTAGTAATCGGAGTGACCCCTGCACCCTCCATCTCTTGCTCAGACTTATCCCACTTAGGCATTCCCACCGCGTAGCCACCTGGACCCAGCCTATGGAACTGCGTCTTTTTTGCAGCATTCGCCTTGTTTTTTATCGACCGTTCCTTAGATATTTCTGAATCCTTGAATTTCATGAAATCGTCCCAGTGTTCTCTTTGCTTCTCCAGTGTTCCCTTGAATTCTGGAGTCTTCCTTTTTGCAGCGAGGTAGGTGGCCCATACAGTTTTCTTGTGGGTGTTGAATGCAATTGCCATCTTCTTAAGAGCAGCGCCCTTCACTTTGTCCACATCTACTTTAGTGAAATAATCTGGTAGGGTGAAATGTTCCATCAGAGAATCCCAAAGGTCTTGTTTGGCTCTATCGTCGACCCAAGTAACACCTGGACGTTTAGTCTTTGGCTCTTTCCATTCTTGAATGGAGATCGGGAGTTTGTCCTTCACAAGAACTCCGCACTGACAAGTCCACTTGTTTGCAATGTTCTTAGGCGTCAAGGGTTCGCCACTAGGTTTGACGGATTCGATGTTGTACTTTACACCGTCCTTCAACAATCTACTCGGGCCTCACTTTGTCCTGCTGTCTGTAGAAGCAGATTTGCTCGATCCGGAGGGCTGAAAGAAGAAGATCTCAATTCGTTCATATATCTTAAAATAAAAAAACATGTGATGATCACTAGATGCCTGCTTATATAAATATACCTTGCCGGTAGTCTTTGTTATTTGAAGATCAGCATTCTCTGTGTCATCATAAACATTGTTTGTGTCATCATAATCAGAATCATAGTTCATGACTTCATCGGCTTGGTCGTCGAGATCGAATATCTTTTCATCACCCTCTCCGGTCTTGTTCAGATATTCGGAGCCTTCATCTGCTTCACTCAGATCATCTAGCCTGCCAGGGCTGCGTATGATGTTGAACAATTCCTCTTCTCTGTCTCTGCCGGTATTGTCTGCCATAGCTTTTACTTAACTAATACAGAAGAAATATAGAACAATTTAGTATGCAAATTACAATGCATGGATGCAATCAATAAGGAAAAACTAAATCATATAAATTAGCAATATGCATCATCTCGATTAATATATAATCTCGAATATACATCATCGTCTCGAATAATATATATAATCTCGAATAAATCATCTCGAATATTATATATCGAATAAGTCACTGGCTAGGTACCTAATAAAGATCGAGTACTACAGAAGAATCTAGGGCGCCACTCGCGGTTCCTGGGGCGCGGGTGGTGGACACCCAAAGAGAAGGAACCATCACAGGATCATATCTTAGGTCATCTGCCCAAAGAACCTGCCAAGTAGTGGAGAACCTGACGTTGTCCATAGCAGCCATGTAGCGATGGACGTGCTCGTCTTCCTCCCTGACACGGAGACGCACCACCTCCGGCGGGGCCGGCTGCCTCTGCACCGAATGTGGCCCACGTGAACGCCACCAAAGGAGATCAGGGTCGACGATGGGACCCGAGGCCGGGTTCCTCACCAAGCGGCGCCCCCCTCCAGGTAGCACCTCCCAGTGCCAGCCCGGCGGAGCCCAGTCCCGGACATGGGTCCTCTGAAGCATGACGTCGTCACGAATGGGTCGACGGC
The DNA here is from genome assembly GCF_018294505.1 of Triticum aestivum. Lineage (NCBI taxonomy): Eukaryota > Viridiplantae > Streptophyta > Magnoliopsida > Poales > Poaceae > Triticum > Triticum aestivum. The sequence goes on from NC_057795.1 coordinate 443,208,180, forward strand.
GAGGATGCGGGCCGGGCATATCGTCGAGAACAAATACTATATGCCCGCAAAAAGTAACATTAATCTAACATTCTATATGCAAATTCTAACAATTTGACATTAATCTAATTCATCTAACTAAAACTAATTCTAAAATTTCTAACATTTCTGATTATATAACTAACATTTCTAATATTTCTATAACTAAAAAATAGAAAAATTGCTAACATTTTTATAAATATTTCTATAACTAAAAACAGGAAACAATTATAACATTTCTAATATTTCTATAACTAAAAAACAGGAAAAATTTATAACATTTCTATATAACTAACATTTCTAAAAATATTTCTATAACTACAAAACAGAATAATTTCTAACATTTCTATAACTAAAAAATAGAAAAAATTCTGTAATGTGCGTGTGTGTGTGTAGTGTGTAATGTGTGTGTGTGTGTGTGTGTGTGTGTAGTGTGTAAAGTGTGTGTGTGTGAACATGGCGGCCGGGGTGAGCTCACCGGCGAGGCGACGACGGGGTGACGGGACGGGGCGACGACGACGGGGCGACGGAATGGGGCGGCGACGACGGGGCGGGCCGGCGACGACTACGGGGCGACGGAATGGGGCGGCGACGAGGGGCGGGGACGGCCGGGGTTGGCGACAAGGGGCGGGGGCGGCGACGTCGACGGGGACGGCGTCGATCAGGGCAGGGCGGCGCGACGGAGGGAAGAAAAACAGAGGGAAAGTGAATTTTTCAACTGTTGTATATATAGGATGGACCTTTAGTACCGGTTGGTGCCACGACCCGGTACTAAAGGTCTGTTTTGGCCAGGCCAAGCGGCGGGAAGCGCCCCCCTTTAGTACCGGGTGGTGGCACCAACCGGTACTAAAGACCCCCCCCCCTTTAGTACCAGTTGGTGCCATCACCCGGTACTAAAGGGTGCGCTGGGGCAGTGCGGTGCGGCAAGTTTAGTCCCACCTCGCTAGTCGAAGGGCTACCGCACTGGTTTATAAGCCCCAGTGCGGTAGCTCTCTCGAGCCCTTTCCTAAGCAGGCCTACTGGGCCTACGTGTTCATTGCTGCCCTGTCGGCCTACTGGTCCTTTGCGGGCCTGCATCCTGGCCCAACAGATGGTTGTGTTTCTAGTCGTATGCAGGCCACTTTGGCCCAGTAGGCGGACTTTTTTATTTTCTTAAAAAAAATTGCTTTTTTTTGTTTTATTTATTTTTGAGTTGTTTTTTGCTGTATTTAGAGTTTCTTTCTGAATATTTTTTCTTTAGGTACAAAAAATTACAAACTTTCTGTTAGTGCCGGTAGTTTTTAAATTTGAATAGTTTAAATTTTGAATTATTTGAAATTTGTGTGAATCACTAGTTTGTGAATAACTTAACTTTGAAAAAAGATTTTTTTAGTGATTCTTTTTTCTTATGTTTAATACTATTGTGTTTTATCATTATATTCAATTTGGTAATGCTTATGTTATTTTTAAAATGAAATACCTTTGTAACAGATGAGTTTTCGTCCGAAACCCTGATACTTCGAAAGAGATAGTAAATGCATGAAAGAATTTGTTTGCACATAAAATTTCTTCACGTTTCAAATGCCAAAACACATAACTACCCTAACTAGTACAGAGATTCCCTCCTGGGTGTGAAACACAGAAGAAAGTGATGATAGTGAAGCCGATCACATCCCGGATCTTTGGGTGTGAAACTTTTTCTTCGCGTGTGTCCCTTTGTACCGCAGCCATGGAAAATCTTCATCATTTAACTGGATGCTCGGGTCAATATTCACTGCGAATGGAGCAATTTCATCAAACTTTTGATAATCTTCTGACATGTCTATCTTGTCATCCACTCCCACGATGTTTCTTTTCCCTGAAAGAACTATGTGGCACTTTGGCTCGTCGTATAATCCATTCGCTTCCTTATCTTTTCTTTTTTCGGCCTGGTAGACATGTCTTTCACATAAAAAACCTGCACCACATCATTGGCTAGGACGAATGGTTCTTCTGCATACGCAAGATTGTTGAGCTCCACTATTGTCATTTCGTACAGCGGGTCTTCCGTTACCCCGCCTCGTGTCATATTGACCCATTTGCACCGAAACAAAGGAACCTTCAAACCACCTGCATAGTTAAGTTCCCATATGTCCTCTATGTAACCATAATATGTTTCCTTTCCCATGTTGGTTGTTGCATCAAAGCGGACACCACTGTTTTGGTTGGTGCTCTTATTATCTTGGGCGATCGTGTAAAATGTATTCCCATTTATCTCGTACCCTTTGAAAGTCATTATATTCGAAGATGGTAACTGGGACGGCGAGTATAGGTCATCTTCAATATTGCCATCGTGCATGGCACGTTTCTGCAACCAACCGGCGAAAGTCCTCGTTTGTTCACGTGTAATCCAGTCGTCAGACTTCTCCGGGTGTTTGGAGTGTAGAAAATTCTTGTGTTCCTCCATATACGGAGCCACCAAGGCGGAATTCTGTAGAACTATATAGTGTGCTTCAGTGAGAGAATGCCCGTCCATACATATTATTTGATCCCCTCCTAGCGTGCCTTTTCCATCCAGTCTGCCCTTATGCCGCGATTCAGGAACAACAATCGGCTTAAGGTCAGGAATAAAGTCAATACAAAACTCAATGACCTCCTCATTTTCATGGCCCTTTGCGATGCTTCCTTCTAGCCTACCACGGTTATGAACATATTTCTTCAAGACTCCCATGAACCACTCAAAGGGGAACATATTGTGTAGAAATACAGGACCCAAAACGTTAATATCTTCGCAAAGGTGAACTAGGACGTGCGTCATGATGTTGAAGAAGGATGGTGGGAACACCAACTCAAAACTGACAAGACATTGCACCAAATCATTCTGTAACCTTGGTATGATTTCTCGATCGATTACCTTCTGAGAGATGGCATTGAGGAATGCACATAGCTTCACAATGGCTAATCGAACGTTTTCCGATAGAAGCCCCCTCAATGCAACCGGAAGCAGTTGCGTCATAATCACGTGGCAGTCATGAGACTTTAGGTTCTGGAACTTTTTCTCTGCCATATTTATTATTCCCTTTATATTCGATGAGAAACCAGACGGTACCTTCATGCTGAGCAGGCATTCAAAGAAGATTTCCTTCTCTTCTTTGGTAAAAGCGTAGCTGCCCTGACCCTGATGTATGTCGTCTTTTCCGTGCATACATTGCTGGTCTTCCCGTGCCTCTGGTGTATCTTTTGTCTTCCCATACACGCCCAAGAAGCCAAGCAGGGTCACACAAAGATTCTTCGTCACGTGCATCACGTCGATTGCGGAGCGGACCTCTAGGTCTTTCCAATAGGGCAGGTCCCAAAATATAGATTTCTTCTTCCACATGGGCGCGCGACCGTCAGCGTCCTTCGGAACAGGTTGTCCGCCAGGACCCTTTCCAAAGATTACCTTCAAATCCTTGACCATATCATGTACATCAGCACCAGTACGGTGGCGAGGCTTCATCCGGTGATCCGCCTAACCTTTGAAATGCTTGCCTTTCTTTCTTACAGGATGCCTGCTCGGAAGAAATCGACGATGTCCCAGGTACACATTCTTCCTACAACTCTCCAAATATATATTGTTAGTATCATCCAAATAGTGCGTGCATCCGCGGTATCCCTTGTTTGTCTGTCCTGATAGGTTACTTAGAGCACGCCAATCATTGATGGTCACGAACAGCAACGCCTTTAGGTCAAATTCTTCCTGTCCGTGCTCATCCCATGCACGTACACCTGTTCCATTCCACAGCTGTAATAGTTCTTCAACTAATGGCCTTAGGTACACATCAATTCGTTGTCGGGTTGCTTAGGGCCTTGGATGAGCACTAGCATCATAATGAACTTCCGCTTCATGCACAACCAAGGAGGAAGGTTATACAAACATAGAGTCACAGGCCACGTGCTATGGTTGCTGCTCTGCTCCCCAAAAGGATTAATGCCATATGCGCTTAGACCAAACCATACGTTCCTTGGGTCACCTGCAAACTCCTCCCTGTACTTTCTCTCGATTTTTCTCCACTGCGAACCATCATCGGGTACTCTCAACTTTCCGTCTTTCTTACGGTATTCTCTGTGCCACCGCATCGCCTTCGCATGCTCTTTGTTTTGAAACAAACGTTTCAACCGTGGTATTATAGGAGCATACCACATCACCTTGGCAGGAATCTTCTTCCTGGAGCGCTCGCCCTCGACATCACCAGGGTCATCGTGACTGATCTTATAACGCAATGCACCACATACCGGGCAAGCGTTCAAATCCTCGTACGCACCGCGGTAGAGGATGCAGTCATTAGGGCATCCATGTATCTTCTGCACCTCTAACCCTAGAGGGCAAACAACCTTCTTTGCTTCATACGTACTCTCGGGCAATTTGTTGTACTTTGGAAGCATATTCTTTATCATTACCAACAACTTTCCAAATCCCTTGTCAGATACACCATTCTCTGTCTTCCATTGCAGCAATTCCAGTGTGGTGCCCAACTTTTTTTTGTCAGCTTCGCAATTCGGGTACAACAATTTCTTGTGGTCCTCTAACATGCGCTGCAACTTATTCCTCTCCAAATCACTTGCGCAGTTTCTCTTTCCATCGGCAATGGCCCGACCTAGATCATCAGCAGGCTCATCTGATGCCTCTTCTTCAGCTTGTTCCCGCATTGCCGGCTCATCTTCTTCCTCCATTGTTGTATCATCGTATTCAGGGAACCCATGGCCAGGATAGATGTCGTCGTCCTCTTCTTCATTGTCTTCCATCATAACCCCTCTTTCTCTGTGCTTGGTCCAAACATTATAGTGGGGCATGAAACTGGAATCAAATAGGTGGACGTGAATGGTTCTTGACGTAGAGTAATTGCGACCATTCTTACAGCCAGCACATGGGCAAGGCATAAAACCATCCGCCCGCTTGTTTGCCTCAGCGGCAATGAGAAAATTAGGCACGCCATTAATGAACCCGGGAGAGCATCGGTCATCATACATCCATTATCGGCTCATATCTTCATTATACACAACACCGAATAGACCAAATTAATACAAGTTCATACATAAAGTTCATACATAAAGTTCATATACAACACTTGATTAAATGCAACAAATAACTCTCTAGCTAAAGAATTGAAATGCAACAACAAATGCGATCAAGATTGCAACTCAGGTAACAATTGATCCAACAGCATAATGATGCGAAGCCACACTATCAGTGGCATATTTTCTAATCTTCAACCTCATTTTCTTCATCTTGATCTTGTGATCATCGACGACATCAGCAACATGCAACTCCAATTCCATCTTATCCCCCTCAATTCTTTTCAATTTTTCTTTCAAATACTCATTTTCTCTTTCAACTAAATTTAACCTCTCGACAATAGGGTCGGTTGGAATTTCCGGTTCACATACCTCCTAGATAAAAATATCTATGTCAACTTGATGGGCATAATTTGTCATAAACACGAAATGCAACAACTAGTTTTAAAAGATAATATACCACATCCGAATCATAACAAGGACGAGGGCCTACGGGGACGGATATCAAAACCATGGCACTATGTATAACAAACAACGTACGAGTAAGACAATTATACGAGTAACTATATATCCAAATCACACAAACATCAATTTGGTAATGTAAAACATTCATGAACAAGAGCCTCACCACAAGGTGGTGCCGGCGACAGGACGGTGCGAGCGATCGACGGTGGTCACGACGGAGATTTAGAAGGCACTAAGTAAACCACACCTACATATGCAAACTAAGTGGTATTTCTGACCTCTAATTGCATATTAATCAAATACTAGCAAATATAATTCCTCACAAATTAATCACTATACAAAGCATTGCAAGAGCTAATCTAGCAATGAGAGTTGAAAGGACAAACTTGTTAACCTTTGTGATCATTTGAATGGATGGGGGCCTTCAAATCTTGACAAATTATGGGCAAAATTTGTGAGGAGCTCGAGGAAGAGAGGGGAAGAACAGAGGAAGTGAGGGGAAATGGTAAGAACAGAGTGGCTCGGGTGGACGAAGGGTTTATGTACGTCGATCTTTAGTACCGGCTCGTGCCACGAACCAGTACTAAAGGTGCTGGACGGGCCCCAGACTGACAACATCCTGCCACCACTCTCTTTAGTACCTGCTCGTGGCACGAACTGGTGCTAAAGGTTCGCCACGAACCGGTACTAATGAGAGCGGCCGGCTAGCCATTGGAACCGGCACTAATGGACACATTAGTGCCAGCTCAAAATCGAACCGACACTAATGTGTCTCAGATTTGCCCCTTTTTCAACTAGTGTTAGTTTAATCTATGGTCAAAATTTGGCACAAAATACAATGGGGACCAATAAACCCGGACAGAGGTAGTATTGTTCACTTGTGCTCCCCGCCCCTCCATTCATTGAACAACCCCACGGGTGAATAAACATACAGTAAGTACTGTATTTATATAGAATGAACAAGCTCGAACTATTTTCGCGTAGTTAAAAGTTGAGGGCGGGGCTTTTCCCGGGCAGTACGCGCGGCAATTTTCGGGTAGGCGGTTTGACAGAGAGGCGAGGAGGGTGAGCGAGTGGGGCTGTGTGATTTGACGGCGCGTTACTGCTGGAAAGACTTGTGATATGACCACTCACTATAGTCATGAATTACTGGCGCTCCGACCGGGGTGATGCCCCCTTCCGTTCCGCACTCTAATCTGGTGCATGACACGTCGACCCGGATGCTGGCTCTCCCACATGTCGGAGTAGTAAGAAGGAGCAAAGAATGATGCGGTATATACTAGCACTATACTACTCCCTCCGTTCCTTTATGTAAGGTGTATTATTTTGGGCACGGTGACCAAGACACAGAATTATAGACATGTTAGGACGAAATTACCCTTGACAAATTTATTGGTTTGTGGCAAGTATATCAGTTAGTCGACGAAAGTATGAGATACATGCAATCAACAAAGAGATACTTTCCTTCTTTTGCTACAAGAAGAGATACAGACAATCAGGAGAGAGATACTTTCCCTTTTTCTTAAGGGCTAGCAAGGTAATTATGACGAATTAGAAGAAATGCACCTTACATTCTGGAATATTATCAAAAAACAAATACACCTTATATAAAGGAATGGAGGGAGTATAAGTCTTTGGAGAGATTTCACTATGGACCACATACGGAGAAAAATGAGTGAATCAACACATAAAATGCATCTATATACATCCGTATGTGGTCCACAGTGAAATATCTACGAAGACTTATATTTAGGAATGGAGGGAGTACTACTCAGGTCGGGGGAGTGCGAACCACATCAGCCTAGTGAACCAGCCGTGTGAACCACGGTAGCCCAGTGAACCAGCAGTAGAAAACAATAATGTGGTGATATGGCCATAAAAAACAATGTGCTACGGTCCACACTATAGCATGTATAGTAACACTCCTCTTTGTTTGGATCCCTGAGTTAGAGCTAGTTTGGGTTAAAATAGCCTCAAATTATCGAAACAAGAGGGGTTAGTTTGAGCTAGTTTTCTCTAACCCAGCTATAAAAACTAGCCCGGTGGAGAGGTTATAATTGGGTTAGTTATCCTGGGCCCACTAAAAGAGAACTAAAAAAATCTCACCTGCCCGCACCAGATCGCTCCCCTAAAAAAATCTCACCTGCCCGCACCAGATCGCTCCCCCCCCCCTCTTGCACGACTCCTCTCTGTTCCCTATAGGGCCGCCCGCCCAAGCGCCGCTCGCCCTCTCTCTCCTCCGGCCACCCTCTCCTTCTGGCCTCCGTCGCCCTACTCTGGCCACCCTCTCCCTCCGACCTTCGAAGGTCGTCCCGCTCCCCCTTCACTAGTCGTTTTTCTCCCTCTGTCGTGCGCGGCGGCGGCGCGTCTACCAGGGAGGTCGCGAGAGGGGTGAGTTTGTTCGTTCCTTCTCTGTCTCACGGCCATATCATTGATCTTGCTTGCTCTAGCGCTAATTCTGATTTGGAAAAGTAGATCCTGATCAAACTTGCTATAGATTTGTGGTGCACGCATGGAATTGTTTGATGCTGCTTGAGGAGGTAATAAATCTTTCTAGAGGCCCAAAGATTCAGGTCACCTTTCTAGGTATTTCAATTTCAGGCTTGCATTATTTGTAGAGGCCCAAAGATTCAGTTCACCTTTCTTGGTATTTCAATTTCAGGCTTGCATTGTTTCTAGAGGCCCAAAGATTCAGTTCACCTTTCTAGGTATTTGAGTTTCAGGCTTGCATTATTTCTAGAGGCCCAAAGATTCAGTTCACCTTTCTAGGTATTTCATTTTCAGGCTTGCATTATTTCTAGAGGCCCAAAGATTCAGTTCACCTTTCTAGGTATTTCAGTTTCAGGCTTGCATTATTTCTAGAGGCCAAAGATTCAGTTCACCTTTCTAGGTATTTAAGTTTCAGGCTTGCATTATTTCTAGAGGCCCAAAGATTCAGTTCACCTTTCTAGGTATTTCAGTTTCAGGCTTGCATTATTTCTAGAGGCCCAAAGATTCAGTTCACCTTTCTAGGTATTTTAGTTACAGGCTTGCATTATTTATAGAGGCCCAAAGATTAAGTTCCCAGTCGGCGGCAAGCGGCCCTGCTACCCATGCCGGTGTCGACCTCAACTCGCAAGGGCCAGCGTCGGAGGGGTTCCCGGGGCTTGGGCTCTACAGAGCCTTCCTCCAGAGCGACGATGGCGAGCTCCTCCCTCGGTGCGTGAGGGGCTCCGGGCTCCCTCCCTATCGTGAACAACTTCCGTGATGAGTTAGCTCATTCTTTGTTTCATGAAGTGTTTTTTTATTTTGTGAAGCTTGATTGACGACTTGTATGTTTAAGTGGGATATCTCATTTGTATGGACAAAGTAAAAATTATCATGTTTTGCATGCTTGATTGTATAGATGGTTCGTTTATGTCAATTGTGAGCGGGAGGAGGCCACAGAAGAGCCGGCCACACCAAGAGGGTGCTTGGATCCAAGGGACTTATTTTAGTCTGACTAAAAATAGGGTCCAAAGTAGTCAAATGATTGAGATAGAGCATTTATTGTCAATCTAACCCTGCCATCCATACACCTCTTTGGTTTAGAGTTAGTTCAGGGTTAGAATCTAACTCTAACCTCTAACTGAGTTAGAGTTCTCCTCGTCTCGGTTCATCGCCATCATACTTTCCCCATTCCTGTGTTTTCAGTATCCTGCGAATCAAAGAGGCCCTTTTTTTCGGGAAAAATCAAAGAGGCCCTTAGACTGGTTTAGGTCCGGTCATTTTTTATAAACGTGTTATGTCCAAAATTTAATGAACGTGCTCCGGTTTCCACGAAAATAATCCGGTTTCATGTAGTAATTCATTGATTTATTTATTCTTCTGCGGGGGTTTGCATGTAATTCGTGAGGTCTGAAATGTAAAGTACCCCGGCATATGCTCCGAGTCGTGCATGCACTACGACCCAGATGCTCTATGTCCCACATGTCGGCGAATGGGAGCACGTGGAAATAGCCTAGGAGTACATATAGGAGGATAAATGCGTGAAAAATATGTACTGTGAAGCGTAGCCGCGGTTCGAAAAGTAGACCTAAAGTGATGACAGCTATAGGTCACACGCACCCAACTAGAGGTACTAGACATACGACTAATTTTTCCATAAAAAAAAAGAGGCACGAGTGCTCAGTACTCCTATTCTATAAACACGAGTCCCATCTGACAACAGCGTCCGTGCTACAGCTAGCCCTCCTCCCTCGTTTCTCTCTTCTACTCTCTAAGAGCATGGTTAATAATATAGCCAACTGCTGGCTATATGATGTTGCCATGTCACATATAGTCAAGTTTATAGCCAACAAGTACAATAGCTAGATATAAATATGCACATATAGCCAGAATTCGTCGACCTGCATTTATTTACTTGCTGGAATCTTTAGAAAGACTTATATTTGGGAACGGAGGGAGTACTATACTAATAAAACATTAAGGCCATGAGGCAATGCAGTGCTGGTTACAGGAGGCAACAAGAAGAGATGCATCCATCGACGACGTCCACCTCCTCGACTCAGGGCACCGGCCCATCGAACGGCGCCTAAGTAGCAGCGGCTTTCGTGGCCAGGTCGACGTGCTTCTGAAAAATGGCGTCCAAAGATTCCAGCCGCTGGAAGAAGGCCAACGTCTTTCTGTCCTCGCTTGCCTTGTAGTGGACTATGTAGACGATTTCCTCGTAGACGTGGATGGGCAGGTCGACGGTTTCTTGCATGGCGAGGCGCTGCGCGGCAAGCGCGGCCTCGAGGTGCACATTCTTCGTCGCGACCTCCGGCACCTGCAAGGCCACCAGGGCTTGAAAGAGTTCGTCACCATCTAGGACGATGAGGGTGGCAGGCAATGAGGAGCCTTGGCGCGTAGGCTGGAGCAGTACAGCAAGGTCGTCCGCGCACTTCTTGACGGCGGTGAACTTGCGGATGGAGTTGACCATCATGTCGTCCATGCGAGAGGCAAAGCCGGCGTCGGCAAGGGCTACGACGCATGCGGTCGCCAGCACCTCTGGAAACGCTGCGCGGTGCAGGGCCGCAGGCCGGCGCCTTGGATGATTTGGCACAGCTGACTGCCGCTCGCGTCCATCGCATCCACGGGTGCTTGTGGCTTCTGGTCACTTGGTCTTGGATTGGAGTGAGCAGTGTTGCGCAGAGACTTGGGAGTAGATGGATTGGAGTGGTGGAGCGCCTTTATTATATGAGAGTCCAAACTCTGTTGCATTCACATCGTGCTGGCTCTAGTCTGCTTCTCCAATTAATTCCCTCTGCATGTAGGAGTAATTGAGGATGCATCATTGACCGTTCAACGTCTCGGGAACCGCTACCCTCTTCCTCCTTGGCATTCTAGCACCTATGGACCCGTCGACGACGAGGTGCCTATGGTGACTTCGTAAATTTCAAGATGATACTTAGTATCGTGCGTGTGTGCGTTCATAGGGGTGAGTGTATGCGCATGTATATGAGCGCTTGCGTCTGTACTGTGTCAAAAAAACAACGTAAATGCATGTCAAAAAGAGACTAGTCAGTATACTCAATATTGTGCACCTCGGAGAGGAAAACGATAGAACTAGTACGTATTTATTTACGGTGCAGATTCACTCATTTTGCTCCATATGTACTCCGTCTCGGTGTAGTCTAGTCACTTGTTGAAATCTCTAGAAGGGCAAATACTCCTTTCTGGTTTACAGGGCTATACTAGCAAGTAGTTGTAGGTACTAATACAATAGTGGGCTCACATAGCAATTTTGTCTCATGCAAGAGCCTGGCTATATGCGTGCTCCAATGTTCGCAACTGCAACGTTCGGTTTGCGCTTGGCTCTTCGCCTCTTCGAGAAGACGAACAATGATGTTACTACTACTGCTTCTACAGTGTCGAATCCACTGCTGCATGTCCGTCCACCGCGAGCGGGACGGATAGCTTGTTGTAGAAGTACTACTAAGCAAAAGCCTGTCCTCATTTGCGAGCAACAGCGCGCATGGGCGAGGGAGAAGGCGTGTAGTAAAATCAAGCTTCTCCTCGTTCTACGAGTTGACGCGACACATCATAGCACTGGCCCCACATGCTTGCCTCTAAACTTGGCTGAAAGACCCGCAGTGTACAATATATTTGCTGCAACCTCTAACATTTACCCACCACAAATTAAAATATATGTGGCCGTATGCATCATTCTGATGCAGAGGCCGGGGAGTCCCCCTTTTCGAAAAAAAACAAATTAAAATATATATATTCCTGTCTTGACCAGATGAGCGTGCAAACTACAATCACCAGGGTGACAGGTAGGGCCAGAAGACTATTTTAATTTAAAAAAACTTCGAGACGGCCACATAGCATGGAGCCGACCCCAACGATTTTAAGCTTACAGGCACGGTACACGCTATCTAGACTACTCTACACATGAAACTGCCACGCGAGCGTCCGGGCTGCGCTTGGCTCTTCGCCTCTTCGGGAAGTCGAAAAATGATGGTGTACTACTGCACTGGAGGAGTACTACAGTACGCTTCTGGCCATCTGACACCGATTGAACTGCTGCATGTCCACCGCGTGCGGGAGGGAGAGCGTGTAGCGAAAGCTTCTCCTAGTCTTGCCAGCCACCACGCTCATGGGCGAGGGAGGGACGCTCCTGTCTTTGCGTGTATCACAGGTGGGCCCGACAGGTGTGTGGCCAACCTGTCATATAGCCTAAGGCAGGTGCTGTTAAGTCCGCGAGGGAGAGGATAATCAAACTTCTCGTTGATGTACGAGTTGATGCGACACATCAAAGCACTGCAATCGATATATTTCAATAATTTAGGGTTACCGATGCATTAATTACAACGCATGCATGCATGCCGTGACTCTCCTTTTGATACTTGCATGTGTTGATTTAATGCACCTTGAAGTAGTACTCCCTCCGATTCCTTTTACTTTGCATATAACTTTTTCTTGTTTTTCTCAGATTAGTCTACGCGTCCGCGTTGGTTTCCATCTGTGCCCCCGCTCGATTAGTTCTGCCCCCATTAATCGCACCAGTTTCCAATTCAGAAAATGGCTACAGGAAAACGCGTGCAGTGTCGGATGCGGCTTGACCGCCTGGGGAAGCCAACTCAAGCGAAAAGGAAGGAGGACCAGCCAACCATTGCATGCGCATTTACTGTCGATATTTATGCAGCTTACTCATGCGCAGGGGCAAATTTGTCCAGAAAACTCAAACTACTGCCTTCCTTGGTATGCAGGAGGACAGTTATGCGCAGAGTATAAAATATGTGACGGTAAAGCTTTGTAATGCCCTGGCCCAAGCGAGAGATGGTTGTGCACGAGGAGGGCGAGATCATGCAGACGGAACAGGAACCGATGAGGGAGCTCACTAAGGTCTCGATGGACCTCACCGTGCTCCACTGACCCTTGTGCCTCCGCCCCTTGATGCCTCCAGCGTATGAGGTTCGAATACACCTCGTCCATTCGGGTGATTGACCAAGGTGCAGGTTTCTTGATTGATGTGCTCTTTAATTGATTTCTGCAGTGCAAGGGAGGGCACCTGGCCTCCGCGGACTGCCGCGTCGAGCGCCCGGGAACCAACGGCAGTGCCAGAAGTGCGAGCGCGGCGGTGGCTTCAACGTGCGGAACACGGCGGTGGACACCGTCATTTCGTCGCTGAGGGTGGAGTGCCCGCATGAAGGCTGTGGGCTCTAAGTCAATTACCACAAGCTCGCCGATCACCAGAGCGCGTGTCCGCTCGCGCCCTGCAAATGCCCCGTGCCCGTCTGCGGCTACGAAAGCCCGCCGCCGGTGCTCTACCACCACATCAGCAACGCGCATCCCATGCCCGTGCACAGGATCCAGTACGGCAAGGTACTCCAGCTGCATGTGCCACTGTCGGAGCCACGGCTCTTGCTGTTCGCGGAGGAGGACCGCCGCGTGTTTTTCTTGGTTGGCGGCGTGCTCGACATCGGCGCGCCTATCGCCATGTCGGTCGTCTGCATCAGAGCGGGGGCATCCCCACTGCCGCACTACTGGGCCAAGATGTGGGCGAACGGCTCGCCGAGGAGCCCAAAGGCACGACCGACGCTGTCGAGGTGGAAATGGAGGTGATAAGCAGCAAGGATCCCGGCGACATCGACGTGCAGGAGCTGACCTCCTTGACAGTTCCGCCCAAGCTGTTGGCCGGGGCTAAGCTTGTGTCCCTCCACATTCAGATTGACAAGCTCACGTCCTAAATGTTTCGATAGTGCCTTCTGTTTATCTTAGTAATATGCTAATATAGGGATTACCTTGGTCTACTTTAGCTTAAGAAATGGTGGGTTTTGGTGGCGATGTAGCAATTACTTCGACATCAATTCAGTAATTTCCAACAGTCGAACGGATATTTTGTGTCTGTTGGATATAAAGTTCCTTTGGGTAAGAAGTACTACTTGTCATCAAAATGGATAAAGGAGATGTATGTAGACGTATTTTAGTTCTAGATACGTCCCTTTTTATCCATTTTGATGACAAGCACTCCCTCCGTTCCACAATACATGCCTTCCATTTGTCAAAATATAGATGTATCTAGACATGTTTTAGTATTTAGGTACATCCATGATAGAGCCAATCAGATGGTTGAGAACACTACAATTCGTAGCTACAGATGCGTGTGTGACTCCCAGATGCAGAGGCCGGGGGTCATCATCCTCCTTTTTGAGAAAAAACAGACGCGTGTGTGAGAGGACGAGTGCATGCGTGTGTGCACCTCTTCTCTTCCTGTATAACGTACTACTAAACTCAGAGTACAAGTTTTTGTGGGTGGCACGATGGTGCGTGCGAGAAGTCCCGAGAGATAGGTTTAATGCGTCTGAAAAAAGGACTAGCCTAGAGCTCGCCACGCGGGTATTTATAAATTTTGAGCTTGCGTCTCGTCACATTCCAAATTACTCCACGCTATATTGCAAACCTGTTCACACTGATCACAACCTAAACGGTTTCCCACTTAGGAGCGTATTAGTACCACGCTATATTGAATTCCAAACCTGTTCACACCGATCACAACCTAAACGGTTTCCCACTTAGGAGCGTATTAGTACTCGGTTATAAATACTAGTATGCGAAGATGACTGCACATTCCTCCTCAACTACTCATCCACAAAAACAAACAAGTCATTTAGCATCCTTCCCTTGTGTTTTCCATGGCCAGCGTGAGTTCTGGGTCGAGAGATTGCCAGCAGGGAGAGGCGAGCATGGAAGCGGAAGCACGAGAGATGTCCCGCCTCGCTGCGAGAGCAGCCGACATGTCCCGCCGCACGGAAGTAGCAGCACACAGGTCCCGCCGCGCCACTGAAGCAGCACGGAGGTCCCGCTGCGCCGTTGATGTAGCAGACTGGTCCGGCCGCACCGCGGAAGAAGCAGAGATGTCCCGCCGCACCGCGGTGGCCTAGGAAAATTTCTCACGGGCAGGCGACGACTGTTACAGGAGCATGCATGCGATCATCCATAGCTTGACGAGGTTGCAGGATGACATGAAAGCCTCGTTTGAACAGGCTACCGGTGTCATCCGGCAACTAAGGGAGGGAAATGAGAGGCTCCGGGCCGAGCGCGACCTGTTGAGGGAGAAGATCGTCCGAAGTGCAGACCAGCAGGAGGTGACTAGTGCCTTGTTGAAGAGGACCGGCGTCATCGTCAAGAAACTTATGGACGAGAATGACATTCTCTGCAACGAGCGCCAAAGGCTGGTGGAGGAATATGTGGATGTTCGCAAGCAGCGTCTTGAGGACACGAAAGAGCTCATCGCTGCTCGCCGCGGAGACTAGTTCCCGCGGCCTGCAGCAACGCATCAAGAAAGTAGAGATCAGCGAGCCAGATCCTTGTCTTCCTTCTTCTTTTGCCCTTGTGTATTTCGGGTGTAGCCGCATGTGGCTTTTTTAATTATCTTTCTAATTATGTAAGACAATTAATCATCCTTATCTTTCTGTGGAAGATCAATGTTGCAAGGCTGGAATGAAGAAAACTCTTGTTGTGGCGACCCTGGCGTTGTTGTTCTTCTAGTTGCTGTTGGGCTTCCTTCAGTTTCCTGGTTTATTTTGATGTAATAATCGGTTTAGGATGTGGATTGTGTCGTCGGTTGTGAAATGTTGGGTTCTAGCGTGGATGTTTGGCCTTTGTTGGCCTCCTGGGATGTTGCGATTTCAATCTGGTACTCCCTCCGTCTCATAATGTAAGACGTTTTTTAACACTATACTAGTGTCAAAAAGTGTCTTATATTATGGGACGGAGGGAGTAGCTTTTAGTCCTTCGTGTTAGGCTGGAGTTGTGCTGAACTTCTTGTGAATTGTGGTGGTTTTCAGTAAGGAAAATCGGAAGGGGCAAGCCCTTCTTTGATCAAAAAAATCGTCCTTATATATTCATCAGTCTTGCTATAAGTCGCAGTAGATGCTATATAGGTCTGTCGGATCTTACATCAAGATCCATGCTGTGAGATTTCCTTTTCTCTCTCTTAAATCTCAGTCGAGTGAGACATAGTCACAACATTAAACAGAGGCTCAGGCGCCATTAATGGAGACCTTGGGAGAGAGGTGGACGACAGATGGAGGTCAAATGGCTCTCCTCCCGATAAGCACGCGCAGGGGTCTGATCGCATGCCTCTCGTACTCAAATAGCTACCCTGCATGGCGCCTCCTAGCTAATAAAAAATGGGGACGCGTGGCGGCACGTAAATGGTACTAGTAAGTACAACGCCCACGGTTTCAATAATACTTGTGTTTCTAATTGTAACGTGACAGCACTTGTTCCAAAATGACTTTGTTGATTGTTAATGTGTGCTCCTTCAAAAATCGGACTGCAAATTTACCACAGCATGTTGGTGCCATGTCATGGCACCAAGCCAAGTTTCATTATTTTCATGCGTGTTTTGGATTTATAGGAATTAAAAAAACTAAGTTTCTCAATGTTTCCAACCCAGCCACGACGCCCAGAATTTTGAATTTCATTCCCATTTCTTGCATGGAACCTAGAAATTTACCCGAGGACACACATGTGATTTTTCAACCAACTTTGGTGCACTGGAACATGTGCTTGTCTTTCAGATTTGAATTATGCACACAAAGGTGGCACGTTCCCTCCCAGAACCACGAGCCTTCTTGAGAGAAGCTCTGATTTGCAAGAAGCTTATACCAAAATTTGTTCCTATTCGACCAATTTTTTTTACCATGGCATGGTACTACCATGACATGACACCATGCCAAGTTTCATGATTTTAAAACCAAGTTTCTCAATATTCTTGACCGAGCCACGATGCCCAGATGTTTGAATCTTATTCTCATTTTTTGCATGGGAGTAGAAATTCACCCGAGGACACAACTGTGATTTTCAACCAACTTTGGTGCACAGGAGCACGTGCTTGTAGTTCAAATTTGAATTATGCACATTAAATGACCAAAAACTCAATTAATGTGTGAATAAGGCCAAACGAAGCCGGAATAATTCCAAAATTTAATAGGGCACTCATGTAGTTCTATGTTGCCTTTGTAAATAAACTCAAGGGGGACAACGTATATCGTTTCGCACTCAAAGGTGACACGTTCCCTCTCAGAACCACGAGCCTTCTTGAGAGAAGCTTCGGTTTGCAAGAAGCTTATACCAAAATCTGTTCCTATTCGGCCATTTTCTTTACCACAACATGGTAGTACCATGACATGACATCCATGCCAAGTTTCATGATTTTCAGACGTGTTTTGGATTTACAAGAAATTTAAAACCAAGTTTCTCAATGTTCTCGGCCGAGCCATAATGCCTAGATGTTTTAATTTTATTCTCATTTCTTGCATGGGACCTAGAAATTCACCTGAGGACACAAATGTGATTTTTCAACCAACTTTGGTGCACGAGAGCATGTGCTTGTAGTTCAAATTTGACTTATGCACATTAAATGACCAGAAACTCAATTAATGTATAAAAAACGACAAACGAACCCGAAATAATTCCAAAATTTAACATGGCACTAATGTATTTCTATGTTGCCTTTGTTAAGAAACTCAAGGGCGGGGGGGGGGGGTGGCACGTTCCCTCTTCGAACCACGAGCTTCCAAATCGGCCTAATTTTTTACCACAACATGTTAGTGCCATGACATGACACCATGCCAAGTTTCATTACATGAATTTAAAATCTAAGTTTCTCGATGTTCTCGGCAGAGTCATGACACCCAGATGTTTGAATTTCATTCTCATTTCTTACATGGGACCTAGAAATTCAACCAAGGACACACATGTGATTTTTCAACCCACTTTGGTGCACCAGAGCATGTGCATGCAATTCATATTTAGATTATGCACATTAAAAGTCCAGAAACTCAATTAATGTATAAAAAGGCCAAATGAACCCGAAATAATTCCAAAATTTAACAGGGCACTCATATAGTTCTATGTTGCCTCTGTAAATAAAATCAGGGGGGAGGCAGCGTATATCGTTTCGCACACAAAGGTGACACGTTCCCTCTCGGAACCACGAGGCTTGTTGAGAGAATCTCCGGTTTTGCAAGAGGCTTATACCAAAACTTGTCCCAATTCAGCCAAAAATTATACGTATGAAAACAGGGTTTAGATTATCCCGAACATCTCGCTACCTAGACCAATAATGTACTATGATTTGAATTCAACATAAAATGGATACATATATTTGAATTGGAGAGCGTATGGTACATGTAGTTCATAGTGAAATATGATTACTGCTATACGCATGCCTTTTGTTTATCAAGATAATATTTAAATTATTGTATAACTTGACAACAATCGTATTCAAATAAGGAAAATTGATTCAAATTTAGTCCATATGGTAGACGACAATATATATGTTCACATGCTGGAGTAAAATGTTCATATATGATGGAAGATCAAAATGTCTGACTACATCAATTATAAACCGCAAGGTCACCTAATGATATATTCGAATTCAACATAACGTGGATTCAAAAATTGAAATTCGAGATCATGGCATCTGTAATCATATAAAAAGGGACAATACTCTTTCTTTGGTGGGAATTGATTTTTTGTTGTTGTTGTTGAGGGAAGTGCGAATCGATTTGGTACTGTGCAGGGTAATCATGTTCTCCTTATTTTTTTTACATTTTTTCTTGTAGTTTTTTCAATGGCATCTATAGCAATATAGTAAAAGGGGACATGACTCTCTTGTGTCTTGTATGATTTTTTTACATGTTAAGTTTGTTCTGCCGAACAAGGAATCCGCACCTTGTTATCCCGAAATTTTCAAGCTCGAGTATCTTTTGTCTCACCTGCTTTGAAACTCCTGCTTCTTCAACCCGCGCCACGCCTTGTTATCCCGAAATTTGGACGCGCGCGAGAACTCCCTCCTCATCCGAAATCGCTCGCACAACGCAGACACGTGAAATCCCCCTTCTACCCCTCAGCCGGAAATGAAGCTCCATGTCGCGGTGTCAAAACTGGTGGGGGTACGCTGGTAACTTACCCTACATTTCGGACAAGCGCGTCCCCAAGCTTGGCTCCCCCCTCCCCCTTCGCCACCCCTCCCCCCCCCCCCATTCGTACACCGAGGCCACCAAAACCCGCGAAACCCCACACTCCTCCGTCGGCCTCCCGACCGCCGCCCAGCCGGAGACTCTTCCCCGACTACATCGTCCACTGCAACAGCTCGCTGTCCCTCATCCACCGCACCGGATGAGGGTTCGTTGTCGATCTCGTCGTCCCGCCGGATCAGCCACCCTGTCCTCCACCTCCAAGGAGCTGCCCCGCCGTTCGCCTCGTCTATCGCGCCACCTAAATCCCCACAGCGCCGTCTTGATCTGCCCCATCGGAACCACAGCACCCTCACCAATTCCTCCGATGAAGTCGAGGCCAACTCGGCGCCACCAAGGAGGTTCTGCACTCACCGCTGCATTTTATCATTTATTCGATCTCACGGGGCTGACGGTGCTCGATATCGAGCAAACATGGCATCTCCATCGACGGCGCCGTCGCCGGCCATATCATCCATGGCGTCTCTCCCCCATGTCGTTGCTTCCTCGGCGGCGACTTCCACAACGGCACTAGCTGCAGCTGCTCCGGCTCTCGCTCGCGCTGCGGCTCTGTTCTTGCTGTCTGTCGCGCTGCTGCACTGCTCCTGCTTTTATTCATGCTGCTGCTCTGCTCTTGCTCTCGCTTGCGCTGCTGCTGCTGCTGCACGACCTCCGGCAGCTACAGGAGTTGCTGCTTTAGCACTCGCTCACGGTGCTACTGCACGACTTGCTCTCTGTTAGTGCGTTCCCTGCTCGAGCGTCTGCTGATTTAGATCACTGCTTCTCTGCTACTAGTGCTCGAACGCCCTAAACATCTAGTTCAATCAGTTTTGACAGTAAAATTTAGTTTCAACTGTGAAGTTCATTTTCTTCAGTTAAGTTCAAAGTGAACAGTACTTACAACATCTGTCGGAGCGGCCGTGGCTCGGCTGATGCATTTTACATATAGCACTTTTTGGTGATGTATTTTACATCATCTATTGTAGATGATATTAGGGTCCCACTTCAGATTAAAGTTGTCTATCTTGTCATGCTTCAGCCTCGTCGCCGTACACTTTAGCGGAGCTGCTCCAACGACGAAACTGTCCATCACAGCGGAGCAGTACCCTCGGTGTTGTTTCCAGAGGCCTCGGATCTTCTTCCCCACCTTCGACAGTCACACCAGCATCATCACCATCCTCCATGTCCAACCCAATGATGTTGAGGTCCACAAGGCTATGCCAAAGAGGTTGTACACTTGTCGCATCACGTTGTTTCTCCATTCCTTTGTTCTTCCAATTCATGTGAGCAAAACACCCAGGTTGACTGAAATCCTATGTTTCCAAATGCTCTGTTTTGCACGTGCATTCCTGCATTTCCAGATTGTATTCTAGAGGAAGATAACTGTTCAGATGGAGATTCAGAAGGAGCCGACCATGCCTGTTTACAACCTGAGGTGTTTGCTCTAACCTGGCATGCTGATGTTGGTCATATCATGCATATGGCGCCTTGCATTGCTTACATTGTACATCTTATATGTCATCAGCTTAGTTTAGATTTGCTTTGTGTGAATGCCACCTGTTTGGTTTCTATATCATACTCCCACCATTCCTAAATATTTGTCTTTTTAGAGATTTCAACTAGTGACTACATATGGAACAAAATGAGTGAATCTACACTCTAAAATATGTCTATATACATCCATATGTGGTAGTCCATTTGAAATCTCTAAAAAGACAAATATTTAGGAACGAAGGGAGTATATGGGAATTATGCAAGCCATCTTCTTTAGCCAGGCATCATATACGTGAATCATGCAATGCCATCCTGTTTAGCTAGTCATTGTATATGTGAATTGTATCGTGCCATATTTTTTCCCATAATGTGTTCCATTTGTCAGCAATGTTTATACATTCATCTACTCTTCCTTTGCATTAGCCATTTGAGTCGGTCATGGGAAAATCTGGAGTGAAAACAAGGTCTTCTGAGTAGTCAGTGCTACCTGTCGATGCAGGTTTCTTGCTAGTTACAGATAGCTCCTCAGATGAGGATTCAGAGAGAGATGACCAGTCGTATCCCCCCCCCCGAGGTGCATGCTCTAACTTGGCTAGGTTATATTGCTCAAATAATGCATATGGTGTCTTGCATTGCCATGCCATCTGCTTAGATTAGACATGCTTTGTGTGAATGCCTCCTGTTTGCTTTGTATATCAGATATGTGAATTATGCAATGCCATGTTTTTCAGCCAGTTATCATATATGTGAATTATGTGCCGCCATGGAGCCAGGCATCATATATGTGAATTATCTCATGCCATCTTTTTTTTCATTACGTATTCCATTTGTCGACAATCTTTGTATACTGAACTACTCTTCATGTGTATCAGCCATTTGAGCCGGTTATGGAAAAATCTGGAGTGAAAACAAGGTCTTCAGAGCAGGCAATGGTACCTGTTGAAGCATATATCTCGATGGTTATAGGGAGCTCCTCAGAGGAGGATTCACAGACAGATGACCAGTCCTATATCCCACCTGAGGTGTATGCTCTAAGTTGCAATGTTTATATTTCTCATATGATGCATATGGTGTCTTGCATTGCTTAGTTTAGACATCATATGCACAATATTGAATTCTCTCTGCTTAGTTTAGAGATCATACATGCGAGTGCCAGCTGCTTAGTATATGAATCAATTATGTCAATTATATCATGCCATTCTGTATACTTAGACAACATGTATGTGAATTATTTCATCCCAACCTATTTTAGAAAGACATCATATAGTTTTGTCATGTCATCCTGTTTAGGTACTCATCATATATTGAATTATGCCATTATATCCTGTTAAGTTATCCATCATATATCTGAAACTGTGTCATGCTATCCTGTTTAGTTAGGCATCATATATGTGAAATTGTGTCATGTTGTCCTGTTTGGTTAGACAACATATATGTGAATTACCACATCTGTCTATCATACAATGTCTGTACATTCAATTTCGTTTCTTGTTTATCAGCCATTTGAATTAGAGGGGGTGATGGCAGTATCTAAGGGAGCAAAAACCCGTTCTTCACAAAAGACAGTGCTACCCGTCGATGCAGATAGAACCATGGTTGTACTGGCCCACAAACTAGCCCCACCACACATAATCGAGACTCTTCCAGATTGCACACTTACACCATTGGGCAGAGAACCAGCTACAACCCATCTAACCGCATCCCCAGCGGATAGTAACCCACTTATAGTTGACAAAGCACCATGTCCACCACTGTCGGATTTCAGGTTCCGGCAGACCCTCTAGATTCGAACACTGGGGTGCGCGCGGAGATTTCACCCACTACCTACCTGCACCTCACCGCCTCGCTATGATCTAAGCAATCAAAGGAACAACACAAGAGACACAGAGTTTATACTAGTTCGGGCCACCATTGTGGTGTAATACCCTACTCTAGTTTGTGGTGTGGTGGATTGCCTCTTGGGCTGATGATGAACAGTACAAGGAAGAATAGCCTCGCGAGGGTCTGTTCTTGGCTGGTGCGATGAACTGCTAGGGGGAGTTCAGTCGCTCTTTCTACTAGTTTCCTGGTGATGATCGGATGCCTCTACCTTGTGGTGGCTAGTCCTATTTGTAGGCAAAGGCCCTGGGCCTCTTCCCAAATATTGAGCGGGAAGGGCGCCAACAATTGGACATTTTGAAGGGGAATATCTAGTACACTTATCCTGACTAAAGTTGGTCCTCGCCTGTCAAAGGCTCTAACGATGACGCCTTCCTGGGCTCCACGATGACTTCCTTCCTGCCATTGTGACGGTCTTGGTCTTGTTGCACCGAAATGGATGCCTTTGCTTGATGCTCTCGCCTGCGCTTGCTCCCTTTGCACCAAAGAGGAAAGGGAGGACACTGTGCGGGCTGGCGCCCGCCTGGAGCCCTTGGTCATCATGGCTTGCGTCATGGGCACCTCGTGAGGTACCCTGCCCTAATCTCTCCGCCTCCTCACGAGCCAGCCTGACAAGGCCGTGCCTGAGGAAGCTCCTTGTCGTCCACCCCGCGAGGATTGGCCCCTCGCGAGGGTCTCGAGCTTGTGCTGATGAGGATGGGCCGTGCTGGGCCGCCCCTTGAGCCACACCGCAGGCCGCAGGCAGGCAAGTCTGGGGACCCCCGTTCCGAGAACGCCGACAGTAGCCCCCGGGCCCAAGGCGCGCCCGGACTTGGCTGAGTAGAGAAGCGAAGGGGCAAGTGCGAAGCGCCGCGGGCCCTAATAGCTTGCGGCCTCGGGCGCCGCGTGGCGGTCGATTGGATGTGGGCAGCCCTGTTCCCCCATGCCTCCTTATTTTGCGCCCAGCTAGGCGGACCCGTGGTTGCACACAGTCGTTCCTCTTTTCGCTGCTCGACCGTCCCCTGCTCTTCCTCCTCTCGAGCTCCAGCCTCTGCTCTCGAATCCTCCCTCTCCCCATCGCCATGGCTCCGACGAAGAAGGGAAAAGGGAAAAACCCGATGCCTCCGCCTCGCTCGCCGCCGTCGGCGGCTCCCGCCGTTGATCGGTCAATCATACTCAACCGAGAAGGCCTGGGCAAGGTCAGCTCTGCCCTGGCCACTATTTCAACGAATGCAGGAGGACGACGGCCTGGCACGCATCCCACTTCTCCATTGACAGAATAGTCACCGAGGTCCAGTACTTTGTTGATGCCCTGTAGGCGGGATTGGTTCCCCCCTTTTCCGATTTCTTCAACGCTATGCTTTCCCATTACCAGATCCATATGATGCATTTGGGTCCTGAATCCATTACTCTTCTTGCCATCTTCGCCTTTGTATGTGAGGCGATGATGGGCATCCCTCCTTCGGTTGCCTTGCTGCGCCACTTCTTCTCTCTGTGCCTCGTCGATCCCACCCAATGCTCGGGATGCGCGAGCTTCATTGCTGCACCAGAAACAGCGGCCTCAGGGATTGATTTCAGCCTTCCTCCGTCCACGCCTGGGTTCTGCGAACGGTGGCTGTACGTGGATGTAGGGGTGCCCATCCCCCTGCTTTCGGAGCCAAAGTCGCCCGCTATCCCCGATTCAGGCTGGGGCCAGGAGACGCTCACGAACCCCCGGCTCATCTTCGTCTGGCATCGCTTCGCGCTCTTGAGGGCACTCGGCGTGACGGTGCCCAAGGCGGTGAAGGAGTTCCTGCTACGCCGCATTGCTCCTCTCCAGCGCCACACCCGCCGGATGTGGTCCTTCAGCGGGCGTGAAGATCGCATGAGGCTCCAGGAGGAGGACCTGGCGCCCGAAGCGCTAAGGAAAGTGCTCTTGGTCTTGACGGGGGACCCTTCCCCCGGCAGCGTCCGGCAAGAGGGGGCCTTGCTGTACCTTTGCTCGAACAGGGGCGACTTTGTGAAGCAGATGCCCGGCTTCGACGAGTGGGGGCTGCGCTCCACTAGCCTCACGGGGCCTTGCAAGAACCTAGTGGTGGTGACTGCCCTCCCAGTCGCCCACGGCGGTCCTTCCTTGAGTGGCGGAGCAGGGAGGCATGGGCCGCCGAAGGCTGAGGGGGCCCCTGCCGATATGACGATGTCGGGCAACACTCCCGAGGGCGCAGTTCCTGAGGCCCGTACTACTATGGCTGAAGGCATTGAGCCGCTGCCCGCGGCGTCCGTGGTTAAGGCCCCTGGGGCCCCAGCTATCCTTCTTAGTGAGTCGACCGGTGGCGTGCATCAGGACGACACCCCCGACGCCGGCCCACTCGACGCTTCTTTCTTGTCGCAGACTGACCCCTGCGCTCAACTCCTGGGTCGCTTCCGTGTGGACTTGGAGGCTCTCCGGAAGAGAAGGGAGGCCTTGGGTGACGATTACCCTTGCCGCCTGCTGAAGCGCTGGAAGTATTTTGCCATTGATGAGTAAGCCTCCCTCTTTCCTAGCTCCTGGTCCTCCCGTTGCTTCGGCTAATCCTTGCTCTGCAGGGCCATCCCTACCGAGCTCTCGGAGATGGCTGAGGAGCCATCCCCCCAGGCTCCGCCCCCTCCACCATCTTCGAGCGCTCCGAGCTCAAGCAGAGCCCTCGTGGTGAGGCCGGTCGGAGAGGTGAGCCATCCTGTGGTGCATCGCGGCTCTGCGCGCCTCGCGGCCCTCCTTCGTGAGCCTTCTCGGGGTATAGCCAGCCTGCCTTGGGCTTCGCGTATGGTCGTGGATGGCGATTGGCTGCGGTCGGCCCTGTGCTCTTCATTTGGGGATGGGCTGGCTCCTGGCCAGGCTTCTGGCGAGGCGCGCCCGGCCATCGTGAGGGCGCCAGCCCCCAGCCCCCTGCCCAGAGGGGGAGTGCTGATTCGTGGCCCTCCGCGCTTACTTGGGGCGGATGGCGGTGCGGAAGACGTGCTCGAGCGCGCCCGGAGGCGTCGCGTTCTTCGCCAAGGGTTTCGCCGGAGGGCGGCTGACGCGACGAGCCAGCTTGGTGAAGAGCTTGCTGATGAAGATTCGCACCTTGAGGCCGAGGGCCTACGCCTGGCTGAAGAGAGGCGCAAGATGGAGGCGGCTATTGCCCTTGCACGCCACCAGCGTGACCTCGACAATGAGGAGGCCGAGGCGTTGCTGGCGGCCTCTCGGGACGCCCGTTCCTGGGCCGTCGAGGAGGCCCGAGAGGCTGACCAGCGGCGTGAGGCGACGGAGGAGCGGGCGTGGGAACTCCAGGCCCGGTGCCACTCCCTGGAGCAGCAGGTGGAGCTGCGCGAGGCGGCCCTTGCGTCGATGAAGGTGGCTTCGGTTGACCAGGTAGAGCTCCTGAGGCGTGAGGAGGCTCTGACACTGGAAGCTCCTGAGCGCGCACGAGATCTTGAACGCCTGGAGACGAGAGAGCGCTTGGCGACACAGGCGGAGGATGACGTTGCTGCGCGCGAGGCCCGAGTCCTGGAAGAGGTTGAACGCGGGGTGACAACGGCCTGCTTGAACCTCGAGCCCGAGTTCGAGGAGAGGTTGGGGTTGATCCGGGTCGAGGCTGAAGGTAGGACCGCTGCCCTGAGGGCCAAGCTGGAGGAAGTGACGCGGCGGGCCAATGCTTCCCAGGCCGCTCTCGGCGTGGCACAGGAGGAGCTGACTACCTCCCGCACCGAGGCGCTTCTTCTACACCAGCTTGGGGACGAGGCTAGGCCGTTGCGCGGCAGAACAAGGACCAGATACGCCAGCGGCGGATTCTGGAGCACGAGCACGGCCCCATGCTTGCCACGCTCCGGGAGAGAGCCAACGCGGCTTTGGGTAATATCTGCGAGGCGGCTGTTAATGGGCCCCACGCAGTCAATTATGCTGGCAATCTTCAGTTCTTCACCGACGTGGTGACACAGCTGGAGGCGCGATCGGTCGGAGCCAACAGGCTGGTGGAGGAGAGGAGCCGCACCCTCTTCGGGCGCGCCTTCTCTCATGTCTTCAGTCACCTTCGGAATATGGACCCCAACTTCAACTTCGACGCTGCCATCGCCCCAGTACCCCAGGCTGTCCGGGGCGACCTGGCGCGCTGGGCGGAAGACAACATGGATGCCCTCGTCAGGGCCTTCGCTTTTGATAACGACGGCGTGGTCGTGGCTGCTGATGGAGGCGACGTGGTGAATGGCCCTGATGCCGCTGATGGCGACGCGGAGAGCGATGGTGAGGCCAGCGACGCCAGCGATGATTCAGGAGGTGCCCATGAGGATGCATTGGGGGATTTATCCGATTGACCGCGTGCTATCCCTGCTTCCTTACCCTGCGCAGATAGAGTCCGGGCCTTGCCCTGAAAGTTGTAAGAGCATTTTGGGAGGGGGAGCCCCTCATGTAGAAACTCGCATTTAGCGTATCAATAGATGTAATATCACCCGTACGCTTGCGCCAAGCGGCTGACTTTGCGACGAGCTGGCTGGCTTGTTTACCTTTGACCCGCGTGGGCCTCGAGTCGGCCTGAGGAGGGCTGTGGTGTCTCGAGCGTCTCCTGAACGATCCCATCGAACCTGTAATAAAAACCTCCTGAGAGGGTGCGGCGACGGCAGTCTGGGCTGCACGGAAGCTAGGCCTGGCCCAGCTCGCGAGGGGCTCACGAGGGGAGGCAGCTAAGGCAAAGTGCTAACCAGAACGCGAGAGATTGCTCGAACAAGACCAAAACACCCCTTCCCCAAACACACGCAAATATTTAAGCTCAAATCCAACATAATCCAACGGGGGGAAACGGTAGCCTAGGGGAAAAGCAATGAAATCAAGAAGAAAGGCCGCGTTCGGCATCTAGTCTAGTCTTGGACGTCTTCTCACGAGCGTGGAGCTAAGTGCTGCCACTGGGCGTGGGAGGGAGCCCCAGGGCCTGAGGCCGGCACCCCTGAGACTCCGGGGCGTGTACAGCCCCACTCATTATTACGTGAGAGTGTCATGGGGCGGCGAGCTTCACAAGCACTGGGCCTTCTTCACAGGTACCGGCCTTGCTTCATATCGCCAGACGAGGGCCCCGCCTTGCGCCACACTCTAGTGCCACCGATGATGACCGGAAACCAGGACGCCGCCGATGGGTAGAGTGGTCGCCAGCGGTTCCCCCGACGACCACAGGTCCTCTGCCAGGGGCAGGCCCTGAGGCACCTCCCCAGCAGATGGCCTACCTCCTGAGGATGCCTTTCTCCGAACGCCGTGGTGGTGATGCAGAATCTTGTCCCCTCTCCTGCAGCCCCCTGCGCCCTCCTCCTACGGGGTAGGAAGCTGCGGGAGTGGGGCAGCTGCCCGTTGTGGTGACCTGCACCTCCTGCGATCCATGGTTGGCGTATGCCTGCTCCTGAAGAATTAGTGGTACCTGATAATTGTTGCTTCCAGCGTAGACGACAGGGCCTTCTCGGGGATCCTGGAAGAGCTCAGCTTCTGGTGCCTCATCCCCCCAGCTTGGGCCAAGGAGCGAGCCTTGTTCGTCCTCATGTGCACGCCCTTGGTCCATCATGTGGGGCATGTACTCTTCTCGGGCCGCCATCCCGAAGGCCGCGCCATAGCGCCCCGCGTGCCATGCAGTTCTGCTTGAGGCGCCCGCCTGGGGGTGATGGCGCGACGGCCCACCGGGGCCGTGGGTTGTGGCGAGTCCTTCTTCGGTGGCCAGGGGCGGAAGTGGCACCGCTGCTGGTCTGGTGCTGACGGCCTGGCCGGCGTTGGGGTGGCCTTGGAGTCCGCTTGGGGCTGCACGGGCGTGCATGGAGCCTCCGTGCGGGCCTCCCTGGACCTGAGGTGGGAGTTGGGTGTAGAAGGGGGGAGCCCTCGAGGCGGGGAAGCCCAGGAGATCTACCACCCGCTCTAGCAGCACGTCGCGGCCGCCTTCCAGCAACCTGCATTGCAGCAGCTCTCGGGCCACTGTGAGCGCGGCCCTCGAGTTCGCCTGCTCCTGTTGGGTGTATGGCATCGTGGACGCGGCATGGTGGGAGGCCCTCGCCGCCGACCGCGCCTGTCGCGTCGTGAGAGCTGTTGTTGCCTGTCTGCGCTGCCCGCGGACCGCGAGCTGCCTGGGGCATGGGGTTTCCCGAGGCGAGCGGCTCTGCGTGGGCGGGCCAGGCCGCCCAGGGATCAGGGTTGCCTGCCTGGTCACCACACATGATGATGACGATGCGATGGGGCACGAAGCGGCAGAAGGTGGATTCCGGTGCACCCCTACCTGGCGCGCCAAATGTCGGATTTCGGGTTCCGGCAGACCCTCTAGATTCGAACACTGGGGTGCGCGCGGAGATTTCACCCACTACCTACCTGCACCTTACCGCCTCGCTATGATCTAAGAAATCAAAGGAACAACACAAGAGACACAGAGTTTATACTAGTTCAGGCCACCATTGTGGTGTAATACCCTACTCTAGTTTGTGGTGTGGTGGATTGCCTCTTGGGCTGATGATGAACAGTACAAGGAAGAACAGCCTCGCGAGGGTCTGTTGTTGGCTGGTGCGATGAACTGCTAGGGGGAGTTCAGTCGCTCTTTCTACTAGTTTCCTGGTGATGATCGGATGCCTCTACCTTGTGGTGGCTAGTCCTATTTGTAGGCAAAGGCCCTGGGCCTCTTCCCAAATATTGAGCGGGAAGGGCGCCAACAATTGGCCATTTTTAAGGGGAACATCTAGTACACTTATCCTGACTAAAGTTGGTCCTCGCCTGTCAAAGGCTCTGACGATGACGCCTTCCTGGGCTCCATGATGACTTCCTTCCTGCCGTTGTGACGGTCTTGGTCTTGTTGCACTGAAATGGATGCCTTTGCTTGATGCTCTCGCCTGTGCTTGCTCCCTTTGCACCAAAG
Source organism: Triticum aestivum (assembly GCF_018294505.1). Classification (NCBI taxonomy): domain Eukaryota; kingdom Viridiplantae; phylum Streptophyta; class Magnoliopsida; order Poales; family Poaceae; genus Triticum; species Triticum aestivum. The sequence goes on from NC_057795.1 coordinate 443,237,362, forward strand.
AGGAAAGGGAGCACACTGCGCGGGCTGGCGCCCGCCTGGCGCCCTTGGTCGTCATGGCTTGCGTCATGGGTACCTCGTGAGGTACCCCGCCTTGATCTCTCTGCCTCCTCGCGAGCCAGCCTGACGAGGCCGTGCCTGAGGAAGCTCCTTGTCGTCCACCCCACGAGGCTTGGCCCCTCGCGAGGGTCTCGAGCTCGTGCTGATGAGGATGGGCCATGCTGGGCCGCCCCTTGAGCCACGCCGCAGGCCGCAGGCATGCAAGTCTGGGGACCCCCGTTCCTAGAACGCCGACAACCACAGAGTACCCCCACACTAGTAGTTTGTAAAGCTACTGCAGTGCCCAAAGCACGAAGACCACCACAGCTAACCCACTCCACGTTTAAAGCAGAAGAGCAACTGTTCTCAGGTCAGATTCCGTAGCTATGGTCCATACTCCTTTGCTGTTGCATCACTGTATCTACTCATACCAACTACTTTCGAATTTGAAGAATCTAATTGAAACTCCAATGGCGCAACAGGTATATTTTAAACCTATTTCTTTAACTGGATTGTTGTTCTAACTTCTTGCTCTATGTTGATTTCAGTTTAAGTTGTATAAATAGTTATGTTCTCATGTGATGCACATTACAAGTGCTGCCAATGTTGTGTAGTTTCTCACACTTATATTCTGTCTATGCTGCTGTGTTGTAAAAATATATGAGTTGAACTATGTCTCTATCTTGATTAGGGAACATAAACTAGAATGATATGGACAATACAGTGACCATAGTACATAGATATATGTTTGTTTCATGATGTTATCCTGTCCACCTTACTACTGAACCAGTTTACCAAAATGAGTTTGGTATACTACAAGATAAACATGTGATGTGTCTGCTTGTTTCTCTTGTAGTATGCAAACAGAATATTGGAGAAGAGCACCCCACTATGCAATGGTAGAGAAAGTAATGCAGATAAGGTTCAAGATAGTGAGACAACCCTGTTGGTCTCCAAGAAAGGTGATAAAAACGATCTTGTAGACAGTGAGAAAACCCCACAGTCCTGCGTTGATGTAGTGTTCGAGTTACTGGCCAGTACCGTTGGCACAAGCTCTTCGAACTCGCTGCCTGAATCACTTCGGATTCTTCACTCTCAGCTACAAGTGGAAAGGCATCAGTCATCTGTGCTGCGGCAAGAAGCCGAAGGACTGAGGAAGTCCCTGCAGAATTCAGATGCGTAGTTTCTTGTGCAACAGCAAGAGCTAGAGGATTTAAGCACCAAACAGGAGAAAGTTAATAAGCTTGCTAAGCATCTTGCCAGCATTATGAGTACCCAGGATATTGTTTCTTGAACTCTTCTGAAGTGGTTTCAGTTCTGGACTTGTTTTGCTGCGGCATTTATATGCTGCTGTGTTCCCTATATTTGCACTGGTGGTGAACTTTGATACCCAGTGGATGTAATATGTGTAATAGCCGTGATAGCCTAGCATAAGTTGCTTGCTTATTTATTTCCTTGTTGTCTTGTTTATTTGTTTTCTTGTAGTCAGTGCAGTTCTTTTTCCGCGGTTTGCTAGTGGCTGCAATAACCTATTTTTTAAAACTAGGCCACAATAACCATGGGCTAATATTTACTGTAGTGACACTGGGTCTCCTACGGGCCATAGAAACAGTGGGCCTTCTATGGGCCGTAGAAACAGTAGGCCTTATACGGGCCGTAGAAACATTGGGCCTTCTACGGGCCGCAGAAACAATGGGCCTTCTACGGGCCCTATCATCAATGGGCCTTGTACGGGCCGTATGATCGATTGGCCAAACATGGGCCAATAACAGGCCGCATTTTGGCCGTGAACGGGCTAGAGTTGGAATCGTCCGTTCATGGGCCGACCATAACGGGCCATCATTAATAGGTTGTATTTGATGACGCTATGAAAACGGCCCAATGTATTAATGGACCACAAACGGGCCGACTGTAACCACGGGCTGAATTTGGCCCACAAGGAGAAAATTACAGTAACGAGCCATAAGTAAATGAATGCTCGAAATGAGCCCAAGAATAAATGGGCTCTAAGAAGGCCGAAAGATAACATGGGCTGGAAACGGCCCAACTAAATAACGGGCCATTAATGGGTATAAAGTGATACACTGTTCATTACGGGCCAGTTTCACCACGGGCCTTTAATGGGTCTAAAGTGATACACCGTTCATTGCGGGCCAGTTTCACCACGGGTCGTTAATAGGCCAAGAGTTACATAGGGCCTCATATGGGCCGAAAGACGTCATGGGCCATACATGGGCCAGAAGTGAAAACGGGCTAGAATCATATTGGATGGCCCAGATGATGCTATTGGGCCTAATTCGGGTAGCGCGTAACGGGCCTTGGGTTAGCGGGCTGTAAATGGGCTATATGCGAACAAGCCGTTAACAGGCTTTCCATGGGCCGGACCGTCACCTTTTGACCAGGAATGGGTCTCTATTGGGCCGGGCCACGTGTCGACGTATCATAGGCGCCTTATGTCCAATGAGTGGATGACATCTGTCCCAACAATGAGCTGACACGTGTTTCCTCCAGCCAATGACGATTTTACACGTGGAAAATCCCCATTGGTCGGGGCTGTTAACGGGTTATCGGATCCAAAATCCGACCTGATAGCTTAACGGCGTTCCGTTACGATGGATGCCACGTGTCGGCCACCCTTGACGAAAGCACTTCTGTGATGCGCGATTTATCGTCATGGAAGTGGACACTTCCGTGATGATAATTTTGGTAATGTCATGGAACACTTCTATGACAGCACAGCTATGACTATCTTGATTCTGTCATAAATTTGTCATGAATGTACATGCATGACAAAAAACGCGACCTACTGTGACAAACACGTATCATCACGGAAGTGTATTTTTTGTAGTGTAAGCAAAGATCAATATGTGAAAAGCTCGTAGGCATTGGATCAGTGATGGATAATTATGTTGGATGCGACTCCTCATGCAACAGTTATAACATAGGGTGACACAGAACTAACTCCAGTTCATCAATGTAATGTAGGCATGTATTCCAAATATAGTCATACGTGCTTATGGAAAAGAACTTGCATGACATCTTTTGTCCTACCCTCTCATGGCAGCGGGGCCTATTGGAAACTAAGGGATATTAAGGCCTCCTTTTAATAGAGTACCGGACCAAAGCATTAACACTTAGTGAATACATGAACTCCTGAAACTACTGTCATCATTGGGAGTGGTCCCGATTATTGTCACTTTAGGGTTACCGGATCATAGTAGGTGACTATAGACTTGCAAGATAGGATCAAGAACTCACATATATTCATGAAAACATAATAGGTTCAGATCTGAAATCATGGCACTCGGGCCCTAATGACAAGCATTAAGCATAGCAACATCAATCTCAGAACATAGTGGATACTAGGGATCAAACCCTAACAAAACTAACTCGATTACATGGTAAATCTCATCCAACCCATCACCGTCCAGCAAGCCTATGATGGAATTACTCACGCACGGCGGTGAGCATCATGAAATTGGTGATGGAGGAAGGTTGATGATGACGACAGCGACGGATTCCCCTCTCTGGAGTCCCGAACGGACTCCAAATCAGCCCTCCCAAGAGAGAGATTAGGGCTTGGCGGCGGCTCCGTATCGTAAAACGTGATGAATCCTTGTGTCTGATTTTTTCTCCCCGAACGTGAATATATAGAGTTGGAGTTGAGGTCAGTGGAGCTCCAGGGGGCCCACAAGGCAGGGGGCGCGCCCGGGGGTAGGCGCGCCCCCCACCCTCATGGACAGGGTATGGGCCCCCTGGCCTTGATTCTTTCGCCAGTATTTTTTATTAGTTAGAAAAATATTCTTCGTGAAGCTTCAGGTCATTCCGAGAACTTTTATTTCTGCACAAAAATAACACCATGGCAATTCTGCTGAAAACAGTGTCAGTCCGGGTTAGTTCTGTTCAAATCATGCAAGTTAGAGTCCAAACAAGGGCAAAAGTGTTTGGAAAAATAGATACGATGGAGACGTATCAACTCCCCCAAGCTTAAACCTTTGCTTGTCCTCAAGAAATTCAGTTGACAAACTGAAAGTGATAAAGAAAAACTTTTACAAACTCGGTTTGCTCTTGTTGTTACAAATATGTAAAGCCAGCATTCAAGTTTTTAGCAAAGATTATGAACTAACCACATACACAATAACATCTAGGTCTCATATTTACTCATATCAATGGTATAATCAACTAGCGAGCAATAATAATAAAACTAGGATGACAACACTTTCTCAAAACAATCATGATATGATAAAACAAGATGGTATCTCACTAGCCCTTTCTGAGACTGCAAAACATAAATGCAGAGCACCCCTGAAGATCAAGGACCGACTAGACATTGTAATTCATGATAAAAGAGATCCAGTCATAGTCATACTCAATATAAATTAATAGTAATGGATGCAAATGACAGTGGAGCTCTCCAACTGGTGCTTTTTAATAAGAGGAGGATGACTCAACATAAAAGTAAATAGATAGGCCCTTCGCAGAGGGAAGCAGGGATTTGTAGAGGTGCCAGAGCTCGAGTTTTGAAATAGAGATAAATAATATTTTGAGCGGCATACTTTCATTGTAAACATAACAACCGAGAGATCTCGATATCTTCCATGCTACACACATTATAGGCAGTTCCCAAACAGAATGGTAAAGTTTTATACTCCCCCACCACCAACAATCATCAATCCACGGCTTGCCCGAAACAATGGGTGCCTCCAACTAACAACAATCCTGGGGGAGTTTTGTTTGCAATTATTTTGATTTGATTTGAGCATGGGACTGGGCATCCCGGTGACCAGCCATTTTCTCGTGAGTGAGGAGCGGAGTCCACTCCTCTTGAGAATAACCCGCCTAGAATGGAAGATATAGACAACCCTAGTTGACACATGAGCTATTCGAGCATGCAAAACAGAATTTCATTTGAGGGTTTAGAGTTTGGAACATACAAATTTACTTGGAACGGCAGGTAGATACCGCATATAGGAAGATATGGTGGACTCATATGGAATAACTTTGGGGTTTATGGAAGTGGATGCACAAGCAGTATTCCCGCTTAGTACAAGTGAAGGCTAGAAAAAGATTGGGAAACGACCAACTAGAGCACGACAAGAGTCATGAACATGCATTAAAATTAATAGACATTGAGTGCAAGCATGAGTAGGATATAATCCACCATGAACATAAATATCATGGAGGCTATGTTTATTTTGTTTCAACTACATGTGTGAACATGTGCCAAGTCAAGCCACTCGAATCGTTCAGAGGAGGATACCACCCTATCATACCACATCACAACCATTTTAATAGCATGTTGGCACGCAAGGTAAACCATTATAAACTCCTAGCTAATTAAGCATGGCATAAGAAACTATAATCTCTAATTGTCATTGCAAACATGTTTCATTCATAATAGGCTGGATCAGGAATGATGAACTAATCATATTTACAAAAACAAGATACATCGAGTTCATACCAGCTTCTCTCATCTCAATCAGTCCATCATATATCGTCATTGTTGCCTTTCACTTGCACGATTGGACGGTGTGGTTAATAATAATAGTGCACGTGCATTGGACTAAGCTGGAACCTGCAAGCATTCAATTCAAGGGAGAAGACAAGGTAATATGGGCTCTTGGTTAAATCAACAATAATGCATATGAGAGCCACTCAACATTTTCATCATGATCTTCTCCTCTCGACCCCCAAAGAAATGAAATAAAACTATTTACACGGGAAAACACCCAACAAGCAAAAGATGAACCAGAAATCCTTTTGGGTTTTCTTTTAATTACTACTACTACAGGCATGGAAAGTAAACTAGATAAAAGCTATAACTATTTTTTTTTGTTTTTTCTTAAGGTTTTTCAAACACACAAGAAGAAGACTTAGAAAATAAAATAAACTAGCATGGATCTTACAATGAAAAAGTATGAGCAACGACAACTGGCCTGAGTGCGTGAACATGAATGTAATGTCGGTGAGAAATACGTACTCCCCCAAGATTAGGCTTTTGGCCTAAGTTGATCAAATCCCACGGGTCAAAACTGCCTTCTTCGGTGTGCGGAGGAGTGTCATCTGGGTGCCACTGGTTGGCGATCTCCTCCGAATCCCACTGATAAAAAGACTGTCAATAAGGGTCAAGTGGTGGTTCCGGCTCAGGCCCTGGAGCTGGTGTCGGGCTCCAGTATGCGTAAACGGCCTCCGGCAAGATGAGGTACGTGCCTGAAAGTATGTTAAACAAAGAGGGTGCAGGCAAGATAATAGTCTCACAGCGAGTTTTATTAAATATCAACTTATACTTAAGCATCATCTTCTTATTTTAACAATAAATTCATGTGCTACCATACTCTTATAATCTAGAAAAATAGGGGGCAGCAACTTTTCCTCATTCTCATAATGCCTAATAGGTATCTTAAAGTGTTTAGCAAGGCGTGAAGCAAAGATGCCTCCAAAGATGGGGCCCTTTGTACGGTTCAGACTTAATCGCTTAGCAATAACAGCGCCTAAACTAAAAGTTGTATCATGAAACAAAGCATGGCGCAAAATAACAATATTAGGGGCACTAAGATTTCCACTGTTCCTGCTAGCAATTAAACATCTACTAGCATATATTGCGAAGTAACATAGAATAGGAAAATGTATGCTAGTAATTCTTGCATCGAAAACTTTCCTCGCTTCCCCCACAACAATTCTATCAATAAATCCATCCACATCACTATGATGTGGTTCCTCTATGCTGCCCACAAAGGGTATCTTGCAAACCCCACAAAAATCATATAGTGACATCTCCTTGACCTCATCATATAAATGAAACTCCACTGAAGGTGGTGATTTCCTAGCATGAAATAAAAATTTTGCACAAAATATTAGTGACTAGGAGATACTGATCGAGCTGGTCGTGGAGAAAGTCGGTGAAGCCTGCATTCTCAGCCAAATAATAAAAATCATCATGAATCCCGACTACTCTCGAGAACTCATCACAAGGCCATTCACACGGCCGAACCTCCGCGGTGCAAGGGAGATTATATTTGGGCTTTTATCCTCTTCACTTTTCTTATCCTTCGAGCTTCGGCTCGAAGAGCCCCTCAATAATCTCTTCATTATTTTCTGAAAATTTCTGAAATTTTTAGTAACTCAAAATAAAAGTGAACCGAACTCAACAAAATTGATAGCAACTACTCTCACAAGTGCCTAGAGACTATATCATGCATTAGAACTACTTGGGACCAAATAAATTTGACATGCAAGCTCAAGAACAGGGTCACCTTAGCAGCAAAAATTTGCAATAAATAAAGCACTAGAACAAAAACTAATTGGACCATTGGAGGAGTCACATACCGAAGAACAATCCCCCAGAGCAGTTTTGTGAGTGGAGCTTTGAGCAAGGAGATCGAAAATGGCAGCAAGATGAGCTAGAACTCGTGCTTGAGCTGGTTGGTGATTTTTTGGGGAAGAAGAAGGAGTGTGTGGGTGCTGGAATAAGTGGAGGGGGGCCACCAGGGGCCCACGAGGCAGCGGGCGTGCCCCAGGGGGGTGGGCGCGCCCTGGACCCTTGTGGCCAGGAGGTTGCCCCCTCTGATGTGTTCTCAGTGCCAATAATTCTTAACTATTCTAGAAAAAATCATATTTCATTTTCAGGGCATTTGGAGAACTTTTATTTTTGGGGTATTTTTATTGCAAGGATAATTCAGAAAGCAGACAGAAAATACTAGTTTTGCTTTATTTAATGTAAATAACATAAAGTAAAAGAAGGGTACAGAAGGTTGTGCTTTCTAACTTCATCCATCTCATGCTCATCAAAAGGAATCCACTAACAAGGTTGATAAAGTCTTGTTAACAAACTCTTTTAGAATAACATGGAACCGGAGAAATTTTGAATAACACTAGGTTACCTCAACGGGGATATGTACATCCCCAATAATAAGAATATCATATTTCTTCTTGACAGTAGGAAGAGGAAATTCAAAACCTCCAATAATATTCGATGGAATTTTTCCAATAGAATTGATACTTTGGACTTGAGGTTGTTTCCTCGGAAAGTGTACCGTATGCTCATTACCATTAACATGAAAAGTGACATTGCCTTTGTTGCAATCAATAACAGCCCCTGCAGCATTCAAAAAGGGTCTACCAAGGATAATCGACATACTATCGTCCTCGAGAATATCAAGAATGACAAAGCCCGTTAAAATAGTAACGTTTGCAACCACAACAGGCACATCCTCACAAATATCAACAGGTATAGTAGTTGATTTATCGGCCATTTGCAAAGATATTTCAGTAGGTGTCAACTTATTCAATTCAAGTCTACGATATAAAGAGAGAGGCATAACACTAACACCGGCTCCAAGATCACATAAAGTAGTTTTAACATAGTTTCTTTTAATGGAGCATGGTATAGTTGGTACTCATGGATCTCCAAGTTTCTTAGGTATACCACCCTTAAAAGTATAATTAGAAAGCATGGTGGAAATTTCAGCTTCCGGTATCTTTCTTTTATTTGTAACAATATCTTTCATGTACTTAGCATAAGGATTCATTTTAAGCATATCAGTCAAACGCATACGCAAAAAGATAGGTCTAATCATTTCAGCAAAGCGCTCAAAATCCTCATCATCCTTTTTCTTGGATGGTTTAGGAGGAAAAGGCATGGGTTTCTGAACCCATGGTTCTCTTTCTTTACCGTGCTTCCTACCAACGAAGTCTCTCTTATCATAACGTTGATTATTTGATTGTGGGTTATCAAGATCAACAGCAGGTTCAATCTCTACATCATTGTTATTGCTAGGTTGAGCATCAACATGAACATCATCATTAACATTATCACTAGGTTCATGTTCATTACTAGGTTGTGTTTCAGCATCAGAAATAGAAATATCATTGGGATTCTCAGGTGTGTCAACAACAGGTTCACTAGAAACATCCAAAGTCCTATCATTTTTCTTCTTCTTCTTTTTAGAAGGACTAGGTGCATCGACATTATTTCTCTGAGAATCTTGCTCAATTCTCTTAGGATGGCCCTCGGGATACAAAGGTTCCTGAGTCATTCTACCACCTCTAGTCACAACTCTAACAGCATTATCATTTTTCTTATCATTTAATTCATTGAGCAAATCATTTTGAGCTTTAAGCACTTGTTCTACTTGAGTGGTAACCATAGAAGCATGTTTACTAATAAGTTTAAGTTCACCTTTAACTCTAGACCTATAATCACTCAAGTGTTCAATCATATAAGCATTTCTTTTCAATTGTCTCCCAACATAAGCATTGATGTTTTCTTGTTTAACAATAAAATTATCAAACTCATCCAAGCATTGGCTAGCAGACTTATAATGAGGGATATCACCTTCATCAAATCTATAGAGAGAATTTACCTTTACTACCTGTGTCGGGTTATCAAGACCATGTATTTGTTCAATAGGCGGTAAATTCTTAACATCTTCAGCTTTAATACCCTTTTCTTTCATAGATTTCTTTGCCTCTTGCATATCTTCAGGACAGAGAAATAGAATACCACTTTTCTTCGGAGTTGGCTTAGGAATTGGTTCAGGAAGTGTCCAATTGTTTTCATTAGTCAACATATTATTCAATTACAATTCAGCTTGATCAACAGTTCTTTCCCTGAAAACACAACCAGCACAACTATCCAGGTGGTCTTTGGAAGCATCGGTTAGTCCATTATAAAAGATATCAAGTATTTCATTTTTCATGAGAGGACGATCAGGCAAAGCATTAAGTAATCGGAGAAGCCTCCCCCAAGCTTGTGGGAGACTCTCTTCTTCATTTGCACAAAATTATATATTTCCCTTAAGCAGCTTGTTTCTTATGAGCGGGGAAATATTTAGCAGAAAAGTAATAAATCATATCCTGGGGACTACGCACACAGCCAGGATCAAGAGAATTAAACCATATTTTAGCGTCACCCTTTAATGAGAATGGAAATAGCTTAAGGATATAGTAGTAACAAATTTTTTCCTCGTGAGTGAATAGGGTGGCTATATCATTCAATTTAGTAAGATGTGCCACAACAGTTTTAGATTAATAGCCATAAAAAGGATCAGATTCAACCAAAGTAATTATCTCAGGATCAACAGAGAAACCATAATCCCTATCAGTAATAAAGATAGATGAAGTAGCAAAAGCAGGGTCATATTTCATTCTGGCATTCAGAGACTTTTCTTTCAGCTTAGCTAATAAATTCTTAAGATCAGATCTATCATTGCAAGCAAGAAAATGTCTACCAGTTTCTTCATCCATAACATAACCCTCAGGCACAACACGCAATTCATATCTAGGGGGAGAATCTTCATCATCACTTTCATCAGTATTATCAGTTTCAATAATTTCATTCTCTCTGGCCCTAGCAAGTTGTTCATTAAGAAATTCACCTAGTGGCACAGTATTATCAAGCATAGAAGTAGTTTCATCATAAGCATCACGCATAGCAGAAGTGGCATCATCAATAACATGCAACATATCAAAATTAATAGCAGAAGCAGGTTTAGGTGTCGCAAGTTTACTCAAAACAGAAGGAGAATCAAGTGCAGAGCTAGATGGCAGTTCCTTACCTCCCCTCGTAGTTGAGGGATAAATCTTGGTTTTCTCATCTTTCAAGTTCCTCACAGTGATCAGAAGATATAAATCCCAAGTGACTCAAAGAATAGAGCTATGCTCCCCGGCAACAGCGCCAGAAAATAGTCTTGATAACCCACAAGTATAGGGGATCGCAATAGTTTTTGAGGGTAGAGTATTCAACCCAAATTTATTGATTCAACACAAGGGGAGCCAAAGAATATTTTCAAGTATTAGCAGTTGAGTTGTCAATTCAACCACACCTGGATAACTTAATATCTGCAGCAAAGTATTTAGTAGCAAAGTAGTATGGAAGTAACGATAACGGTAGCAAAAGTAACAGTAGCGGTTTTGTAGTAATTCTAACAGTGGCAATGGTAAAGTAACTAAGAAAAGATCAATATGTGAAAAGCTCATAGGCATTGGATCAGTGATGGATAATTATGGCGGATGTGATTCCTCATGCAACAGTTATAACATAGGGTGACACAGAACTAGCTTCAGTTCAGCATTGTAATGTAGGCATGTATTCTCCGAATATAGTCATACGTGCTTATGGAAAAGAACTTGCATGACATCTTTTGTCCTACCCTCCCATGGCAGTGGGGTCCTATTGGAAACTAAGGGACATTAAGGCCTCCTTTTAATAGAGTAACAGACCAAAGCATTAACACTTAGTGAATACATGAACTCCTCAAACTACGGTCATCATCAGGAGTGGTCCCGATTATTGTCACTTCGGGGTTACCGGATCATAACACATAGTAGGTGACTATAGACTTGCAAGATAGGATCAAGAACTCACATATATTCATGAAACCATAATAGGTTCAGATCTGAAATCATGGCACTCGGGCCCTAGTGACAAGCATTAAGCATAGTAACATCAATCTCAGAACATAGTGGATACTAGGGATCAAACCCTAACAAAACTAACTCGATTACATGGTAAATCTCATCCAACCCATCACCGTCCAGCAAGTCTACTATGGAATTACTCACGCACAGCGGTGAGCATCATGAAATTGGTGATGGGGGAAGGTTGAGGATGACGATGGCGACGGATTCCCCTCTCTGGAGCCCCGAATGGACTCCAGATCAGCCCTTCCAAGAGAGAGATTAGGGCTGGGTAGTGGCTCCGTATCGTAAAACATGATGAATCCTTCTCTCTGATGTTTTTTCTCCCCGAACGTGAATATATAGAGTTGGAGTTGAGGTCCGTGGAGCTCCAAGGGGCCCACGAGGCAGGGGGCGCGCCCAAGGGGTAGGCACGTCCCCCCTCCCTCGTGGACAAGTTGTGGGCCACCCTGACCTTGATTCTTTCGCCAATATGTTTTATTAATTGCAAAAATATTCTCTGTGAAGTTTCAGGTCATTCCGAGAACTTTTATTTCTGCACAAAAATAACACCATGGCAATTCTGCTGAAAACAGCATCAGTCCGGGTTAGTTCCATTCAAATCATGCAAGTTAGAGTCCAAAACAAGGGCAAAAGTGTTCGGAAAAGTAGATATGATGGAGACGTATCAGTGCTCCATTTTTTGGCTATCTTTAAGCCTAAGAGACCATAAAGTTAAATTGTTAACAATTGTTCTAAGAGAGGTCGAAATAGGGATGTCCATGTTTTGAAAAACCTTCTGGTTTCACACATTCCAAATTTCCCAGGGGATTATTAGGATGATGAACTCATTGATCGTGGATGGCAGCCGAGTAGGCATGCAAGAGGCCCGAATATTGGAGATTGTGTTAAACCTCGGGCGAATGGACAGTTCCCGCCAAATTCTTCGGCTATCAGGGCAGGAGAGGAACAAGTGTTGAAAGTCTTCCATTGGGTGGTTGCATCGCGGGCATGACTACTCGATGAGAGTCTTGTGGTGAAGGTTGCTCATGTGTTTACGCGGTACGAATAGAGCAAACACCCAAGGACAACAATCTTCTTGGGCACACGTGATTCCCAAATGGCGAGCAGGTGGGGGTCCGTGCCCTGAGGGGATAGCATTTGGTAGAATCCTTTGGTGGTGAATGATGAGCCATTGAGCAGAGCATCCGGTGTTGTCATCTACTAGTAGCCCTACAGCAGAACACGAGAGAGAGAGAGAGAGAGAGAGAGAGAGAGAAATTATTGCGGACTAGTTAAGGTTACCCCATTACAAAGACTATTTGCAATTCCATGCTGCAAAATATATATAACCAATGCATTTGGGTGGGTGCAATGGGTGAACAGGGTCGGGAAAACCAGAGCAAGCGGCTCAGGTTTAACCCATTGATCTAGCCAAAAGAAAGTAGCTTTGCCATTACCAACCTCACATTGAGAAATGTATCTTAAGCAGTCTAGGTGTTTGTGTAGCTTTTGCCAGGAAGGAATTATTGGTGGCTAACCCTATGTGAGGTGGAGAGTGAGTGGTGATCTAGTCCTTCCATGGCAAATTTGTGGAGTGGAGAAACTTAAAAGAAAATTTTGACATGAGGCAAAAAAAATTGTACATGGATCTTAACCCCCAAGCCCACCTGCACCCTTAGGAGTGTACACTTTATCCGACACAACCAAGCATTCTCCCAAGCAAGTGTCATCATTGGAACAAAAAATCTTCTTCCTATTCTTGTCAATAGCACGATGACTTGTAAGGCAAGGTACAAACACATCATCAAGTAGGTGGTTGTTATCCAAGATAACAAAGAGAAGACCTGGCCTTCCTATCTGAGAGAGTAGGAAGGTGCTACTTCTTGAGCTTGTGTTGGTTTTTTCCTTGAAGATAAAAGGGTGATGCAGCAAAGTATAGATAAGTATTTCCCTCAGTTTGAGAACCAAGGTATCAATCCAGTAGGAGGAACACACAAGTCACCAATGGTTGCACCTACACAAACAAACAAATACTTGCACCCAACACGATAAAGGAGTTGTCAATCCCTTCACGGTTACTTGCAAGGATGAGATCTGATAGAGATAAGTATAAAAGATAAGTAAAAGTGTAAAATAAAGTAAAGGTAAATAAATTGCAGCAAGATATTTTTGGGTTTTTGGTTTTGTAGATCTGAAAATAATATGATAAAAGATAGACCCGAGGGCCATAGTTTTCACTAGATGCTTCTCTCTTGAAAGAAGACATACGGTGGGTAAACAAATTACTGTTGAGCAATTGATAGAAAAGCGCAAAGTTATGACGATATCTAAGACAATGATCATGGATATAGGCATCACATATGTGACAAGTAGACCGACTCTTGCCTGCATCTACTACTATTACTCCACACATTGACCTCCATCCAGCATGCATCTAGTGTATTAAGTTAACAAGAACGGTGTAATGCCTTAAGCAAGACGACATCATGTAGAGGGATAGATCCATTCAATATGAATAAACCCCCACCTTTTTATCCTTAATGGCAACAATACAAATATGTGCCATGTCCCCTTCTGTCACTGGGTATAAGCACCGCAAGATTGAACCCATTACAGAGCACCTCTCCCATGGCAAGAAAAATCAATCTGGTTGGCCAAACCAAATCAATAAATCAGAGAGAAATACAAATATATCCTAACCATGCATAAAATAGTTCAGAGAAGACTCAAATAATATTCATAGATAATCGGATCATAAATCCACAATTCATCGGATCTCAACAAACGCACCACAAAAGAAGATTACATCAAATAGATCTCCAAGAACATTGAGGGGAACATTGTATTGAAGATCAAAGAGAGAAGAAGCCATCTAGCTACTAGCTATGTAATCGTAGGTCTATGGTAAACTACTCACACATCATCACAAGGGCAGCAAGGTTGATGTAGAGGCCCTCCGTGATTGAATCCCCCGCCGGCGGAATACCGGAACATGTCTCCAGATGGATCTCACGAGGACAGAAACTTGCAGCGGCGGAAAAGTATTTTTGGTTTGCCCTCTGGTATACGGGGAATATATTGGTATTTATAGAGCAAATATTAGGGTTAGAGGAGCACTAGGGGGCCCACAAGCCTACGGACGCGCCCTCTGAGCTTGTCGCCAATTGGTGGCCCCTCTGGCCTCCTCCCAAATGTTCCTGGGTGTCTTCTGGTCCAAGAAAAATCCTCAAAAAGTTTTGTTCCATTCAGACTCCGTTTGATATTGATTTTTTTGTAAAAAGACAAAAACAAGGGGAAAAACAACAACTAGCACTTGGCAGTAGGTTAATAGGTTAGTCCCAGAAAATGATATAAATAGCATAATAATGCATATAAAACATCCAAGATGGATAACATAATAGCATGGAACAATAAAAAATTATAGATATGTTGGAGACATATCAAGCATCCCCAAGCTTAATTCTTGCTCATCCTCGAGTATGTAAATGGTAAAAACAGAATTTTTGATGTGGAATGCTACCTGCTACCTCTTGAGAACTGCATTGGTTTTCCCTTGAAGAGGAAAGGGTGATGCAGCAAAGTAGCGTAAGTATTTACCTCAGTTTTTGAGAACCAAGGTATCAATCCAGTAGGAGGCTCCTCAAAAGTCCTACGCACCTACACAAACAAACAAGAACCTCGCAACCAACGCGATAAAGGGGTTGTCAATCCCTTCACGGCAACTTGCGAAAGTGAGATCTGATAGAGATAATAAGATAAAATAAATATTTTTGGTATTTTTATGATATAGATTGGAAAGTAAAAGATGCAAATAAAAGTAGATCAGAAACTTATATGATAAAAGATAGAACTGGGGCCATAGGTTTCACTAGTGGCTTCTCTCGAGATAGCATAAGTATTACGGTGGATGAACAAATTACTGTCGAGCAATTGATAGAAAAGTGCAAAGTTATGAGAGTATCTAGGCATGATCATGTATATAGGCATCACGTCCGTGACAAGTAGATCGAAATGATTCTGCATCTACTACTATTACTCCAAACATCGGCCGACAACTACCTGCATATAGAGTATTAAGTTCATAAGAACAGAGTAACGCATTAATAAAGATGACATGATGTAGAGGGATAAACTCATGCAATATGATATAAACCCCATCTTTTTATCCTTGATGGAAACAATACAATATGTGCCTTGCTGCCCCTGCTGTCACTGGGAAAGGACACCGCAAGATTGAACCCAAAGCTAAGCACTTCTCCCATTGTAAGAAAGATCAATCTAGTAGGCCAAACCAAACTGATAATTCGAAGAGACTTGCAAAGATAACTAATCACACATAAAAGAATTCAGAGGAGATTCAAATATTTTTCATAGATAAACTTGATTATAAACCCACAATTCATCGAATCTCGACAAACACACCACAAAAAGAGTTACATCGAATAGATATCCAAGAAGATCGAGGAGAACTTTGTATTGAGATTCAAAGAGAGATAAGAAGCCATCTAGCTAATAACTATGGACCCGAAGGTCTATGGTAAACTACTCGCAACTCATCGGAGAGGCTATGGTGTTGATGTAAAAGCCCTCCATGGTCGATTCCCCCTCCGGCGGAGCGCCGACGGAGGCTCCAAGATGGGATCTCGTGGATACAGAAGGTTGCGGCGGTGGAAATAGTTCTTCGTGGTGCTCCTGGATGTTTTCAGGGTACGTGGATATATATAGGAGGAAGAAGTAGGTCGGTTGAAAAACGAGGGGGCCACGAGGGTGGGGGCGCGCCCACCTCCTTAGGGTGCGCTGGGCACCCTCGTGGCCGCCTCGTTTGCTGCTTGACGTCCACGCCAAGTCTCCTGGATTGCGTTTATTCCAAAAAGATCGCTCCCAAAGGTTTCATTCTATTTGGACTCCATTTGATATTCCTTTTCTTCGAAACACTGAAATAGACCTAAAAACTGCAATTCGAGCTGGGCCTCCGGTTAGTAGGTTAGTCCCAAAAATGATATAAAAGTGTAAAGTAAAGCCCATAAACATCCTAAACAGGTAATATAATAGCATGGAACAATCAAAAATTATAGATACGTTGGAGACGTATCAAGCATCCCCAAGCTTAATTCCTGCTCGTCCTCGAGTAGGTAAATGATAAAAACAGAATTTTTTATGTGGAATGCTACCTAGCATAATTCTCAATGTAATTTTCTTTATTGAGGCATGAATGTTCAGATCCAAATGATTCAAAATAAAATTTCATATTGACATAAGAAATAGTAATACTTCAAGCATACTAATAAAGTAATCATGTCTTCTCAAAATGGCATGGCTAAAGAAAGTTCATCCCTACAAAATCATATAGTTAGGCTATGCTTCATTTTCATCACACAAAATACTCCCATCAAGAACAACCCCGGTTTCATCCAAGCAATCGGTTCATACTTTTTAACGCGCTTAAGCTTTTTTCAACTCTCACACAATACATGAGTGTGAGCCATGGATATAGCACTATGGGTGGAATAGAATATGATGATGGAGGTTGTGTGGAGAAGACAAAATAGGAGAAAGTCTCATATTGACGAGGCTAATCAATGGGTTATGTAGATGACAATCAATTGATGTCAACATGAGGAGTAGGGATTGCCATGCAACGTATGCACTAGAGGTATAATTGTATGAAAGCTCAACAAAAGAAACTAATGGGTGTGCATCCAACTTGCTTGCTCATGAAGACCTAGGTCATTTTGAGAAAGCCCATCATTGGAATATAGATGCCAAGTTCTATAATGAAAAATTCCCACTAGTATATGAAAGTGACAACAAATGAGACTCTCTATATGAAGAACATGGTGCTACTTTGAAGCACAAGTGTGGAAAAAGATAGTAAGAATGTCCCCCTTTTTTATTTTCTTTTTTTGGGGCCTTTTTTTATTTGGCCTTTTTTCCTTTTTTTTCTTGGCCTTTTTTCTTTTCTTTTTGGCATTTCTTTTTTTTATAAGGGACAGTGCTCTAATAATGATGATCATCACACTTCTATTTATTTACAACTCATGAGTTACAACTTGATACTAGAACAAAATATGACTCTATATGAATGCCTCCGGTGGTGTACCGGGATGGGCAATGAATCAAGAGTGACATGTATGAAAAATTATGCATGGTGGCTTTGCCACAAATACGATGTCAACTACATGATCTTGCAAGGCAATATGACAATCATGATGTGTGTCATGATAAACGGAATGGCGGAAAGTTGCATGGCAATATATCTCGGAATGGCTATGGAAATGCCATAATAGGTAGGTATGGTGGTTGTTTTGAGGAAGATATAAGTAGGTTTATGTGTGATAGAGCGTATCGTATCACGGGGTTTGGATGCACCGGCGAAGTTTGCACCAACTCTCAAGGTGAGAAAGGGCAATGCATGGTACCGAAGAGGCTAGCAATGATGGAAGGGTAAGAGTGCGTATAATACATGGACTTCACATTAGTCATAAAGAACTCATATACTTATTGCAAAAGTTTTATTAGCCCTCGAAGCAAAGTACTACAATACATGATCCTAGGGGAAGGGTTGGTAGGAGTTAACCATCGCGCGATCCCGACCTCCACTTATAAGGAAGGCAATCAAAAGAGCATCCCATGCAACAAATTTGTTACACAACTTTTACCATATGTGCATGCTACGGGACTTGCCAACTTCAACACAAGTATTCTTTAAATTCACAATTACCCAACTAGCATGACTCTAATACCACCACCCCCATATCTCAAAACAATTATCAAGCATCAAATTGATCATAGCATCCAATTCACTTCCTATGATAGTTTTTATTATACCCAACTTGGATGCCCATCATTCTAGGACCAATTTTTTTTAACCATAGCAAATACCATGCTGTTATAAAAGACTCTCAAAATAATATAAGTGAAGCATGAGATATCAGCAACTTCTACAAAATTAAACCACCGCCGTGCTCTAAAAGATATAAGTGAAGCACTAGAGCAAAATTGTCTAGCTCAAAAGATATAAGTGAAGCACATAGAGTATTCTAATAAATTCCAAATCATGTGGGCTTATCCCAAAAGGTGTGTACAGCAAGGATGATTGTGGTAATCTAAAAATCAAAGACTCATATAATACAAGGCGCTCCAAGAAAAACACATATCATGTGGCGAATAAAAATATAGCTCCAAGTAAAGTTACCGATAGATGAAGACGAAAGAGGGGATGCCTTCCGGGGCATCCACAAGATTAGGCTTTTGGTTGTCCTTAGATTATCTTGGGGTGCCATGGGAATCCCCAAGCTTAGGCTCTTTTCACTCCTTATTCCATAGTCCATCAAATCTTTACCCAAAACTTGAAAACTTCACAACACAAAACTCAACAGGAAATCTCATAAGCTCCGTTAGTGCAAGAAAGAAAATCCACAACATAAGGTACTGTAATGAACTCATTCTTTATTTATATTGGTGTTAAACCTACTGTATTCCAACTTCTCTATTGTTCATACCCCCCGATACTAGCCATAGATGCATCAAAATAAGCAAACAGCACACGAAAAACAGAATCTGTCAAAAACAGAATAGTCTGTAGCAATCTGTAACTTTCGAATACTTATGGAACTCTAAAAATACTACAAAAATAGGAAGTCCTGGGAAATTTGTCTATTGATCTACTTCAAAAATAATCAATGCAAAATCACGTTTCTGTGATTTATTAAAATTATTCTCATGCGCGCAAAAGTTTCTGTTTTTCAGCAGAATCAAATTAACTATCACCGTAGGTTATCCTATAGGTTCTACTTGGCACAAACACTAATTAAAACATAAAACCACATCTAAACGGAAGCTAGATGAAATATTTATTACTAAAAAAGAGTAAAAAGCAAGGGATAAAATAAAATTTGGTTTCCTCCCAACAAGCGCTATCGTTTAACGCCCCTAGTTAGGCATTGATAATTTTAATGATGCTCACATGAAAGACAAGAGTTGAAGCGCAAAGAGAGCATCATGAAACACGTGACAAAACACATCTAAGTCTAACATACTTCCTATGAATAGGCATATTATAAGCAAACAAATTTGCAAGGCAAGCAAAAACTAGCATATGCAAGGAAGAAGAAAGAGACGCTAGCAATCTCAACATGACGAGAGGTAATTTAGTAAGATAAAAATTTCTACGACCATATTTTCCTCTTTCATAATAATTACATATAGGATCATAGGCAAATTCAACAAAATAGCTATCACATAACATATTCTCAACAGGATCCACATGCATGTGAAGTTGACACTCTTCCAAAATAATGGGATTATCATTAACTAAAGTCATGACCTCTCCAAACCCACTTTCAATAATATGGCAAACCCTATTATCAATCTCATATTCATCATGGGTCTTAAATAAATTTTCAAGATCATAAAAAGAATCACCCCAATCATGATCATTGCAACAAGTAGTAGACAGAGCAATCTTAGCATCCCCAAGCTTAGGGTTTTGCATATTATTATCACAAATGAAATCAACAGAATTTAAAATAAAATCATTGCAATCATGCTTTTCATTGAAGGAACTACCAAGTATGGGTGCAATAGCAACGATCTCATGTTTAACATAAGGAACTATAGAAAATTCATCTTCATAAATATTGGCATCATGGCCACAAGAATAGCAAGCATCATGTTCATCAAGGGATATTTCAATCAAATCATCGGAATCATTATCTATAAACTCATGCATATCATTATTTTCTTCCAAAGCAATAGTCATTCTCTCAATAAATTCTTTGACATAGACATTATGGGCATTGTTTTCATAGCAATATTTAAGTATGTCAAAATTTTCGATTCGTAGAGAGTATTATCATACTTCTCAATCAAAGAAGCAACTTCATAAGCACCCTTAAAAGCAACAAATTCTTCAATTTGTTCGATATCATAGTAAATATAAACACCCTTTGCATAAGAAGATAAGATTTCATTATCACTAAACTCACATAGGTAGGGGAGGTGTTTTTAGGGTTCTTAGAGCAACAAGTAAAATCATAAATTTCACAAAGGTTCCAAGCATAACACAACAAACGGTTTATTTGATCCCATAAGAGTACCCCTTTTTGAGATACACGATGACGCACAAAATGGGCATGCTCATCTAAAGATTTCCCATCAACTAGGCTAGTTGGGGTTTCAGCACGAGCGCATATAGATCAAAGATGATCCAAGTAGAACACTTTAAGTGAATCCATATTAATAGATTTTTAGCAAGCAAACATGCAAGCAAAAAGAAGGCACAAGGTAACACAAGATCGAACGGAAGAGGGGTGAATAAAACGACAAGGGTGCAGTGGGGGAGAGCAAAACGAGAGTCAAATGGCAAATAATGTTATGCGAGGGAGATGAGTTTGTGATGGGTACTTGGTATGTCTTGACTTGAGCGAAGACCTCCCCGGTAACGGCGCTAGCAATCCTTCTTGCTACCTCTTGAGCACTGCGTTGGTTTTCCCTTGAAGAGGAAAGGGTGATGCAGCAAAGTAGCGTAAGTATTTACCTCAGTTTTTGAGAACCAAGGTATCAATCGAGTAGGAGGCTCCTCAAAAGTCCCACGCACCTACACAAACAAACAAGAACCTCGCAACCAACGTGATAAAGGGGTTGTCAATCCCTTCACGGTAACTTGCAAAAGTGAGATCTGATAGAGATAATAAGATAAGATAAATATTTTTGGTATTTTTATGATATAGATTGGAAAGCAAAAGATGCAAATAAAAGTAGATCAGAAACTTATATGATAAAAGATAGAACCGGGGGCCATAGGTTTCACTAGTGGCTTCTCTCGAGATAGCATAAGTATTACGGTGGGTGAACAAATTACTGTCGAGCAATTGATAGAAAAGTGAAAAGTTATGAGAGTATCTAGGCATGATCATGTATATAGGCATCACGTTCGTGACAAGTAGATCGAAACGATTCTGCATCTACTACTATTACTCCACACATCGGTCGACTCCTGCCTGCATCTAGAGTATTAAGTTCATAAGAACAGAGTAACGCATTAAGAAAGCTGACATGATGTAGAGGGATAAACTCATGCAATATGATATAAACCCCATCTTTTTATCCTTGATGGCAACAATACAATACGTGCCTTGCTGCCCCTGCTGTCACTGGGAAAGGACACCGCAAGATTGAACCCAAAGCTAAGCACTTCTCCCATTGCAAGAAAGATCAATCTAGTAGGCCAAACCAAACTGATAATTCGAAGAGACTTGCAAAGATAACTAATCACACATAAAAGAATTCAGAGGAGATTCAAATATTTCTCATAGATAAACTTGATTATAAACCCACAATTCATCGAATCTCGACAAACACACCGCAAAAAGAGTTACATCGAATAGATCTCCAAGAAGATCGAGGAGAACTTTGTATTGAGATTCAAAGAGAGAGAAGAAGCCATCTAGCTAATAACTATGGACCCGAAGGTCTGTGGTAAACTACTCACAACTCATCGGAGAGGCTATGGTGTTGATGTAAAAGCCCTCCATGGTCGATTCCCCCTTTAGTGGAGCACCGGTGAAGGCTCCAAGATGGGATCTCGCGGATACAGAAGGTTGCGGCGGTGGATCTCGTGGTGCTCCTGGATGTTTTCAGGGTACGTGGATATATATAGGAGGAAGAAGTAGGTCGGTTGAGCCATGAGGGGCCCACGAGGGTGGGGGGCGTGCCCACCCCCTTGGGGCGCGTCGGGCACCCTCATGGCCGCCTCATTTGCTTCTTGACGTCCACTCCAAGTCTCCTGGATTGCCTTTGTTCCAAAAAGATTGCATCCGAAGGTTTCATTCTATTTGGACTCCGTTTGATATTCCTTTTCTTTGAAACACTGAAATAGGCAAAAAAACAGCAATTCGGGCTGGGCCTTTGGTTAGTAGGTTAGTCCCAAAAATGATATAAAAGTGTAAAGTAAAGCCCATAAACATCCAAAATGGGTAATATAATAGTATGGAACAATCAAAAATTATAGATACATTGGAGACGTATCACTACCTAACATATTTATCATGTAATCTTTCTTAATGTGTCATGAATATTCAGATCCATAAGATTCAAAACAAAAGTTTAATATTGACATAAAAACAATAATACTTCAAGCATACTAAAAAGCAATCTTGTCTTCTCAAAATATCATGGCTAAAGAAAGTTATCCCTACGAAATCATATGATCTTGTCACGCTCTATCTTCTTAACACAAAGTATTTATCATGCAAAACCCCGATGACAAGCCAACCAATTGGTTCATACTTTTTATCACACTTCAGCTTTTTCGACTCTCACGCAATACATGAGCGCGAGCCATGGATATAGCACTATGGGTGGAATAGAATATGATGGTGGATTTAGTGTGGAGAAGATAAAAGGGAAAAAGTCTCACATCAACGAGGCTAATCAATGGGCTATGGAGATGCCCATCAATTGATGTCAATGCAAGGAGAAGGGATTGCCATGCAATGGATGCACTAGAGTTATAAGTGTATGAAAGCTCAAAAGAAAACTAAGTGGGTGTGCATCCAACTTGCTTGCTCATGAAGACCTAGGGCATTTGAGGAAGCCCATCATTGGAATATACAAGCCAAGTCGTATAATGAAAAATTCCCACTAGTAATATATGAAAGTGATAAAATAGGAGACTCTCAATCATGAAGAACATGGTGCTACTTTGAAGCACAAGTGCGGAAAAGGATAGTAACATTGTCCCTTCTCTCTTTTTCTCTCATTCTTTTTTTATTTTGGGCTCTTTGGCCTCTCTTTTTTATTTTAAGCCTGGATTCTCATCCTGACTTGTGGGGGAATCTTAGTCTCCATCATCCTTTCCTCACATAGAACAATGCTCTAATAATGATGATCATCACACTTTTATTTACTTACAACTCAAGAATTGCAACTCGATACTATAACAAAAATATGACTCTATATGAATGCCTCTGGCGGTGTACCGAGATGTGCAATGATCTAGCGTGACATGCATAAAAAATATGAACGGTGGCCAACCACAAATACTATGTCAACTATATGATCATGCAAAGCAATATGAAAATGATGGTATGTGTCATAATAAAATGGAACAGTAGAAGTTGCAAGGCAATATATCTCGGAATGGCTATGGAAATGCCATAATAGGTAGGCATGGTGGCCGTTTTGAGAAATATATAAGGTGGCTTGTGTGTGAAAGAGTGTATCACATCACGGGGTTTGGAAGCACCGGTGAAGTTTGCACCACAACTCAAGGTGAGTAAGGGCAATGCATGGTACCGAAGAGGCTAGCAAAATGCAGAAGTGTGAGAGTGCATATAATCCATGGACTCAACATTAGTCATAAAGAACTCACATACTTATTGCAAAATTTTATTAGCCCTCAAAGCAAAGTACTACTATGCATGCTCCTCGGGGTATATATTGAAATGAAAATACCATCGCTCGTCCCGGACCGCCACTCATAAGGAAGACAATAAAGAATAAATCATGCTCTAGCTTCATTGCATAACAAGAGACCATACGTGCATGCTTCGGGAATCACAAACCTTAACACAAATATTCTTACTAAACCACAATTACTTACTAGTATGTCTCTAATATCACCATATTTATATTTCAAAACAAATGCAAGGAATCAAACTTCTCATATATTCAATGATATTCATGAAAGTTTTTTTTATTATATCCCTCTTGAATACCCATCATATTAGGACTAAATTCATAACCTAAGCAAACTGCCATACTATTTATAAGACTCTTAAAATAATATAAGTGAAGAATGAGAGTTCATCAATTTCTTCAAAATATAACCATCGTCGTGCTCTAAAATATAAGTGAAGCACTAGAGCAACTATCTAGCTCAAAAAAATATAAGTCAAGCACATAGAGTATTTTAACAAAATCACGATTGATATGTGTCCCTCTCAAAAGGTGTGTACAGTAAGGATGATTGTGACAAACTAAAAAGCAAATAAAGCAAAGACTCATATAATACAAGACGCTCCAAGCAAAACACATATCATGTAGTGAATAAAAATATAGCCTCAAATAATTTAACGATCGATCATAGACAAAAGAGGGGATGCCATCCGGGGCATGCCCAAGCTTAGATGCTTCGTTGTCCTTGAATATTACCTTGGGGTGCCATGGGCATCCCCATGGTTAGGCTCTTGCCACCCCTTATTCCATAGTCCATCGAAACTTCACCCAAAACCTGGAAACTTCACAACACAAAACTCAACAGAAAACTCATGAGATATGTTAGTGAAACAAAGCAAATCACCACCTTTAGGTACTGTTGTAAACTCATTCCAATTTTATATTTGCATTATATATACTATATTCTAACTTCACCATGGTGCATACCCCCCGATACTGATGGAAATATGCACTAGAGGCAATAATAAAATGGTTATTATTATATTTCCTTAATCATGATAAAGGTTTATTATTCATGCTAGAATTATATTGGCCGGAAACTTAAATACATGTGTGGATACATAAACAAATACCGTTTCACTAGTGAGCCTCTACTAGACTAGCTTATTGATCAAAGATGGTTAAGGTTTCCTAACCATAGACATGAGTTGTCATTTGATAACGGGATCACATCATTAGGAGAATGATGTGATGAACAAGACCCAACCATTAGGATAGCATATGATTGTTCAGTTTATTGCTACTGATTTCTTAATGTCAAATACATATTTGTTCCTTCGACCATGAGATCATGCAACTCCTGGATACCGGAGGAATAACTTGTGTTCTATCAAACCTCACAACGCAACTAGGTGATCATAAAGATGCTCTACAAGTATCTCCGAAGGTGTCTGTTGAGTTGGTGTGCATCGAGATTGGGATTTGTCTCTCCGTGTATCAAAGAGGTATCTCTGGGCCCTCTCGGTAATACACATCACAAGAAGCTTGAAAGCAAAGTGACTAAGGTCAATCTTGGGTATATCGCTTATCCGGAACTTACTAGTCGACCTATGATAAGGGGTAAATCGACCAGTTTATCGGCATATCGGTCGATTTATCGCCATATGGGCTGATTTATCGGCCAATTTATCTTATCAGTCAGACACTGGTAAGCGATAAATTGGGCAATTTATCAGAATATCGGAAGATATCTTGAACAGCGCTAAGGAGTTAGTTGCAAGATGATGTATTACACAACGAGTAAAGACACTTGCTGTTAACGAAATTGAACTAGGTATAGAGATACCGATGATCAAATCTCGGGCAAGTAACATACCGACAGAGAAAGGGAATTACGTATGTTGTCATAAAGGTTCAACTGATAAAAGATCTTTGTGGAATATGTAGGAATCAATATGGGCATCCAGGTCCCGCTATTGGTTATTGGACGGAGAGGTGTCTTGGTCATGACTACATAATTCCCAAACCCGTAGGGTCGCACGCTTAACGTTTGTTGACGCTAGAGTAGTATTGGGATATCTCATGAGTGGTAACCAAATGTTGTTCGGAGTCCCAGACGTCATGATGAGTCTCAGAATGGTCAATATATATGGGAAGTCATATTTTGGGTTCCAGAAAAAGATGCAGTTTTTCGGTATTGTACTGGGAAGCTTCCAGAAGGTTCCGGAGGATTCCGGAGGGGTCCGGAAGTCAACAAGTGGGTTCACCACGACCCAAGGGCTAGCATGGGCTACGGGGAGGCGTCCTGGCCTTATTAGGCTAGGCGCACCAAGTCCTCAAAAGCCCATGTGGCTAGGGAAGGCAAAAAGGGAAGGAGTCCTAGTAGGAATAGGATTGGACTTGGAGTCCAAGTCCTCTCCCCCTTAGCTACGCCCTAGGGCTTGGAGGGGCTGTTTCCCACGCCCCTCCACCTATATATAGAGGGGAGGGGTTCCCCAAGAGGAGACACCAAGCCCTTGGCGCCCCTCTCACCCGTTACTTCGTAGTTCCACCGCCTCATGTCGGCGACACTTAGCGAAGCACTGTCGGTGCTCCACCACCACCATCACCACCACACCATCGTATTGGTTGTGATCCCATCTACTTCTCCTCTCCCACTTGCTAGATCAAGAAGGAGGAGACGTCATCGAGCAGCACATGTGCTGAACTCGGAGGTGCCGTCCGTTCGGCACTAGATCGGTTGGATCGTGGTCGGTTCACAAAGAGTACGACTACATCAACCGCGTGATAAACGTTTCTGCCTAGCAATCTACAAGGATATGTAGATGCTCTCCCCTCACATAGCTATGCATCTACATGGATAGATCTTGCGTGTGCGTAGAATTTTTTTTGTTTTCCATGCAATGTTCCCCAACAGATACTACTCATAGATTCATCAAAATAAGCAAACAACATAATGAAAATAGAATTTGTAAAAAACAGAACAGTCTATAGTAATCTGGACTTTAGCCAAACTTCTATAAATCCAAAAATTCTGAAAAATTAGGAAAACATAGAAAATTTGTACATCAATCTTGTGCAATAAATTCAAAATTTTATCACGCTCCAATTTTTTTTAACAATTATGATACTAGACACAAAAGTTCCTGTTTTTCAGCAAAATCAAATCAACTATCACCAAAATCATCCCAAAGGTCTTACTTGGCTCAAACACTAAAACACAATCATAACAGAAGTATAGTTGCATATTTATTGAAAAAAGGAAGCAAAAATAAAAAACATAAAATAAAATTGGGTTGGCTCCCAACAAGCGCTATTTTTTTCGCCCCTAGCTAGGCATATTGCATAGATCTAGGTATTGTAATATAAGTGAGGGAGATCATCCATGCTCATCTCATACTCCCTCCTTTCTACAGCAAGTTTCCTTTGTGGCAAGCAAAAGTAATCAAAATGGCTAAATTTAACTGTGTACAGATCTATGAGATCAAGTTTGGGAGGTGGAGGTTCCTCCCTTGGCCCTTCATAGGTGATTACTATTTCTTCATTATAAATGTTCCTTTGATTATGATCCCTAAGCCTTTATTTAAGAACACGCCCTAGCCATTATTTTGTGTAGCAAAATTACCATTGAGTTCAGAAATTTTATCAATCGAAACAGTTGGATGAACCTTTTTTCTTAGATTTTCATTGTAAGCGGCATAATCTGGAGATTGCAATCTCCTTATCTATTCCTGTTTAAAGAGAATCTCCTCTATAGGAGGGCAAGCACATTATATTGTAATGAGCAAATATTTCACGTGCTTCTTTCATAATATGCCCAAATTCATAAGCTAAAAATATAGTTGTAACACGCTTAACATACGGATCATGAATATTAGAGAATTCTAGGAGGATCTTTGTATGCATGGATGCATGTGAACAAATTGTCTTCCATGTTCAACTATAAGCAAAGATATTGCTTCCACAATGCTAGAAATTTTGTTAAGGATCTATCCTCCTAGCATAGGTAACGTACCGGCCCAAGTAAAAAATCATGAATAACACCTTTTCCAATAATATTACCGTTACCTACACAGAGTTTTTTTAAGTGTGCATGATAGTATGTGCTTTTTCATGATGATCATTGTTAGCAAAATCATCAAATTTTTTTCTCAAGATTATTACTAGTTTTTTCGACGTTAATGTCGTGGTTTTATCATGGCAGATGCCCTAGTGAAAGGACTTAGGTGTGGAGCAATCACAACGTAGGTTAGCTTGAAGGGGTTTAACGGGACGAGGGACACGAGTTTACCCAGGTTTGGCCCCTCTCAATGAGGCAAAAACCTACTTCTTGTTTTGCGTTGTATTGATTGAGTATCGATTACAAGGGAGCGAAATCGCTTAACCTAGGTTTCGATCAATTGTCACCTCTGTTAACCCGCTACAGGGTCTCGCCTTTATATACACCGGGCGAGGCCCTGCGCTTACAAGAGTCCCGGTCGGATCACACAACATGACCAACTTGGGTTCTAAGTCATCCTGCCTTGCTATGCAAGTAACCATCGTGCGGCTCACATCTCCGGGTCACAAAGCCCTCCTCCGGGTCTTGGGCCTTCAACTGGTATGTCTTGTAAGCCGCCTCCATCTTCATATCTTATATTCTTGGGCCAATTTGGGCTTTCTCTATGAGTCACCAACAGAGTAACCCGGCCCCTCCTGGGCGGGTCACACCGCGGGGTTATATCCCCAACATGAGGCCCCAGATTGATTTGAACTGGTTCATGTAAATCTTCACTATTTTCTGCTTGGCAGATCTCCTTTAATCCCTTCCAATGCTTAAACCTTGAACAAATCCTGGTAACCCGCCATGGCATCATTTGAAATAAATACAAAAAAACCTATGACATCATAACGAATCTTTTTGCATCAACTAGCTGTCCGAGAACCGAGGCGCCTCCTTAGTTAAGATAATCATGATGTCTGCTTGATTTCCATGCATGCCTTTTTACTGTTCACTATCGGTGGAAACAACACCTATGGGATCACAAGAATCCCTACTACAGTTGTGGGGCACGGGGTCATGAGAAGAGCGGGATCAGCAGTCAAAACAAGCACTCGGGTCGTTTACCCAGGTTCGGGCCGCAAGGATGCGTAGTACCCTAGTCCTGCTTCTGTGTGTATATCAGTGTTCTTGGAGTTCTTGAGCTAGCTATGATGAGTGTAACTTGTCCAAGGGTCTGAATCCTTCTCCTGGATGCCTCGGGCCTCCTTTATAGTCAAGGGGATCGCTACAGTGGCACACAGGAGGTGGCATCGGTGTACAAGGGCTAAGCTTATCACTTGCCATTACAGGACAAGATGCATTTAATGCGCCCCTTAGGTGTCCCCATCACTTTACCGCCACTTTGCCCTACTAAGACACGCGCCTAGGCCAGCGAGGCGGTCAGCGCCATGTAGGCTGGCAGGCTGTTGAGGTGGCATGGTGGTAGGGCCTTCATGAAGATATGCATGCCACCACGTAGGCATGTGTTGAGTTGGCTTGGAAGCCTCACGTCGACACGCAGGCGCCTGCCTAGCTGGTGGGCTGGCAGCTGCATGGGAGTAGCGGTGGAAACTTGGCGGGCGTGGGCCTGACTGTGACCCCGCGGATGTCCTCGGCAAGGCCGGCAAGGGTCTTGCCACGGTGTTGTGGTCGTCCTTGACAAGGATATTACCGAGGGTCTTGTGGGTTTCCTCGGCAAGGATCTCGCCGAGGTTCGTCGTCTTCTAACCCTCATCTAACTTGGAGTGTTTCTGATCTTCACAAAGATCTGCATGCCATCACGGAGGCGCCTCCGTAGCCCTGGTCCCAACGTGGTTGGTGGCGTTGGAAAACCTGGGGCTCAAGGGTGGCGCGCTCTGCTGGCGTTGCGTAAGCTGCCCCGGCAAGGTCCTTGCCGGGGCTGTGGAGGCCGCCCCGGCAAGGGTCTTCCCAGGGGAGCCCACCTCGCCCTCTTGCTTCTTCGTGTCTCTGTCTTGGTGTCGCTTTGACTATCTTGCGGATTTGACTCCTCCCTCTGCTCTGCTAAGCATGGCCGTGGGCGCGGCTCTGACTGCCCGTGCACAAATAAGGGGTACAAAGGAGTGCCCCTACTTTAGTACACCGACAGGAGCCCCCGGGCCTGGGCCACACGTAAGCGCAATGCGTTGTTGGGCTAGGCCCAAAACGGTGCGCGGGCAAACGGGGCGGTTTTTACCGCGGTAACTTTTCGTCCGCTGCGCTTGCCCACAACCCGCGTTGAATGCGTGATGTGGGGGACGTGCGTTACTTGGGGGGCATGCGTGGAGCGGTTTCTGCTACCATGCGTCACGTAGTAATAAATGGGAAAGAGGTGGCCCGCGTCTTCCCCATAAAAAGGAATAACTGCAGGCGTGCAGCTCATTTACCCTTTGTGCTTTCCCCAATCTCGACATCGCCGTCCTCATCTCCTTCCTCCTCAAGCTCCTGCTCGCTGCAGCTGCGCACCCATTGCCTTCAATCCCTCGCCCTCTCCCCAGCCGCCATGGCACCTAAATCTGGCAAGGGCAGGGGCGTAGCCAAGGACACGAAGGAGAAGGAGACGGCAGAGAGCGAGGCGGTGGCGCAGCGGGCGCAGTTTGCCTATTTCATCCCGTCGTCAGTCGACGTCTTCGAGCTCAAGGACTACTTCAAGCCTTTGTGGGGGGCGGAGACGATGGTGCATCCTGCCATGCACGCCCTCCCCGCGGATTGCAACAAGGGCGACTCAAAACGGTACCCATTCTTTGTCGACTTCTTCTGCGGGCTCTGCCCCCCTTTTTCTGACTTCTTCAACGACGTCATGCGCACTTTTGGCCTCCATCTATTGGACCTCATGCCGAATGCCGTGGCGTGCTTGGCGTGCTTTGCCCACCTCTGCGAGGGCTTCGCCGGGGTGGTCCACAACATGGCGCTTTTCCGCCACTACTTCTCCCCCCGCGTCCAATCTGGGGGTGCCCTTTCTAGGAGCGTTGCCCAGATCTCGAGGGCCCAGGAGAAAGGCGCATACCCAGAGGGTGCCACGAAGGAGAGGTGGGAGGAGTGGCGGGGCTGATGGTGTTGGATCGTGGAGGGGAATCCACCGGAGTTCTGCCGGGGTGTTCGTCGGGAGCCGCTGCTCCTTGGCGTGGACTGGTGCAACCTCGACCCCGATGACAAGAAGTTTTCGATCGCCACCACTAGGATTCACTGCCTCACCGAGGCCGGGCTCACCCTCGAGATGATTGCGGTGGATTTCATCCGCCACTGAATCGCTCCACTGCACAATAAGGGGAGGCCGGCCTGGGAATTTAGGAACGCGACCAACATCATGAGGCTTCGCACCGGCCTGAAGCACAACCTCATGATGATGGGTCCTCCTGGTATTGCCGGAGGCTCTTCCAGCTCGACGTGTTCACCAACGGCAAGGTGGAGAGGATCGACAAGGCCGCGAAGTCCGGCAAGGCCATCAAGGGGCCCTTATTCGGGCTGCCGCTAGGAGTGATCCCGCTGAGCAACAACACCCGGCAGGCCGACATCCTTGCTATGATGCCGGTCTTCAATGCGCACGGTCTTGACCCAGCCTGGGTCGAGCCCCTGGCATGTGATGTGGAAGAGTTCTTCAACAACTTAGTCGAAGAACTTGATCATGATGAGTCGCTGCTCATCCAGGACACCACCCAGGAGGAGTTGGACTACATCGTCGCCAGATCAGTGGAGGCGGAGCTCACCAGGGCGGCCGGCGACACCGACGGCGTGGAGAACAAGGGCGTCGTGGCTACGGAAGAGAAAGAGCTTACTGAGTGGGTGGAGTCTACTAGGGAGGCGGGCGGCGTTAGCACTGAGCCCCCCCCCCCCTGCCGGGGGCATGGGCGAAGAATCGTTCGAGGAGGAGGCCGAGGCCGGTGACCCCTCGGCTACGAAGAAAAGACGTGTCCTGCGTCGGGCCAGCTCTGGCGAGCCGGTCTGGTCCGGCAGGACCGAGCCGCGGCAAGGGGGTCAGGGGGAGACCGCGCGCGTGATGAGGGTCATAGCGGCGAAGAAGAAGGCCGCGGTGGCGAAGAAGAAAGCGACCGCATCTTCTTCACCCAAACGCTACCGGACTCCATCGCCTTCCCCTCCTCCCGCCAGTGTCGGCACGGAGGTCGCCTTCGACTTTTCGTCCCTCAGCCCGAGGAGGAAGAGGAAGGCAGTAGAAGAGGAGGTGGAGGACGAGTAAGTATTCTGCCCATCGCCATTTCCGTCCTCTCTAATCGTGCCACCTTCCTTGATTTGATTTGTTTTTGTAGGGAAATGGAGACGCTGGCCCAGCGGGCAGCAAAGAGGGCCAAGTCCTCGACGGGCAGCCAGCCCCCAGCGGGTATCTCAAAGGCGCCGCTAGTGGTGGAGAACAGCCTGGACAGCAGCCCGCGGCACAGCCCCCGGCTCAGCCCCCAGCGTGCGTTCACCACCTACTTCCCATCAACATGCGCTGGGGCGTAAATCTTTGGTACTAACCTTGCCGTGGCTGCAGGAGGAGGATAGCAGCAGGAGGAGCCACCAAGGGCCACCCCGACCATGCCGCTCCCATCGAAAATACCGCCCCGAGGGGCGTCCCCGGCAAGGGCGCCAGACTCCGAGCCCACGCACATGGAGAAGGAGGAGGTAGACTTGGGTGCTGGTGGCCCCATCTCGGCAACAGATGTTGGCAGGGAGGGGGCCACTTCTTCTCAACCCAGCACGGGTGAGTCACTTGTTTGTCCTTACTCTTCTTCTTTTCTTCTTCTTAAATCTTAATTTTGGCCCTGCCTCATCTCCTCTTTCGGCATCCAGATCCCCCCCCCCAGCGGACCAGGAGGACACCGACACCATCATCATGCCGCCAAGGGGCTCGCCAGAGAGACTGGTGAGGCTGCCGCCGAGGAGCCCCGCAATGGCGCTACCGAGGAGGAGGCCGGCAAGGCCGCTGCTGGGGAGGCCGGCAAGGCCGCTGCCGAGAAGGAGGTGGTTGACGACCAACCCTCCTCGTCGGTTGCCTCTGGCTCAAGAAAATACTTGAAGGTGGGCGATGACTTGTTCGTCCACCTCCCAGGGACGGCGAGCACCAGGGCGCGAGGGGGGGTGTTTGATGACGAAGTGCTTGCCGCCGCCGGGCTCGAGGTCATCGAGGAACCGAGCATCAGTGGCGGTGTGATACATCTCCAACGTATCTACTTTTCCAAACACTTTTGCCCTTGTTTTGGACACTAACTTGCATGATTTGAATGAAACTAACCCGGACTGATGCTGTTTTCAGCAGAACTGCTATGATGTTGTTTCATGTGTAGAAAACAAAAGTTCTCGAAATGTCCTGAAAATCCTCAGAGGCACTTTTTGGAAAATATAAAAAATACTGGAGAAAGAATCAAGACCAGGGGGCCCACACCCTGTCCACGAGGGTGGGGGCACGCCCCCCTGTCTCGTGGTCCCCCTGAGGCTCCACCGACCTCAACTCCAACTCTATTTATTCCGTCTTGCGGAGAAAAAATCAGAGAGAAAGTTTCATCGCGTTTTACAATATGCAGCCGCCGCCAAGCCCTAATCTCTCTCAGGAGGGCTGATCTGGAGTCCGTTCGGGGCTCCGGAGAGGGGGATTCATCGCCGTCGTCATCATCAACCATCCTCCATCACCAATTTCATGATGCTCACTGCCGTGCGTGAGTAATTCCATCATAGGCTTGCTGGACGGTGATGGGTTGGATGAGATTTACCATGTAATCAAGTTAGTTTTGTTAGGGTTTGATCCCTAGTATCCACTATGTTCTGAGATTGATGTTACTATGACTTTGCTATGCTTAATGCTTGTCACTAGGGCCCGAGTGCCATGATTTCAGATCTGAACCTATTATGTTTTCATGAATATATGTGTGTTCTTGATCCTATCTTGCAAGTCTATAGTCACCTATTATGTGTTATGATCCGACAACCCCGAAGTGACAATAATCGGGATAATTCTCGGTGATGACCGTAGTTTGAGGAGTTCATGTATTCACTATGTGTAAATGCTTTGGTCCGTTTCTCTATTAAAAGGAGGCCTTAATATCCCTTAGTTTCCGCTAGGACCCCGCTGCCACGGGAGGGTAGGACAAAAGATGTCATGCAAGTTCTTTTCCATAAGCACGTATGACTATTTACGGAATACATGCCTACATTACATTGATGAATTGGAGCTAGTTCTGTGTCACCCTATGTTATAGCTATTACATGAGGAATCGCATGCGACATAATTATCCATCACTGATCCATTGCCTACGAGCTTTTCACATCTTGTGCTTCGCTTATTTACTTTTCCGTTGCTCTTGTTACAATCACTACAAAACCCAAAAACATTACTTTTGTTACCGTTACCTTTATTATCATATTACTTTGCTACTAAATACTTTGTTGTAGATACTAAGTTATCCAGGTGTGGTTGAATTGACAACTCAACTGCTAATACTCAAGAATATTCTTTGGCTCCCCTTGTGTCGAATCAATAAATTTGGGTTGAATACTTTACCCTCGAAAGCTGTTGCGATCCCCTACACTTGTGGGCTATCAAGAGTAATTTCTGGCACCGTTGCTAGGGGAGCATAGCTCTATTCTATAAGTCACTTGGGATTTATATCTGTTGATCACTATGAAGAACTTGAAAGACGCTAAAACCAAGATCTATCCCTCAACTACGAGGGGAGGTAAGGAACTGCCATCTAGCTCTGCACTAGATCCTCCTTCTGTTATGAGTAAGTTTGCAACACCTAAACCTGCTACTGCTATGAATTCTGATTTGTCGCATGTTATTAATGATGCCACTTCTGCTTTGCATGATACTTATGATGAAACTACTTCTTTGTGTGACACTACTTTGCCATTAGGTGAATTTCTTGATGAACAACTTGCTAGGGCTAGAGAGAACGAAATTATTGAAGATGCTATTATTGATGATAGTGATGATGAAGGTTCTCCGAATGATTATGAATTGCCTGTTGTTCCTGAGGGTTATGTTATGAATGAAGAAGCTGCTAGAGCTATCTTTTCTTGCAATGATAGATATGATCTTAAAAAGTTATTAGCTAGATGGAAGCAGCAGTCTCTTAATGCTAGAATGAAACCTGACCCTACTTTTGCTACTTCACCTATCTGTGTTACTGATAAGGATTATGAATTCTCTGTTCATCCTGAAATTATTACTTTGGTAGAATCCGATCCTTTTTATGGCCTTGAATCTGAAACTGTTGTGGCACATCTTACCAAGTTGAATGATATAGCCACCCTGTTTACTCATGATGATAAATCTCGCTACTATTATATCCTCAAGATATTTCCGTTCTCATTAAAGGGTGATACTAAGACTGTTGGGGAACGTTGCAGAAAATAAAAAATTTCCTACGGTTTCACCAAGATCCATCTATGAGTTCATCTAGCAACGAGTGATATTAATGCATCTACATACCTTTGTAGATCGCGAGCGGAAGCGTTCAAGTGAACAGGGTTGAGGTAGTCGTTCTCGTCGTGATCCTATCACCGGAGATCCTAGCACCGAACGGACGGCACCGCCGCATTCAGCACACATACGGTCAGCGTGACGTCTCCTCCGTCTTGATCCAGCAAGGGGGAAGGAGAGGTTGATGAAGATCCAGCAGCACGACGGCGTGGTGGTGGATGCAGCAGGACTCCGGCAGGGCTTCGCCAAGCAACTGTGGGAGGAGGAAGAGGTGTAGCAGGGGGAGGGAGGCGCCAAGACACCGGGTGCAGCTTCCCTCCCTCCCCCCTCCTTTATATAGGCCCCCAGGGGGGGCGCCAGCCCTGGAGATCCAATCTCCGAAGGGGGCGGTGGCCAGGGGGTGGAGTGCCCCCCAAGGCAAGTGGTGCGTCCCCCCCCCCCCACCTAGGGTTTCCAACCCTAGGCGCAAGGGGGGGGCCAAGGGAGAGGCGCACCAGCCCACCAAGGGCTGGTTCCCTCCCCACTTCAGCCCACGAGGCCCTCCTGGATAGGTGGCCCCACCCGGTGGACCCCCAAGACCCTTCCGGTGGTCCCGGTACAATACCGGGTGACCCCGAAACTTTCCCGATGGCCGAAACAGCACTTCCTATATATAATTCTTTACCTTCGGACCTTTCCGGAACTCCTTGTGACATCCGGGATCTCATCCGGGACCCCAAACAACTTTCGGTATACTGCATACTCATATTCATACAACCCTAGCATCACCGAACCTTAAGTGTGTAGACCCTACGGGTTCGGGAGACATGCAGACATGACCAAGACGGCTCTCCGGTCAATAACCAACAGCGCGATCTGGATACCCATGTTGGCTCCCACATACTCCTCGATGATCTCATCGGATGAACTACGATGTTGAGGATTCAAGCAACCCCATATACTATTCCCTTTGTCAGACGGTATGTTACTTGCCCGAGATTCGATTGGTATCCCAATACCTCGTTCAATCGCGTTACCGGCAAGTCACTTTACTCGTACCGTAATGCATGATCCCGTGACCAGACACTTGGTCACTTTGAGCTCATTATGATGATGCACTACCGAGTGGGCCCAGTGATACCTCTCCGTAATACGGAGTGACAAATCCCAGTCTCGATCCGTGTCAACCCAACAGACACTTTCGGAGATACCTGTAGTGCACCTTTATAGTCACCCAGTTACGTTTTAATGTTTGGTACACCCAAAGCACTCCTATGGTATCCTGGAGTTACACGATCTCATGGTCTAAGGAAAGATACTTGACATTTGGAAAAGCTCTAGCAAAACGAACTACATGATCTTGTGCTATGCTTAGGATTGGGTCTTGTCCATCACATCATTCTCCTAATAATGTGATCCCGTTATCAACGACATCCAATGTCCATAGTCAGGAAACCATGACTATATGTTGATTAACGAGCTAGTCAACTAGAGGCTGACTAGGGACATGTTTTGGTCTTAGTATTCACACATGTATTACGATTTTCGGATAATACAATTATAGCATGAATAAAAGACAATTATCATGAACAAGGAAATATAATAATAATCATTTTATTATTGCCTCTAGGGCATATTTCCAACAGTCTCCCACTTGCACTAGAGTCAATAATCTAGTTACATTGTGATGAATCGAACACCCATAGAGTTCTGGTGATGATCATGTTTTGCTCGCGGAAGGGGTTTAGTCAATGAATCTACGACATTCAGATCCGTATGCACTTTGCAAATTTCTATGTCTCCATCTTGAACATTTTCACGAATGGAGTTGAAGCGACGCTTGATGTGCCTGGTCTTCTTGTGAAACCTGGGCTCCTTGGCAAGTGCAATAGCTCTAGTGTTGTCACAGAAGAGTTTGATCGGCCCCGACGCATTGGGTATGACTCCTAGGTTGGTGATGAACTCCTTCACCCAAATTGCTTCATGCGCTGCCTCCGAGGCTGCCATGTACTCCGCTTCACATGTAGATCCCGCCACAACGCTCTGCTTGCAGCTGCACCAACTTACTGCTCCACCATTCAACATATACACGTATCCGGTTTGTGACTTCGAGTCGTCCAGATCTGTGTCGAAGCTAGCATCGACGTAACCCTTTACGACGAGCTCTTCGTCACCTCCATAAACGAGAAACATGTCCTTTGTCCTTTTCAGGTACTTCAGGATATTCCTGACCACTGTCTAGTGTTCCTTGCCGGGATTACTTTGGTACCTTCCTACCAAACTTACGGCAAGGTTTACATCAGGTCTGGTACACAGCATGGCATACATAATAGATCCTATGGCTGAGGCATAGGGGATGACACTCATCTCTTCTTTATCTTTTGCCGTGGTCGGGCACTGAGCCGAGCTCAATTTCACACCTTGCAATACAGGCAAGAACCCTTTCTTGGATTGATCCATTTTGAACTTCTTCAAAATCTTATCAAGGTATGTGCTTTGTGAAAGACCTATGAGGCGTCTCGATCTAGCCCTATAGATCTTGATGCCTAATATGTAAGCAGCTACTCCAAGGTCCTTCATTGAAAAACACTTATTCAAGTAGGCCTTAATGATGTCCAAAAGTTCTATATCATTTCCCATCAGAAGTATGTCATCTACATATAATATGAGAAATGCTACAGAGCTCCCACTCACTTTCTTGTAAACGCAGGTTTCTCCATAAGTCTGCATAAACCCAAACGCTTTGATCATCTCATCAAAGCGAATGTTCCAACTCCGAGATGCTTGCACCAGCCCATAAATGGATCGCTGGAGCTTGCATACCTTGTTAGCATTTTTAGGATCAAAAAAACCTTCCGGCTGCATCATATACAGTTCTTCCTTAAGATAGCTGTTAAGGAATGCCGTTTTGACGTCCATCTGCCATATCTCATAATCATAGTATGCGGCAATTGCTAACATGATTCGGACGAACTTTAGCTTTGCTACGGGAGAGAAAGTCTCATCGTAGTCAATCCCTTGAACTTGCCGATAACCCTTAGCGACAAGTCGAGCCTTATAGATAGTAACATTACCATCCGCGTCCGTCTTCTTCTTAAAGATCCATTTGTTTTCTATAGCTCGCCGATCATCGGGCAAGTCTGTCAAAGTCCATACTTTGTTTTCATACATGGATTCTATCTCGGATTGCATGGCTTCAAGCCATTTGTTGGAATCTGGGGCCGCCATCGCTTCTTCGTAGTTCGAAGGTTCACCGTTGTCTAACAACATGATTTCCAGGACAGGGTTGCCATACCAATCTGGTGTGGAACGTGTCCTCGTGGACCTACGAAGTTCAGTAGCAACTTGATCCGAAGTACCTTGATCATCATCGTTAATTTACTCTCCAGTCGGTGTAGGCACCACAGGAACATTTTCCTGAGCTGCACTACTTTCCGGTTCAAGAGGTAGTACTTCATCGAGTTCTACTTTCCTCCCACTTACTCCTTTCGAGAGAAACTCTTTTTCCAGAAAGGATCCGTTCTTGGCAACAAAGATCTTGCCTTCGGATCTAAGGTAGAAGGTATACCCAATGGTTTCCTTAGGGTATCCTATGAAGACACATTTTTCCGACTTGGGTTCGAGCTTTTCAGGTTGAAGTTTCTTGACATAAGCATCGCATCCTCAAACTTTTAGAAATGACAGCTTAGGTTTCTTCCCAAACCATAATTCATATTGTGTCGTCTCAATGGATTTGGACGGTGCCCTATTTAAAGTGAA
Source organism: Triticum aestivum (assembly GCF_018294505.1). Taxonomy (NCBI): domain Eukaryota; kingdom Viridiplantae; phylum Streptophyta; class Magnoliopsida; order Poales; family Poaceae; genus Triticum; species Triticum aestivum. The sequence goes on from NC_057795.1 coordinate 443,276,370, forward strand.
TGTAGCTGTCTCTAGAGCGTATCCCCAAAATGATAGCGGTAAATCGGTAAGAGACATCATAGATCGCACCATATCCAATAGAGTGCGATTACGACATTTGGACACACCATTACGCTGAGGTGTTCCAGGCGGCGTGAGTTGTGAAACGATTCCACATTTTCTTAAGTGTGTACCAAATTCATGACTTAAATATTCTCCTCCACGATCTGTTCGTAAGAATTTTATCTTTCGTTCACGTTGATTCTCTACCTCATTCTGAAATTCCTTGAACTTTTCAAAGGTCTCAGACTTGTGTTTCATCAAGTAGACATACCCATATCTACTCAAGTCATCAGTGAGAGTGAGAACATAACGATATCCTCCGCGAGCCTCAACGCTCATTGGACCACACACATCAGTATGTATGATTTCCAATAAGTTGGTTGCTCGCTCCATTGTTCCGGAGAACGGAGTCTTGGTCATTTTGCCCATGAGGCATGGTTCGCCTGTGTCAAATGATTCATAATTGAGAGACTCTAAAACTCCATCAGCATGGAGCTTCTTCATGCGCTTGACACCAATGTGACCAAGGCGGCAGTGCCACAAGTATGTGGGACTATCGTTATCAACTTTACATCTTTTGGTATTCACACTATGAATATGTGTAATATTACGCTCGAGATTCATTAAGAATAAACCATTGACCATCGGGGCATGACCATAAAACATATCTCTCATATAAATAGAACAACCATTATTCTCGGATTTAAATGAGTAGCCATCTCATATTAAACGAGATCCAGATACAATGTTAATGCTCAAACTTGGCACTAAATAACAATTATTGAGGTTCATAACTAATCCCGTGGGTAAATGTAGACGTAGCATGCCGACGGCGATCACATCGACCTTGGAACCATTCCCGACACGCATTGTCACCTCGCCCTTCGCCAGTCTCCGCTTATTCCGCAGCTCTTGCTGTGAGTTACAAATGTGAGCAACAGCACCGGTATCAAATACCCAGGAGTTACTACGAGTACTGGTAAGGTACACATCAATTACATGTATATCACATATACCTTTAGTGTTGCCGGCCTTCTTGTCCGCTAAGTATTTGGGGCAGTTCTGCTTCCAGTGACCCTTCCCTTTGCAATAAAAGCACTCAGTCTCAGGCTTGGGTCCATTCTTTGACTTCTTCCCAGCAACTGGCTTACCGGGCGCGGCAACAGCTTTGCCGTCCTTCTTGAAGTTCTTCTTACCCTTGCCCTTCTTGAACTTAGTGGTTTTATTGACCATCAACACTTGATGTTCTTTCTTGATTTCAACCTCTGCTGACTTCAGCATTGAAAATACTTCAGGAATGGTCTTCACCATCCCCTGCATATTGTAGTTCAGCACAAAGCTCTTGTAGCTCGGTGGGAGCGACTGAAGGATTCTGTCAATGACCGCCTCGTCCGGGAGGTTGATCTCCAGCTGGGACAGGCGGTTGTTCAACCCAGACATTTTGAGTATGTGCTCATTGACAGAACTGTTTTCCTCCATCTTACAACTATAGAATTTGTCGGAGACTTCATATCTCTCGACCCGGGCATGAGCTTGAAAAACCATTTTCAGCTCCTCGAACATCTCATATGCTCCGTGTCGCTCAAAACGCTTTTGGAGCCCCGGTTCTAAGCTGTAAAGCATGCCGCACTGAACGAGGGAGTAATCATCAGCACGTGACTGCCAAGTGTTCATAACGTCTTGGTTCTCTAGGATGGGTGCTTCACCTAGCGGTCATTCTAGGACATATTCTTTCTTGGCTGCTATGAGGATGATCCTCAGGTTCCGGACCCAGTACGAATAGTTGCTGCCATCATCTTTCAGCTTGGTTTTCTCTAGGAATGCGTTGAAGTTCGTGTTGACATGAGCGTTGGCCATTTGATCTACAAGACATATTTTAAAAAGATTTTAAACTAAGTTCATGATAATTAAGTTCATCTAATCAAATTATTTAATGAACTCCCACTCAGATTGACATCCCTCGAGTCATCTAAGTGTCACACGATCCGAGTCGACTAGGCCGTGTCCGATCATCACGTGCGACGGACTAGTCATCATCGGTGAACATCTCCATGTTGATCGTATCTTCCATACGACTCATGTTCGACCTTTCGGTCTCTTGTGTTCCGAGGCCATGTCTGTACATGCTAGGCTCGTCAAGTTAACCCTAAGTGTTTTGCATGTGTAAAACTGTCTTACACCCGTTGTATGTGAACGTAAGGATCTATCACACCCGATCATCACGTGGTGCTTCGAAACGACGAACTTTAGCAACGGTGCACAGTTAGGGGGAACACTTTCTTGAAATTATTATAAGGGATCATCTTATTTACTACCGCCGTTCTAAGTAAACAAGATGCATAAAACATAATAAACATCACATGCAATTATATAAAGTAGTGACATGATATGGCCAATATCATATAGCTCCTTCGATCTCCATCTTCGGGGCTCCATGATCATCTTCATCACCGGCATGACACCATGATCTCCATCATCATGATCTCCATCATCGTGCCTCCATGAAGTTGCTCGCCAACTATTACTTCTATTACTATAGCTAATAGTTTAGCAATAAAGTAAAGTAATTACATGGCGTTAAATCTTTGACACACAGGTCATACAATAATTAAGACAACTCCTATGGCTCCTGCCGGTTGTTATACTCATCGACATGCAAGTCGTGATTCCTATTACAAGAACATGATCTCATACATCACAATATATCATTCATCATTCATCACAACTTCTGGCCATATCACATCACATGACAATCGCTGCAAAAACAAGTTAGAGGTCCTCTAATTGTTGTTGCATCTTTTACGTGGCTGCAATTGGGTTCTAGCAAGAACGTTTTCTTACCTATGAATAACCACAACGTGATTTTATCAACTTCTATTTACCCTTCATAAGGACCCTTTTCATCGAATCCGCTCCAACTAAAGTAGGAGAGACAGACACCCGCTAGCCACCTTATGCAACTAGTGCATGTCAGTCGGTGGAACCTGTCTCACGTAAGCGTACGTGTAAGGTCGGTCCGGGCTGCTTCATCCCACAATACCGCTGAAGCAAGAAAAGACTAGTAGTGGCAAGCAAGTTCACAAGATCTACGCCCACAACCGAATTGTGTTCTACTCGTGCAATAGAGAACTACGCATAGACCTAGCTCTGATACCACTGTTGGGGATCGTTGCAGAAAATAAAAAATTTCCTACGGTTTCACCAAGATCCATCTATGAGTTCATCTAGCAACGAGTGATATTAATGCATCTACATACCTTTGTCGATCGCGAGCGGAAGCGTTCAAGTGAACGGGGTTGAGGTAGTCGTTCTCGTCGTGATCCTATCACCGGAGATCCTAGCGCCGAACGGACGGCACCTCCGCGTTCAACACACGTACAGTCAGCGTGACGTCTCCTCCGTCTTGATCCAGCAAGGGGGAAGGAGAGGTTGATGAAGATCCAGCAGCACGACGGCGTGGTGGTGGATGCAGCAGGACTCCGGCAGGGCTTCGCCAAGCAATTGTGGGAGGAGGAAGAGGTGTAGCAGGGGGAGGGAGGCGCCAAGACACAGGGTGCGGCTGCCCTCCCTCCCCCTCCTTTATATAGGCCCCAGGGGGGGCCAGACCTGGAAATCCAATCTCCCAAGGGGGCGGCGGCCAGGGGGGTGGAGTGCCCCCAAAGGCAAGTGGTGCGCCCCCCCCCCCCCCGCCACCTAGGGTTTCCAACCCTAGGCGCAGGTGGGGGCCAAGGGGGAGGCGCACCAGCCCACCAGGGGCTGGTTCCCTCCCCACTTCAGCCGACGGGGCCTTCCGGGATAGGTGGCCCCACCCGGTGGACCCCCGGGACCCTTCCGGTGGTCCCGGTACAATACCAGGTGACCCCGAAACTTTCCCGATGGCCGAAACAGCACTTCCTATATATAATTCTTTACCTTCGGACCATTCCGGAACTCCTCGTGACGTCCTGGATCTCATCCGGGACTCCGAACAACTTTCGGTATACTGCATACTCATATTCTTACAACCCTAGCATCACCGAACCTTAAGTGTGTAGACCCTACGGGTTCGGGAGACATGCAGACATGACCGAGATGGCTCTCCGGTCAATAACCAACAGCGGGATCTGGATACCCATGTTGGCTCCCACATACTCCTCGATGATCTCATCGGATGAACCACGATGTCGAGGATTCAAGCAACCCCATATACTATTCCCTTTGTCAGACGGTATGTTACTTTCCCGAGATTCGATCGTCGGTATCCCAATACCTCGTTCAATCTCGTTACCGGCAAGTCACTTTACTCGTACCGTAATGCATGATCCCGTCACCAGACACTTGGTCACTTTGAGCTCATTATGATGATGCACTACCGAGTGGGCCCAGTGATACCTCTCCATAATATGGAGTGACAAATCCGAGTCTCGATCCGTGTCAACCCAAAAGACACTTTCGGAGATACCTGTAGTGCACCTTTATAGTCACCTAGTTACGTTGTAACGTTTGGTACACCCAAAGCACTCCTACGCTATCTGGGAGTTACACGATCTCATGGTCTAAGGAAAGATACTTGACATTTGGAAAAGCTCTAGCAAAACGAACTACACGATCTTGTGCTATGCTTAGGATTGGGTCTTGTCCATCACATCATTCTCCTAATGATGTGATCTCGTTATCAACGACATCCAATGTCCATAGTCAGGAAACCATGACTATCTATTGATTAATGAGCTAGTCAACTAGAGGCTCACTAGGGACATGTTTTGGTCTTAGTATTCACACGTGTATTACGATTTCCGGATAATACAATTATAGCATGAATAAAAGACAATTATCATGAACAAGGAAATATAATAATAATCATTTTATTATTGCCTCTAGGGCATATTTCCAACACAGACTTGGTATAATTCTCTTGCTCCTGGTTGTGTGCGTAGTCCCCAGGATATGATTTATTACTTCTCTGCTAAATATTTCCCTGCCCATAAGAAACAATCTGCCTTGCGGGAAATATATAATTTTGTGCAAATCGAAGAAGAGAGTCTCCCACAAGCTTAGGGGAGGCTTCTCTTATTACTAAACGCTTTGCCTGATCATCTTCTCAAGAAAAATGAAATACTTGATATCTTTTATAATGGACTAACCGATGCTTCCAAGGACTACTTGGATAGTTTTGCTGGTTGTGTTTTTAGGGAAAGAACTGTCGACGAAGCTGAATTACTATTGAATAATATGTTGACTAATGAAAATAATTGGACTCTTCCTGAGCCAATTCCTGAGGCAATTCCTGAACCGGTTAAGCCAACTCCTGAGCCTATTCCTAAACCCACTCCAAAGAAGAGAGGTGTTTTATTTCTCAGTCCTGAAGATATGTAGGAGGCAAAGAAATCAATGAAAGAAAAAGGTATTAAAGCTGAAGATGTTAAGAATTTACCACCTATTGAAGAAATACATGGTCTTAATATACCGCCTGTTGAAGAACCACATTGTCTTTATAACCCAACACATGTAGTAAAGGTAAATTCTCTCTATAGATATGATAAAGTTGAAATTCCCTCTACTAAATTTCATAGCCCATGCTTAGATGAATTTGATGACTTTATGGCTAGACAAGAAAGTTTTAATGCTTATGTTGGTAGAGAGTTAAAGAATAATGCTTTCGAGATAGGACGCGTGAGTGATAATATGGCTAGAGTTAAAGGTGAACTTAAACCCATTAGCAAATATGTGTCTATGGTGGCTACTCAAGCTAAGCAAGTACTTAAAGCTCAAAATTATTTGCTTGATGAATTAAATAATAGGAATGACTTTGTTTTTAGAGTGGCTACTAGAACTGGTAGAATGACTCAGGAACCTTTGTATCCTGAAGGCCACCCTAAGAGAATCGAGCAAGATTCTCAGAGAAATAATATAGAAGCACCTAGTTTTTCCAAAAAGAAGAAAAAGAAAAATGATAGGACTTTGCATGCTTCTAGTGAACCTACTGTAGACACACCTTAGAATCCCAATGATATTTCTATTTCTGATGCTGAAACACAATCAGGTGATGAACATGAACCTAGTGATAATGTTAATGATAATGTTCATCTTGATGCTCAACCTAGCAAAAATAATGATGTAGATATTGAACCTGCTGTTGATCTTGATAACCCACAACCAAAGAATCAAGGTTATGATAAGAGAGATTTTGTTGCTAGGAAGCACAGTAGAGAAAGAGAACCATGGGTTCAGAAACCCATGACCTTTCCTCCTAAACCATCCAAGACAAAGGATGATGAGGATTTTGAGCGCTTTGCTGAAATGATTAGACCTATCTTCTTACCTATGCGCTTAACTGATATGCTTAAAGTAAATCCTTATGCTAAATATATGAAATATATCATTACAAACAAAAGAAAGATACCGGAAGCTGAAATTTCCACCATGCTTGCTAATTACACTTTTAAGGGTGGAATACCAAAGAAACTTGGAGATCCGGGTGTACCAACTATACCATGCTCCATTAAAAGAAATTATGTTAGAACTACTTTATGTGATCTTGGAGCCAGTGTTAGTGTTATGCCTCTCTCTTTATATCGTAGACTTGAATTGAATAAGTTGGCACCTACTGAAATATCTTTGCAAATGGCTGATAAATCAACTGCCATACCTGTCGGTATTTGTGAGGATGTGCCTGTTGTAGTTGCAAATGTCACTATCTTAACGGACTTTGTTATTCTTGATATTCCCGAGGATGATAGTATGTCGATTATCCTTGGTAGACCTTTTTTGAACACTGCAGGGGCTGTTAATGATTGCAACAAAGGCAATGTCACTTTTCATGTTAATGGTAATGAGCATAGGTACACTTTCCGAGGAAACAAACTCAAGTTCATAGCATCAATTCTATTGAAAAGGTTCCAACTATTATTATTGGAGGTTTTGAATTTCCTCTCCCTACTGTCAAGAAAAAGTATGATATTCTTATTGTTGGGGATTTTCATATCCCCTTTGAGGTAACTTAGTGTTGTTCGAAATTTCTCCGGTTCCGTGTTATTCGGAATGAGTTTGTTAACAAGACTTGATCAACCTTGTTAGTGGATTCATTTTGATCATCATGAGATGGATGAAACTAGAAGGCACAACCTTGTGTACCCTCTTTTTACTTTCTATTATTTAGAATAAATAAATCAAAAATATTATTATCCGTCTGTTTTCTGATTTATCCGTGCAATAAAAAATATCCCGAAAATAAAAGTGCTCCAAATGCCCTGCAAATTTAGTATGATTTTTTATGGAATATTTGAGGATTTTAGGCACTGAAATCACCGCGGGAGGGGAAAGCACCAGGCCACGAGAGTGGAGGGCGCGCCCACCCCACTTGGGCGTGCCCCTTGTCTCATGGGCCCCTGGTGGCCCCCCTCCACTTATGCCAGCACCCACACACTTCATCTTCTACCCAAAAAAAATCCCCATCCAGCTCAAGCACGAGTTCTAGCTTGTTTTGCTGTAATTTTCGATCTCCTTGCTGAAAAGCTCCATTCAAAAACTGCTTTGGGAGATTGTTGCTTGGTATGTGACTCCTCCATTGGTCCAAATAGTTTTTGTTCCAGTGCTTTATTCATTGCAAATTTTTGCTGCATAGGGGACCATGTTCTTGAGCTTGCATGTTAAATTTATGAGGCCCCATATTTGGAGGTATCTATGCTTCACGTCTTGCTAGACACTTTCAGATACCTATTAGGCACCATGAGAAAGAGGAGACAAAATTGCCTCCTTACATTTTAGATTACAAGAGCATGGTAGCACATGCGTTTATTGTTGACAACAAAGAGAAGATGCTCTTATATAACCTTAGATTTAATAAGAAACACAATGAGACTATTATTTTGCCTGCGCCTCTGTTGTTTGATTTGATTGCAGATAATTTTCTTGTTACACCGGAGGTGGTGTACGCTCATCGAGGCCAAGCATCCACTCGAGAACCTGAACCTAAGCCGGAACCTGCACTGGACCCTTATCGTGCATCATCTTTCCAGTGGGATCCAGAGATGGCCAGCTAGTGGTATCCTAATTTCACTTCCCAGTACACCGGGGAGAGTAGTAGCGGTCCTTGGTATTAGACCAACTTAGGCCAAAAGCCTAAGCTTAGGGGAGTACGTATTTCTCACCGACTTTACCTTCATGTTCACACACTATTCTAGTCGTCGGTCCTCATACTCTTTCATTATATTATCCATGCTAGTTTAAATTTCTTTTTCTAGTTTTATTCTTGTGTGTTTGATAAACCTTAAGAAAAACCAAAAAAAATAGTTAGTTTAATTAACAGGCTGGTAGTAGAATTAAAATGAAAACCCAAAAAGATTTCTCGTTTCTTTTTTTACTTGTTGGGAGCTTTCCCGTGTAAATAGTTTTATTTTATTTTATTTGGGGGTTGAGAAGACCATATTGAAAATGCTTAGTGGCTCTCATATGCATGATTGTTTATTTAACTTAGAGCCCATGTTATCTTTTCTTCTCTTTTGAGTTGAATGCTTGCAGATTCCAGCTTAGTCCAATGCACGTGCACTATTATTATTATACACATCGTTTGGTCGTGCGAGTGAAAGGCAATAATGACGATTTATGATGGACTTATTGAGATGACAAAAGCTGGTATGAACTCGACCTCTCTTGTTTTTGTAAATATGATGAGTTCATCTTTCCTGATTCCGCTTATTATGAAGTAAACATATTTGCAATGACATTTAGAGATTATAGTTGCTTGTGCCATGCTTGATTAGCTATGAGTTATAATGGTTTACCTTGTGTGCCAACATGCTATTAGAATGATTATGATGTGGTATGATGGGATGGTATCCTCCTTTGAATGAATTGAGTGACTCGACTTGGCACATGTTCACGCATGTAGTTGAAACAAATCAACATAGCCTTCATGATATTTATGTTCATGGTGGATTATATCCTACTCATGCTTGTATTCGGTGTGAATTAATTTTAATGCATGTTTATGATTGTTGTCGCTCTCTCAGCTGGTCGCTTCCCGGTGTTTTGCTAGCCTTCACCTGTACTAAGCGGGAATACTGCTTGTGCATCCAAACTCCTTAAACGCCAAAGTTGTTCCATATGAGTCCACCATACCTTCCTATATGCGGTATCTACCTGTCATTCCAAGTAAATTTGTATGTGCCAAACTCCAAACCTTCAAATGAAATTCTGTTTTGTATGCTCAAGCAACTCATGTTACAACTAGGGCTGCCTATATCTTCCATGCTAGGTGGGTTATTCTCAAGAGGAGTGGACTATGCTCCTCATTCACGAGAAAGGGCTGGTAACTAGGATGCCCAGTCCCATGATCCAAAAAGATCAAAGCAAATCAAAATAAGTAAACAAAACTCCCCCAGGGTTGTTGTTAGTTGGAGGCACTCGTTGTTTCGAGCAAGCCATGGATTGATGCTTGTTGGTGGTTGGGGGAGTATAAACCTTTACCATTCTATTTGGGAACTGCCTATAATGCATGTAGTATGAAAGATACATCCATCTCATAGTTGTTGTGTTGACAGCAAAAGTATGCCGTTCAAAATGTTATTCAATCTCTATTTTAAAATCAAGCTCTGGCACTTCTACAAATCCCTACTTCCCTCTGCGAAGGGCCTATCTATTTACTTTTATGTTGAGTCATCACCCTTCTTATTAAAAAGCACCCGCTGGAGAGCACACTGTCATTTGCATTCATTACTATTGGTTTATATTGGGTATGACTTGACTGGATCTCTTCTACCATAAATTACAATGTTTAGTCAGTCCTTGATCTTTAAAGGTGCTCTGCATTTATGTTTTGCGGTCTCACAAAGGGCTAGCGAGATACCATTTTGTTATATCATGTTATGATTGTTTAGAGAAAGTGTTGTCATCCGAGTTTTATTATTATGGCTCGCTAGCTGATTATGCCATTGATATGACTAATTTTGAGACCGAGGTGCTATTGTGAGTATGGTTAGTTCATAATATTTGCTGAAACCTGAATGATGGCTTTGCATGTTTACAACAGCAAGAGCAAACAGAGTTTGTAAAAGTTTTTCTTTATCACTCTCAGTTTATCAACTGAATTGCTTGAGGACAAGCGAAGGTTTAAGCTAGGGGAGTTGATACATCTCCAACGTATCTACTTTTCCAAACACTTTTGCCCTTGTTTTGGACTCAAACTTGCATGATTTGAATGAAACTAACCCGGACTGACGCTGTTTTCAGAAGAACTGCTATGATGTTGTTTCATGTGTAGAAAACATAAGTTCTCGGAATGTCCTGAAAATCCTCGGAGGCACTTTTTGGAAAATATAAAAAATATTAGAGAAAGAATCAAGACCAGGGAGCCCACACCCTGTCCACGAGGGTGGGGGCACGCCCTCGTGGGCCCCCTGAGGCTCCGCCGACCTCAACTCCAACTCTATTTATTCCGTCTCGTGGAGAAAAAAATCAGAGAGAAAGTTTCATCGCATTTTATGATATGGATCCGCCGACAAACCCTAATCTCTCTCGGGAGGGCTGATCTGCATCCGTTCGGGGCTCCGGAGAGGGGGATTCGTCGCCGTCGTCATCATCAACCATCCTCCATCACCAATTTCATGATGCTCACCGCCGTGCATGAGTAATTCCATCGTAGGCTTGCTGGACGGTGATGGGTTGGATGAGATTTACCATGTAATCAAGTTAGTTTTGTTAGGGTTTGATCCCTAGTATCCACTATGTTCTGAGATTGATGTTGCTATGACTTTGCTATGCTTAATGCTTGTCACTAGGGCCCGAGTTCCATGATTTCAGATCTGAACCTATTATGTTTTCATGAATATATGTGTGTTCTTGATCCTATCTTGCAAGTCTATAGTCACCTATTATGTGGTATGATCCGATAACCCCGAAGTGACAATAATCGGGATACTTCTCGGTGATGACCGTAGTTTGAGGAGTTCATGTATTCACTATGTGTAAATGCTTTGGTCCGGTTCTCTATTAAAAGGAGGCCTTAATATCCCTTAGTTTCCGCTAGGACCCCGCTGCCACGGGAGGGTAGGACAAAAGATGTCATGCAAGTTCTTTTCCATAAGCATGTATGACTATTTACGGAATACATTCCTACATTACATTGATGAATTGGAGCTAGTTTTGTGTCACCCTATGTTATAGCTATTACATGAGGAATCGCATCTGACATAATTATCCATCACTGATCCATTGCCTACGAGCTTTTCACATGTTGTGCTTCTCTTATTTACTTTTCCGTTGCTCTTGTTACAATCACTACAAAACCCAAAAACATTACCTTTGTTACCGTTACCTTTATTATCATATTACTTTGCTACTAAATACTTTGCTGCATATACTAAGTTATCCAGGTGTGGTTGAATTGACAACTCAACTCCTAATACTCAAGAATATTCTTTGGCTCCCCTTGTGTCGAATCAATAAATTTGGGTTGAATGCTTTACCCTCGAAAGCTGTTGCGATCCCCTAAACTTGTGGGTTATCACGGTGGCACCCACGAGGAGCAGATTCTCCGGGCCATGGGCGCTAGCTTCTGGAAGCTACAGGCGCTCCATCGCGCCCGTCTGGACAAGGCGAACTCCAAAGAGGCAGTGGCGGGCAAGGCGGAGGCAGACCTCGGGAAGCGTACCGCCGAGGCGCAGGCCTGGTTCCACCAGGCCCACGAGGAGTTGAAGACCGCCCAAGGCCAGCTGGCGGCGCGCGATCTGGAGCTTCTCCTGAAGCATGCAGACATCGAGAAAGCCCAGGAGGCGGCGAGAGAAGAGGCCTCCAAGGCTGAGGCCGCCCGGTCCCAGCGCCAGGCCGAGCTGGATTCTCAGGAGGAGGACCTCGTCGCCCACAAGGCAGCGCTCGCCGCCACACACCACGGCAAGGATGAGGAGGTCGAGAAGCTTGCCGCGGCGCGGACCCGGGAGCTAGAGCATAAGCACAAGGAAGAGCTCGATGCCCAAGATCTAGCCCACGGCAACAAGGTGAAGGAGCTGGAGGCGGAGCGGGATGGCCTGAAGGCCAGGGCCGATCAGCTGGCGAAGGAGAAGCACATGGCTAACTGCACCTTGATGGTGGCGCAGGACGACATCCTCGCCAAGGCCGAGCAGCTCGCCCACGCCAATGACTCCATCAAGGACCAGAAGCTGAAGCTGGAGGGTCTTCAGAAGACGCTTCCAGAGGCCAGGACCCGGGAAGGAGCCCTGACCAAGAGCCTGGCGGGGGAGAGGCAGTTGCGGAAGAACGACGCTGCCAACCACACGGATTTCATGAAGGGCGAGGACCTCTGGATCAGCCGCCTTGCCGATGTCGCCAACAGGATCACCAAGCAGTTGGCCAACATGGGGATGCCGGACGTGAAGTACACCCCGGAACCGAATGTGAGCTCCAACGCCAAGCTGACCCTGTTCTTCGAGGGCGTTCTTTGGGCCCTGGAGCGATTCAACTCCAACTGGGCGAGCTCCCTCGCCAGCGAGGCCCGGACACTTTGTCGGGGCGCCATGACCAACGTCCTCACCAAGCTGGCATACTGGAACCCCGACCTTGACTTCGAAGCCGCGCTAGATAACTTGTCGGATGATGCGGACCTCATGGTGCTCAAGGAGCGCATCGAGCCCGTCATCAGCCGCGTCGGCGGAATTCTGAGGGTAGAGGGCCAGCGTCGGGATTAGGCACCCCGTTTCTTGTTGTCGCTGCGGGTTCACTACCAAGACAGTTCATATCTTTAGTTAGAAATGTAGCAACAGTTGATCTAACATAACTCTCCAATGTTTTAAATTGTTGCATGTTATTTCCCTGTTCAACCCCTCCTTGTATGTCCACCCTACGCCAACTGGGCAGGCTTGCCGGCACGTGAATCCAAACCACAGCGATTTGAAGGACGAATCCTTTAGCGGGCGGCAGGGTGTGCTTGTTGCCGTGTGAACCACCTTGTCATTCTCAGCACGGCCACTCGAACTGTCGAGCGGACTCGATACAGCACGAGAGCATTGCCAATAGCGGAAGGCCACCCTTGCCGTTCTCGACGCGGCCGCTCGATCTGTTGAGCGGACTCCAAACAGACCAAGGGTGTTGCCAATAATGGAAGGGCCCCACTTTGTGCATGTTTTTCATACAAAGGAAAGATCTCCGAGGAAGATAACCTTATATAAAAAGGAATTACTCAGAATTTTTGCATGACTTAGCATTCTTGTCGTCACGCGAACGCTTGCTGCGTCCGCTGACGGTGCTGCTCTTTTGGTCGCCTTCTTCCTTGGAGCCATGGCGATGAAGAAATGTTCAATTCGCAGCTAAACCAGATTCTCACAACTGCGCCCCCTACCTGGTGCGCCAGAGATGTTGGTGGAAACAACACCTATGGGATCACAAGAATCCCTACTACAGTTGCGGGGCACGGGGTCGTGAGAAGAGCGGGATCAGCAGTCAGCACAAGCACTCGGGTCGTTTACCCAGGTTCGCGCCGCAAGGATGCGTAATACCCTAGTCCTGCTTCTGTGTGTATATCAGTGTTCTTGGAGTTCTTGAGCTAGCTACGATGAGTGTAACTAGTCCAAGGGTCTGAATCCTTCTCCTGGATGCCTCGGGCCTCCTTTTATAGTCAAGGGGATCGCCACAGTGGCACACAGGAGGTGGCATCAGTGTAGAAGGGCTAAGCTTATCACTTGCCATTACGGGACAAGACGCATTTAATGCGCCCCTTAGGTGTCCCCCTCACTTTACCGCCACTTCACCCTGCTTTGACACGCGCCTAGGCCAGCGAGGCGGTCAGTGCCATGTAGGCTGGCAGGCTTCTAAGGTGGCGCGGTGGTAGGGCCTTCACAAAGATATGCATGCCACCACGTAGGCATGTGCTGAGTTGGCTTGGAAGCATCACGTCGACACGCAGGCGCCTGCCTAGCTGGTGGGCTGGCAGCTGCATGGGAGCGGCGGTGGAAACTTGGCGGGCGTGGGCCTGGCTGTGGCCCCGCGGATGTCCTCGGCAAGGGCCTTGCCGGGGCCCCAGCAAGGGTCTTGCCGCGGTGTTGTGTGATAACCCGCAAGTATACGGGATCAATTGTAGCCTCTTTCGATAAGTAAGAGTGTCGAACCCAACCAGGAGCTAAAGGTAGAACAAATATTCCCTCGAGTTCTATCAACCACCGATACAACTCTACGCATGCTTAGCGTTTGCTTTACCTAGAACAAGTATGAAACTAGAAGTACTTTGTAGGTGTTGTTGGATAGGTTTGCAAGATAATAAATAGCATGTAAATATAAACTAGGGGCTGTTTAGATAAAGAAGTAATAAAGTGAATATAGTGAGTGTGGAGAAGTGGTGGCAGGAGTTGTGAAATTGTCCCTAAGCAATTGACTACGTTACTAGACCGGTAATCACTATTGCAATTCTATTTGAGGGAGAGGCATAAGCTAACATACTTTCTCTTCTTGGATCATATGCACTTATGATTGGAACTCTAGCAAGCATCCGCAACTACTAAAGATCATTAAGGTAAAACCCAACCATAGCATTAAAGTATCAAGTCCCCTTTATCCCATACGCAAACAACCTACTTACTCGGGTCTGTGCTTCTGTCACTCACGCCACCCACCATAAGCAAATCATGAACATATTGCACACCCTACAGCGGGAATCCCTCATGCTTGCGCGAAATGGAGGGCACAATAGGACAGCACCAATAATAAAACATGCAATTCAAACCAACCATTGCAATTCATCAATCACCGATAGGACAACAAAAATCTTCTCAGACATCATAGGATGGCAACACATCATTGGATAATAATATGAAGCATAAAGCACCATCTTCAAGTAGAGGGTACAACGGGTTGCGGGAGAGTGGACCACTGAATATAGATGGGCGAAGGTGATGGAGATGTTGGTGAAGATGGCGGAGGTGTTGGTGAAGATCGCGGTGATGATGATGGCCCCCAACGGTGTTCTGGTGTCACCGGAAGCAAGGGGGAGAGAGCCCCCCTTCTTCTTCTTCTTCCTTGACCTTCTCCCTAGATGGGAGAAGGGTTTCCCCTCTAGTCCTTTGCTCCCATGGCGTGGGAGGGGCGAGAGCCCCTCCGAGATTGGATCTATCTCTCTATCTCTCTCTGTTTCTGCCTTCTGGGATTCTGCCCTGGCACCGTTTCTTTTATATCTGGAGATCCGTAACTCCGACTGGATTGAAACCTTCATCGAGATATTTTTCCAAAAATTAGCTTTCTTGTGGCCAAAGTAGAGCATCAACCGCCTTACAAGGGGCCCATGAGGGTGGGGGCGCACCCACCTGGAGTGGTGGCGTGGGCCACCCTCGTGGCCACCTCGGGCACCGTCTCGTGTTGATTCTTCCTCCCAAAAATCACAAATATTCCCAAATAATTCTTTGTCCGTTTTTATCCCGTTTAGACTCCGTTTGATATTGGATTTCTGCAAAACATAAAACATGCAACAAACAGGAACTGGCACTGGGCACTGGATCAATATGTTAGTCCCAAAAATAGTATAAAAAGTTGCCAAAAGTATATGAAAGTTGAATAATATTGGCATGGAACAATCCAAAATTATAGATACGGCGGAGACGTGTCAGCATACCCAAGCTTAATTCCTGCTCGTCCTCGAGTAGGTAAATGATAAAATGATAATTTTTGATGTGGAATGCTACCTAGCATAATCTTGACCGTATATCTAATCATGACATGAATATTAAGACACGAGTGATTCAAAGCAATAGTCTATCATTTGACATAAAAACGATAATACTTCGAGTGTACTAATAAAGCAATCATGTCTTTTTAGAACAACATGGCCAAAGCAAGCTTATCCCTACAAAATGATATAGTTTGGCCATGCTTCATTTTCGTCACACAAAATGCTCCCATCATGCACAACCCCGATGACAAGCCGAGCAATTGGTTCATACTTTTTAACGCGCTTCAACTTTTTCAACCCTCACGCAATACATGAGCGCAAGCCATGGATATAGCACTATAGGTGGAAAAGAATATGATGGTGGGGTTTATGTGGAGAAAAAAAAAGGGAGAAAGTCTCACATCGACGCGGCTAATCAACGGGCTATATAGATGCCCATAAATTGATGTCGATGCGAGGAGTAGGGATTGCCATGCAACAGATGCACTAGAGCTATATGTGTATGAAAGCTCAAACTGAAACTAAGTGGGTGTGCATCCAACTTGCTTGCTCATGAAGACCTAGGGCATTTGAGGAAGCCCATAGTTGGAATATACAAGCCAAGTTCTATAATGAAAATTCCCACTAGTATATGAAAGTGGCAATATAGGAGACCATCTATATGAAGAACATGGTGCTACTCTGAAGCACAAGTATGGTAAAAGGATAGTAACATTGCCCCTTTTCTTCTTCTTTTTTAGGGCGGGCTTCTTTGGCCCCCTTTTTTTTATTTAGGCTTCTTTGGCCTCTCTTTTTTTATTATGGGGCAATGCTCTATAATGATGATCACCACACTTTTATTTACTTACAACTCAATATTACAACTCGATACTGGAACAAATATATGACTCTATATGAATGCTTCTAGCAGTGTACCGGGATGTGCAATGATCTAACGTAGCAATGACATCAAAAAACGGACAAGCCATGAAAACATCATGCTAGCTATCTTACGATCATGCTAAGCAATATGACAATGAATGCTCAAGTCATGTATATGATGATGATGGAAGTTGCATGGCAATATATCTCGGAATGGCTATAGAAATGCCATGATAGGTAGGTATTGTGGCTGTTTTGAGGAAGATATAAGGAGGCTTATGTGTGATAGAGTGTATCGTATCACGGGGTTTGGATGCACCAGCGAAGTTTGCACCAACTCTCAAGGTGAGAAAGGGCAATGCACGGTACCGAAGAGGCTAGCAATGATGGAAGGGTGAGAGTGCGTATAGTCCATGGACTCAACATTAGTCATAAAGAACTCATATACTTATTGCAAAATTTTATTAGCCCTCGAAGAAAAGTACTACTATGCATGCCCCTAGGGGGATAGATTGGTAGGAAAAGACCATCGCTCGTCCCCGACCGCCACTCATAAGGAAGACAATCAAAGAAACACCCCATGCTTCAAATTTGTCACACAACTTTTACCATACATGCATGCTACGGGACTTGCAAACCTCAACACAAGTGTTTCTACAATCCACAACTACCCACTAGCATGACTCTAATATCACCATCTTTATGTCACAAAACTATTGCAAAGAATCAAACATATCATATCCAGCGATCTACAAGTTTATGTAAGATTTTATGACTAACCATGTGAATGACCAATTCATGTCATCTTTCTAAATAGATATAAGTGAAGTAAGAGAGTTTAATTATTTCTACAAAAGATATGCCCACGCTCTAACAAATATAAGTGAAGCAAAAGAGCATTCTACAAATGGCGGTTTTCTATGTGAAGAAAAACAGGCAATCCAAACTTCAAAAGATATAAGTGAAGCACATGAAGCATTCTATAAAGCCATACTCAAAAGATTTAAGTGAAGTGCAACGAGCATTCTATAAATCAACCAAGGACTATCTCATACCTGCATAGTGCATAAAAGAAAAGTAAAAACTAAATGCAAAAGACGCTCCAAGACTTGCACATATCGCATGAAACGAAATGAATCCGAAAACATACCGATACTTGTTGAAGAAAGAGGGGATGCCTTCCGGGGCATCCCCAAGCTTAGACGCTTGAGTCTCCTTGAATATTTACTTGGGGTTCCTTGGGCATCCCCAAGATTGAGCTCTTGCCTCTCTTCCTTTTCCTCATATCGAGACCTCCTCGATTAGACACTTCATCCACACAAAACTTCAACAGAAAACTCGGTAAGATCCGTTAGTATAATAAAGCAAATCACTACTCTAAGTACTGTAGCAAACCAATTCATATTATTTTTTTGCATTGTGTCTACTGTAATATAACTTTTCCATGGCTTAATCCACTGATATAAATTGATAGATTCATCAAAACAAGTAAACTATGCATCAAAAACGGAATCTGTCAAAAACAGAAGAGTCTGTAGCAATCTGAACATTCACCATACTTATGGTACCCCACAAATTATACCTAGAAAAAATAGAAAATTTGTACAACAAGACAGTGCAAAAAGAATCAGAACCATTTGACGTTCCATTAAAAAAATTAAAATCGCGCACTACAGCCAAAGTTTCTGTCCTGCACCGTACAAACCAACAAGCATTGTAAACATCCTAAAGGCAAACCTTGGCACATTATTTTTATAATACAATTCGAATTGTAAGGGGATAATTATTTTTGATGAAAAGTTTCTGTAATTAAGATTCACAAAGTTTCCGTGAGCATGAACAAAGTTCAAGGAGCTCTCCCACTTCAACAATGCTTGTCTTTCTCACTTTCACTTTCCTTTTTGAAAAGTTTTGGGTTCCCCTCTTTTTTTATTTATTTTTAAACTATATAAAAGCACTCAACAGAAATAAATGACTTTCTAAAACTTCCGGGTTGTCTCCCTGGAAGCGCTTTCTTTAAAGCCATTAAGCTAGGCATATAGTGCTCAAGTAATGAATCCACCCGAATCCCAAGGTATATCAAAGCCAATTTTAATTAACAATGATTTTTAATTTAGTAGTGAGCACAAAGTAACATATATAAAGCAATACAAAGTCTAACTCTCTTTATATGCATCGGCATGTCATAAAAGAACAATTCATTCACACCAAGTAAAGGCCAATGCATAGTATAAGCAGTTTCTTGCAATTTCATCATATTGGAAACATAGAGAGGTGGATATATAGTTACTCTCTCATAATAATTGCAAGTAGGAGCAGCAAGCACAAGAATATTATATCTATCAAAATTATCATGTGCAATGGTAAAAGGCAACCCATTAATATAATCCTTAATAAGCACAAACTTCTCCAATATAGGGTAGTTGGGAGAATTCAAAAAGATAATAGGACTATCATGCGTGGGTGCAATAGCAATAATTTCATGTTTAACATAAGGAACTATAGCAAGTTCATCTCCATAAGCATAATTCATATTGGCATCTTGGCCACAAACATAGCAAGCATCATCAAAAAGGGATATTTCAAGAGAATCAACGGGATCATAGCAATCATAATAGCAATCATCCTTCGGTAAGCATGAAGGGAAATTAAACAATGTATGAGTTGAAGAGTTACTCTCATTAGAAGGTGGGCACGGGTAGCTAATCCGCTCTTCCTCCTTTTGTTCTTCGCTCTCCTCGTCATCTTTTTCATCCAATGAGCTCACAGTTTCATTAATTTCTTCTTCCATAGACTCCTGCAAAATATTAGTCTCTTCTTGGAAAGCGGAGAAGTCCTCAATATATGGTTTAACATAGGCATTAGAAGCATAATTATCATAACAATATTCAAGTATGGCAAAATTTTCAGATTTGTAAAGAGTAGCATCATACTTTTCAATCAAAGAAGCAATTTCATAAGCACCCTTAAAAGCAACAAATTCTTTAATTTGTTGGACATCATAGTAATTATAAACACCCTTAGCATATGAAGATACGATTCCATTATCACTAAACTCACATTGGTAGGGAAGGTGTTTCTTAGGGTTTTTAGATTAACAAGTAATATCATATATTTCACATAAATTCCAAGTATAGCATTGCAAACGATGAATTTGATCCAGTAAAATTTTCCCTTTTTCAGATATACGGTGTCGAACATAACAAGCATGATCATCTAAAGATTTGCCCTCAACTAAGCAAGTTGGGGTTTCAGCACGAGCACAAAATGATCAAAGATGATCCAAGTAGAAAGCTTCAGGAGTGTGATAGATTTTGAGTGGTTCTTCAACCATTGGTTCAGTAGGTACAAGTAATTTTTTTGGTATTTTGCATTTCCTACCCATAACTAAAGATAGAAAACAACTAAGAACAGCAAATAAAAATTACTTAGTGATAAAGCAAACAAGCAGACACGAGAATATTCACCCCACGCTATGACTCCCCGGCAACGGCGCCAGAAAAAGGTCTTGATAACCCGCAAGTATATGGGATCAATTTTAGCCTCTTTCTATAAGTAAGAGTATCGAACCCAACGAGGAGCTAAAGGTAGAACAAATATTCCCTCAAGTTCTATCAACCACGATACAACTCTGCGCACGCTTAGTGTTCGCTTACCTAGAACAAGTATGAAACTATAAGTACTTTGTAGGTGTTGTTTGATAGGTTTGCAAGATAATAAAGAGCACGTAAATATAAACTAGGGGCTGTTTAGATAAAGAAGCAATAAAGTAAATATAGCGAGTGTGGAAAAGTGGTGGTAGGAGTTGTGAAATTGTCCCTAAGCAATTGACTATGTTACTAGACCCGTAATCACTATTGCAATTCTATTTGAGGGAGAGGCATAGGCTAATATACTTTCTCTTCTTGGATCATATGCACTTATGATTGGAACTCTAGCAAGCATCCGCAACTACTAAAGATAATTAAGGTAAAACCCAACCATAGCATTAAAGTATCAAGTCCCCTTCATCCCATACACAAACAACCTACTTACTCGGGTTTGTGCTTCTGTCACTCACGCCACCCACCATAAGCAAATCATGAACATATTGCAAACCCTACAGAGGGAATCCCTCACGCTTGCGCGACATGGAGGGAACAATAGGACAACACCAATAATAAAACATGCAATTCAAACCAACCATAGCAATTCATCAATCACCGATAGGACAACAAAAATCTACTCAGACATCATAGGATGGCAACACATCATTGGATAATAATATGAAGCATAAAGCACCATGTTCAAGTAGAGGTACAGCGGTTTGCGGGAGAGTGGACCGCTAAATATAGATGGGGGAAGGTGATGGAGATGTTGGTGAAGATGGCAGAGGTGTTGGTGAAGATCGTGGTGATGATGATGGCCCCCGGCGGCGTTCCAGTGCCACCGGAAGCAAGGGGGAGAGAGTCCCCCTTCTTATTCTTCTTCCTTGACCTTCTCCCTAGATGGGAGAAGGGGTTCCCCTCTGGTCCTTGGATCCCATGGCGTGGGAGGGGCGAGAGCCCCTCCGAGATTAGATCTATCTCTCTGTCTCTCTCTGTTTCTGCCTTCTGGGATCCTGCCCTGGCACCATTTCTTTTATATTTGGAGATCCGTAACTCCGATTGGATTGAAACCTTCGCCCAGATATTTTTCCAAAAATTAGCTTTCTTGCGGCCAAAGTAGAGCATCAACCGCCTTACGAGGGGCCCACGAGGGTGGGGGCGCACCCACTTGGAGTGGTGGCATGGGCCACCCTCGTTGCCACCTCGGGCACCGTCTCGCATTGATTCTTCCTCCCAAAAATCACAAATATTCCAAAATAATTCTCCATCCGTTTTTATCCCGTTTGGACTCCGTTTGATATTGGGTTTCTGCGAAACATAAAACATGCAACAAACAGGAACTAGCACTGGGCACTGGATCAACATGTTAGTCCCAAAAATAGTATAAAAAGTTCCCAAAAGTATATGAAAGTTGAATAATATTGGCATGGAACAATCAAAAATTATAGATACGACGGAGATGTATCATTGTGGTCGTCCCTGGCAAGGATCTTGCCGGGGGTCTTGTGGGTTTCCCCGGCAAGGATCTCGCCGAGGTTCGTCGTCTTCTAACCCTCATCTGACATGGAGTGTTTCTGATCTTCACAAAGATATGCATGCCATCACGGAGGCGCCTCCCGAGTCTTGGTCCCAACGTGGTTGGTGGCGTTGGAAAACCTGGGGCCCAAGGGTGGCGCGCTCTGCTGGCATTGGGTAGGCTGCCCCGGCAAGGTCCTTGTCGGGGCTGTGGAGGCCGCCCCTACAAGTGTCTTGCCAGGGGAGCCAACCTCGCCCTCTTCCTTCTTCGTTTCTCTGTCTTGGCGTCGCTTTGACCATCTTGCGGCTTTGAATCCTCCCTCTGCTCTGCTAAGCATGGACGTGGGCGCGACTCTGACTAGTCATGCACAAATAAGGGGTACAAAGGAGTGCCCTTACTTTAGTACACTGACATTCACCGATTTTCCCTTATAAATAGGCATGGGCGTCCCCCTTTTCACTTTTACCCCCATTGCCCCTTCTTTCTTGCGCCGTCCACCACTGCATCAACCTGATTACGACCAGAAATCGGCGGTTCTAATCCATTCGTCATCAACATCACCAGGTATCATCTTGCCCCTTTCTCAAATCCACATTAGAATACCCTAGTTCTTCGAGTTCGTCGGCGTTTGACCAAGTTCATCCAACTTTTGCTTAAGAAACATAGCTCAATGCAAACTAGGGAAAACTAAAGCGGTACTTGCCTTAGCTCTTATTTCACATCTTGTGTAGATACCCTCTTCTTTAGAATACATGCTCGGCTTGCCAGTTTTCCGCTACTGTACTTTAGGTTTATCAATTGTTCTTCATTTCTTGAGCTGTTGTAGATCCAAATTATAGGCATAATTTGTGAAATTTGTTTCTCCCATACTTAGCAAAAATTCTAACAACCCTGAATTCATAAAAAACTGATCCATCATTCTTTGTTTCGGCAGCTTAAATAATGAATTTATAACCCACAGATGTCTACTATGCAACCTTCTTCTTGTAGACTCGTGTTGGGCCTCCAAGTGCAGAGTTTTGTAGGGTAGTAGAAAATTTCCCTCAAGTGGATGACCTAAGGTTTATCAATCCGTGGGAGGCGTAGGATGAAGATGGTCTCTCTCAAACAACCCTGCAACCAAATAACAAAGAGTCTCTTGTGTCCCCAACACACCCAATACAATGGTAAATTGAATAGGTGCACTAGTTCGGCGAAGAGATGGTGATACAAGTGCAATATGGATGGTAGATATAGGTTTTTGGAATCTGAAAATATAAAAACAGCAAGGTAACTAGTAACGAAAGTGGATGAAAATGATATTGCAATTCTTGAAAACAAGGCCTAGGGTTCATACTTTCACTAGTGCAAGTTCTCTCAACAATGATAACATAATTAGGTAATGTAACAATCCCTCAATGTGTAACAAAGAGTCAGTCCAAAGCCACTAATAGCGGAGAACAAATGAAGAGATTATTGTAAGGTACGAAACCACCTCAAAGTTATTCTTTCTGATCGATCTATTGGGCTATTCCTATAAGTGCCACAAACAGCCCTAGAGTTCGTACCAAAATAACACCTTAAGATACACATAAACCAAAACCCTAATGTCAGCTAGATACTCCAATGTCACCAAGTTTTGATTATATGACATGGATCACCCAATCTCGGATTCATCTATTCAAACCAACACAAAGAACTTCAAAGAGTGCCCCAAAGTTTCTACCAGAGAGTCATGACAAAAACGTGTGCCAACCCCTATGCATAAGTTCACAAGGTCATAGAACCCGCAAGTTGATCACCAAAACATACATCTAGGGGATCACGTGAATATCCCATTGTCACCACAAATAAACACATGCAAGACATACATTAAGTGTTCTCAAATCCTTAAAGACTCAATCCGATAAGATAACTTCAAAGGGAAAACTCAATCCATTACAAGAAGGTAGAGGGGGAGAAGCATCATAAGATCCAACTATAATAGCAAAGCTCACGGTACATCAAGATCGTGCCAAATCAAGAACACAAGAGAGAGAGAGAGATAGATCAAACACATAGCTATTGGTACATACCATCAGCCCCGAGGGTGAACTACTCCATCCTCGTCATGGAGAGCGCCGAGATGATGAAGATGGCCACCGGTGATGGATTCCCCCTTCGGCAGGGTGCCGGAACGGGCTCCTGTCGTGGCTACAGAGGCTTGCAGCGGTGGAACTCTCGATCTAGGTTTATTTCTGGGGGTTTCTATATTAATAGGAATTTTTGGCATCGAGAAAAAGTCAGGGGGGTCCACGAGGAGCCCACAAGACCGGAGGGCGCGCCCTAGGGGCGCTCCCTCCACCCTTCACCACTGCAGGATGCTGCTAATGCGATACTACGATCAAAGACCCTTTGATGGAACTATGTGTGATGCATTAATCGCAAACACTGGTGTAAAAACCCATCAAAAAAGGTGCAAAATGTTTGTGATACGGATGCATCAAACACAGTTCAGATTTTAGTTGCA
Organism: Triticum aestivum; assembly: GCF_018294505.1. Classification (NCBI taxonomy): domain Eukaryota; kingdom Viridiplantae; phylum Streptophyta; class Magnoliopsida; order Poales; family Poaceae; genus Triticum; species Triticum aestivum. The sequence continues at coordinate 443,300,489 of NC_057795.1, forward strand.
TGTGTGATGCAGGGCATATGGTTCAGTGCAATTAACTATTTGCGATGATGAGGAACAAAAGAAACGGGCAGCCAGATGAAGGTTTGTGCGATATACAACATACGGTTCACTAGGACCAACTATTTGTGATTAGGCAACACAAAAGAAATAGTCAGCCAGATCAAGGTGTGTGCGACATACGGCATGCGGTTCACTCGGATGAACTATTTGCGTTGAGCCAAGAGAACAGAAATGGTTCAATATAACAATATGTGTGTGATACGAGGCAAACATGTCTGTAATCAGAAATGTGTGCGAAGACCGATAATAACACAGACGATTGCTGCTAATAAGACGTGTGTGTTGTGCGATGGGATTGCATATAGAACAACAATATATATATATATATATATATATATATATATATATATATATAGACACACACATATAAGGACATGGTTGCATAACCAAATTAAACATCCACTTACATAGGTGGCCACTACAACCATGTCATTTGCACACACCAAAGTAAACTATTACAAGCATAATTACATAGGTAGCTACTCCACACATGCCATTTCCACACACCAAAGTAAACTATATATTACATGCATGGTTAACTAGCATCAACGACCATCTGATCATCATCTACTTCCTGTGACGCTTGCTCTTCTTATGGCTCGATCCGGGCTCGTCGATTTGGGTAACGAGGCACTTCGTCATGTCAACGATCCGCATGTGCATCTCGTAGCATGTGTACACGCTCTTGGCTACTAACCTGAGGTGAGGTTCATCCAGTTGCCGCATCCTGGCCCCGTGCCAGGATACGAGACATGTTCTGTTGGCATCCTGCCTCATCTTTTCGTAGTATGGGTCGATGATTGCCGAGGCAAGTTCAACCAGGGAGTCCTTCTTCGTTGTGCCCCAGACCCTATAGTGCTCACGGATTTCGACAAGGTTCTTGCAGGCCAAGCCCGTAACCCTGAGCGGTTTTACATCGTTGGTGGTTTCCACCATAGCGAACTTGTAGTCGATGTTGTTGAAAAACCTGGCGAATCGGCCGGAAGGCTATGTGGCCATGCAGTAGTGGTAGATGAGGACATGATGGCGCACGCACAACTGGGAGACGACAACCTTCTGATCTATGTTGGGACGATCGATGGTGTATTGGAGGTCGATGCCGACCACCTTGTACTTGTATCGAGCAAGCAACTGCTCAACAGTGTTGATGTAGTCGTCCACCATGGTCGGGTCGATGGTGTACACCATTGATAGATCTGTCTCCCTCGTGTGGGTCTCCACTTTATGCTCGCCGAACTCCATTGGAGCGCCGCTAGACATCCCCTCTCTATGTGTCGTCGTGGGTGTGCTTGTTGTGTTGTTGGGCGCGATCGAAAGGTTGAAGAGACCAAGGTTATAATGGTCGCGGGAATTAAAGGGGAAGTCGGACGGCCTGGAATATCCGCACGCCCCGATGGCAGTTCTAATTCCCAGTGCGTAATTCCATCGTGCCACACATAACTGTGGCAACGCGCGCGGCACAACTGCATGCATATGGGGCCCCTGACGTGATCGTGCACAGGACCAACCGCTGACAGAGCATGCACAAAGGGACGCGAGCAGAGCGCTCCGCAGCCGCCGCAATGGCGAGCAACCATATATATATATATATATATATATATATATATATATATATATATATATATATATATATATATATATATATATATATATATATATATATGCATATATCAGTTGAACACACAAGGAAAAGATGTCCACAAGCCGAGCGCATGAGGGACGTGAGCAGAATGCGCCGCGGCGCCTAACGGCAAGCAGAGCTTGCCGAGGGATGAGAGCAGAGGCCGGCACAGTGATACGTGGCAAATAAGACAAACTGTGCGAGCGATGTCAGAGACATCAAGCACGAATCAAATTAGAGTTGTGTGTGCGATACATGGCATACAGTTGATCCATCCAAGATGTTTGTGATGGAATAAGCCATGTGTGTTGTGGGCAAATGCTTGCTAGTATATAACCTTAAATTTTACCAAAAAATTATTAGTGCATGTTAGAAAAATCATATAACTGGAAACTATGTTCAAATACAAATCCAACGATATAATCTTTGGCGACATGCATTCGTATTTTATTAATTAAATACTACTTATAAACTAGGACAAGGGTATAGAAGGTAATTAAATCGCAAACGTTTTTTTAACCGTATGTGTAAGTGTCCCTTCGTCCTCCTCTCGCACGTCTTATTTCCCCGCTAACACAGACGGTTCGAACGCAAGCTTGAGCAGCGCGCGGGGGCGTTCTTTTGGCCAAACGGTGGTGAGCCCGTTCCCGCGCAACCACACAGGTTCCCGTGCAAGCTTCCCGCCAGACTCGGTGAAATCCCCCAAAATCCCAATGCTTACCAGCCTACTATATAAACCCTCACGGCCGGTGAGTCCTGCGTCACATTTTCCCCTCCCTCCATGTAGCTTATGTCGTCTGCTTCTCCCACAATCTGCAATGACATCGGTCTGTCGTCGTTGCTTAGCCACTAAGCCGTCATCAGAGGATGATGACCCACAAGTATAGGGGATCTATCATAGTCCTTTCAATAAGTAAGAGTGTCGAACCCAACGAGGAGCAGAAGGAAATGACAATCGGTTTTCAGTAAGGTATTCTCTGCAAGCACTGAAATTATCGGTAACAAATAGTTTTGTGATAAGGTAGTTCGTAACGGGTAACAAGTAACAAAAGTAAAGGTGCAGCAAGGTGGCCAATCCTTTTTGTAGCAAAGGACAAGCCTGGACAAACTCTTACATAAAGGAAAGCGCTCCCGAGGACACATGGGAATTATCATCAAGCTAGTTTTCATCATGCTCATATGATTCACGTTCGTTACTTTGATAATTTGATATGTGGGAGGACCGGTGCTTGGGTACTGCCCTTCCTTGGACAAGCATCCCACTTATGATTAACCCCTCTCGCAAGCATCCGCAACTACGAAAGAAAAATTAAGGTAAACCTAATCATAGCATGAAACATATGGATCCAAATCAGCCCCTTACGAAGCAACGCATAAACTAGGGTTTAAGCTTCTATCACTCTAGCAACCCATCATCTACTTATTACTTCCCAATGCCTTCCCCTAGGCACAAATAATGGTGAACTGTCATGCAGTTGACGTTCACATAACACCACTAGAGGAGAGACAACATACGTCTCATCAAAATATCGAACGAATACCAAATTCACATGACTACTTATAACAAGACTTCTCCCATGTCCTCAGGAACAAATGTAACTACTCACAAATCATATTCATGTCCATAATCAGAGGGGTATTAATATGCATAAAGGATCTAAACATATGATCTTCCACCGAATAAACCAACTAGCATCAACTACAAGGAGTAATCAACACTACTAGTAACCCACAAGTACCAATCTGAGGTTTTGAAACAAAGATCGGATACAAGAGATGAACTAGGGTTTGAGACGAGATGGTGCTAGTGAAGATGTTGATGGAGATTGACCCCCTCCCGATGAGAGGATCGATGTGATGACGATGATGACGATTTCCCCCTCCCGGAGGGATGTTTCCCCGGCAGAACAGCTCCGCCGGAGCCCTAGATTGGTTCCGCCAAGGTTCCCCCCGAGACGGCGGCACTTCCTCCCGAAAGATTCCTTCTATTTTTTTCCAGGGCAAAAGAAACCTTATACCAGAAGATGGGCATCGGGGGGCTTCCAAGTGGCCCACGAGGCAGAAGGGCGTGCCTAGGGGGGTAGGGCGCGCCCCCACCCTCGTGGACAGAGGGTGGCCCCCCTCTGGTGCTTTCTTTGCCTAATATTTTTTATAAATTCCAAAACTGACTTTTGTGGAGTTTCATGACTTTTGGAGTTGCGCAGAACAGGTCTCTAATATTTTGCTCCTTTTCCAGCCCAGAATCTAGCTGCCGACATTCTCCCTCTTCATGTAAACCTTGTAAAATAAGAGAGAAAATGCATAATTATTGTTAAGTAATGTGTAGTAACAGCCCATAATGCAATAAATATCGATATAAAAGCATGATGCAAAATGGACGTATCAACTCCCCCAAGCTTAGACCTCGCTTGTCCTCAACCGGAAACCGATATCGAAAAATATGTCCACATGTTTTGAGATAGAGGTGTCGATAAAATAAAATACGGACATGAGGGCATCATGATCATTCTTAGAACAGCAACACACACACACACAGATATATATATATATATATATATATATATATATATATATATATATATATATATATTGTCATATTATTTCTTATGCTAAAGTACCGATCTATTCACAATATCAAGTATGAATCAGAAACTTCATTGAAAACTAGCAAACTATAATCTCAGTCATTGAGGCAATTGCATTTTATCATAACATCGAAAAGAGTCAAATGTAAGAGCTTTTCAGCAAGTCCACATACTCAACTATCATTTAGTCTTTCACAATTGCTAACACTCACGCAATACTTATGGGTATGAAGTTTTAATCGGACACAGAGAAAGATAGGGGCTTATAGTTTTGCCTCCCAACCTTTTACCTCAAGGGTAATTTCAACAATAATGCTTTATGAAAACCCACATCCAATTGGGTATATATATTAGGATCTTTCTAACACATAGTGCTTGCCAAAGGATAATGTGTAAAAAGGAAAGGTGAAGATCACATGACTCTTGTATAAGGTAGGAGACATAGAAGATAGGCCCTTCGCAGAGGGAAGCAGAGGTTGTCATATGCTTTTAGGGTTGGATGCACAAAATCTTAATGCAAAAGAACGTCACTTTATATTGCCACTTGTGATAGAGACCTTTATTATGCAGTCTGTCGCTTTTATTTCTTCCATATCACAAGCTCGTATAAAGCTTATTTTCTCCACACTAATAGATCATACATATTTAGAGAGCAATTTTTATTGCTTGCAACAATGACAACTTACTTGAAGGATCTTACTCAATCCATAGGTAGGTATGGTGGACTCTCATGGAAAAACTGGGTTTAGGATGTTTGGAAGCACAAGTAGTATCTCTACTTGGTTCTAAGAGTTTGGCTGGCATGAGGGGGAAAGGCAAGCTCAACATGTTGGATGATCCATGACAATATACTTTATTTCGGATATAAGAAAACATAACCCATTACGTTGTCTTCCTTATCCAACATCAACTTTTTAGCATGTCATATTTTAATGAGTGCTCACAATCATAAAAGATGTCCAGGATAGTATATTTATATGTGAAAACCTCTCTTTCTTTATTACTTCTTATTAATTGCAACGATGACCAAAACTATGTTTGTCAACTCTCAACAACTTGTATTCATCATACTCTTTATATGTGAAGTCATTACTTTCCATAAGATCAATATGATCTTTTTGTTTATTTTTATTCTTTCTTTTTATTTTATTTCCTCAAGATCATAGCAAGATAGCAAAGCCCTCGACTAAAAACTAATATTTATTATATATAGCTCACGGACTTGATTACATAGATAGGGATCAACACAAAAACTAAAAGCTAAATCATACTAAATTTTATTCTACCAGATCAAGATATAACCAAAAGGGTCGAACTAAGAAAAACGGTAAATATAGAAGTGTAAGGGTGATACGATACCGGGGCACCTCCCCCAAGCTTGGCGGTTTCCAAGGGGAGTGCCCATACCCATGTGATTATGTCTCTTTCTTCGGAGGTGCTGATTATGGAGTTGTTGAAGATGGGTAGTCGCACATCGAGCATAGGAGATCCTCCAACTTGCGGATAATGCCCTTGAGTGCAGTGATATGCTCTTCCAACAAAATATTTTCACGTGTGAGATACTTATTTTGTATGCAAGCTAGCTCAATCATCTTGAAAGCTTCAATTTCAGTAGGGGTGAGATGATTGCAGTGGAGTTGAAGGAAGCCTTCTTCTTCTGCTTTCGGGACTTGTTCATCCACGGCCTTCTTGATCTTGTCACCTTCCTTGATTTCCCTGATTTCTTCTCACTTAGTCTCTATCTTCATTAGCCAAGCATTGCCGCCCATGTTCTTGGAGGAGGGGGACGACATGATGCCTGACCTTGAGAAAATCTGGTAGAAAACAACTCAAAAACAAAAACAGAAGATTTTGTCATGGTACGGTGGTAAAAACCTTCGGGAGATTATATAACGAATGTTTACCGACCAAAATAAGTATCGTGCAAGAAAATGAAGTCCGGAGGGCACACGAGGTGCCCACGAGGCACGGGGCGCGCCCAGAGGGTAGGGCACACCCGCCACCCTCGTGGACGCCTCGTGTCCTTTCCAGACTACTTCTTATTTTCCTATTTCCTTCAATATTCCAAAACGGAGAAAATTGCTATTAGAACTGTTTTGGAGTCGGTTTACTTACCGTACCACATACCTATTCCTTTTCGGAGTCTGAAACATTCTGGAAAGTATCCCTTATGTACTCCTCCAGGGTTACGATGTCAATAACATTGGTTTCAACATTTATGGAATTACCTGAGATACATTGTTTCATTCTTTGACCACTCACCACCTTCAATTTATGCCTTAGAACTTGTTGATTTTTACGGCACCGGAATGATAGACCTCCTCGATAATGTAAGGACCTTCCCATTTAGAGAGAAGTTTTCCTGCAAAAAACCTTAAACGAGAGTTGTATAGCAAAACATAATCACCTACATTAAACTCACATTTTTTGTATCCTTTTGTCATGCCACCTTTTAACATTTTCTTTAAACAGTTTGGCATTCTCATAGGCCTGGGTTCTCCATTCATCAAGTGAGCTAATGTCAAATAGCCTCTTCTCACCGGCAAGTTTAAAATCATAATTGAGCTCTTTAATGGCCCAATATGCCTTATGTTCTAGTTCGAGAGGTAAGTGACATGCTTTTCCACAAACCATTTTATACGGAGACATACCCATAGGATTTTTATATGCAGTTCTATAGGCCCATAATGCATCATCAAGTTTCTTGGACCAATTCTTTCTATATCTATTAATAGACTTTTGCAAAATTAATTTAAGCTCTCTATTACTCAATTCTACTTGACCGCTAGACTGTGGATGGTATGGAGATGCAATTCTATGGTTAACATCATACTTAGCAAGCATTTTACGAAAAGCACCATGAATAAAATGTGAACCACCATCAGTCATTAAATATCTAGGGACTCCAACCTCGGAAAAATAACTTCTTTAAGCATCTTAATAGAGGTGTTATGATCAGCACTACTAGTTGGAATAGCTTCTACCCACCTAGTAACATAATCAACAGCAACTAATATATGTGTATACCCATTAGAGGAAGGAAAAGGTCACATATAATCAAAGCCCCAAACATCAAATGGTTCAATAACAAGTGAATAGTTCATAGGCATTTCTTGACGTCTACTAAGATAACCAATTCTTTGACATTCATCACAAGCCAAGACAAACTTACGGGCATCTTTGAAGAGAGTAGGCCAATAAAAACCGGATTACAATATTTTATGTGCAGTTCTATCTCTCGCGTGATGTCCTCCATATGCCTCGCAGGGACACTAGCGTAGGATCTGTTCCTGTTCATGATCAGGTACACAATGTCTAATAACACCATCTACTCCTTCTTTATAAAGGTGTGGGTCATCCCAGAAGTAATGTCTTAAATCATAGAAAAACTTTTTCTTTTGCTGGTATGTGAAACTAGGTGGTATAAATTTAGTAACAATGTAATTAGCATAATCAGCATACCATGGAGCAGTACGAGAAGCATTTATGATAGCTAATTGTTCATCATGAAAGTTATCATCAATAGGTAGTGGGTCATCAAGAACATTCTCTAACCTAGACAAGTTGTCTGCAATTGGGTTCTCAACTCCCTTTCTATCAATAATATGCAAATCAAATTCTTGTAGCAAGAGAACACATCTAATAAGTCTAGGTTTAGCATCTTTCTTTTCCGTAAGGTATTTAATAGCAGCTTGATCAGTGTGAAGAGTTACTTTCGAATCGACAATATAAGGTCTGAACTTATCACAAGCAAACGCAACTCCTAAAAATTCTTTTTTAGTAGTAGCATAATTTCTCTGGGCACTGTCTAGAGTTTTACTAGCATATTGGATGACATTTAATTTCTAGTCAACCCTTTGTCCTAGAATTGCACCTACAGCATAATCACTAGCATCGCACATGATTTCAAAAGGTAAATTCCAATCAGGTGGCTTAACGATAGGTGCAGAAATCAATGCTTTCTTAAGTATTTCAAATGCTTCTACACAATCATCATCAAAGACAAAAAGAACTTTTTTTGTAGCAGATTAGTCAGAGGCCTAGAAATTTTTGAGATGTCTTTAATGAACCTCCTATAAAAACCGGCATGACCAAGGAAACTTCTTATACCTTTTATGTCCTTAGGACACAACATCTTTTCAATAGCATCAACTTTAGCTTTGTCAACTCCAATACCTCTTTCAGACATTTTATGCCCCAAGAAAATATCTTCATTAACCATAAAGTGGCACTTCTCCCAATTCAAGACAAGACTAGTTTCTTCACATCTCTGCAAGACTCGATCAAGGTTGCTTAAGCAATCATCAAAAGAAGTTCCATACACGGAGAAATCATCCATGAAAACCTCAACAATCGTTTCACAAAAGTCAGAGAATATAGCAGTCATACATCTTGAAAGGTAGAAGGTGCATTACATAAGTCATGCGTCTATAAGCAAAGGTACCGAAAGGGTAAGTAAAAGTGGTCTTGTCCTGATCCTCTTTTGACACAGGTATTTGAGAGAAACCAGAATAACCATCTAGAAAGCAAAAAATGTGTATGTTTGGATAATCTTTCTAGCATTTGATCAATAAAAGGCAGAGGGTAATGATCTTTTCTAGTAGCTTTATTCAATTTGCGGGAATCAATTACCATTCTATAACCTGTAATAATTCTTTGTGGGATCAATTCTTCTTTATCATTAGGAACAACAGTAATACCTCCCTTCTTAGGGACACGATGGACGGGACTTACCCATTGACTATCAGCAATAGGACAAATTATACCTGCCTCCAGAAGCTTTAGTATTTCATTTCCTACCACTTCTTTCATCTTAGGGTTTAATAGTCATTGGTAATCAGCAACTGGTTTAGCGTCTTTCTCCAATTTTATTTTGTGCTGGCATAGAGTGGGGCTAACACCCTTAAGATCATCAAGAGTATATCCAATAGCAGCACGGTGATACGTCCATTTCGCATCATGCTATTATATCGATATTTATTGCATTATAGGCTGTTATTACACGTTATGTCACAATACTTATGGCTATTCTTTCTTATTTTACAAGGTTTAACATGAAGAGGGAGAATGCCGGCAGCTGGGATTCAGGGCTGTAAAAGGAGAAAATATTGGAGACCTATTCTGCACAGCTCCTAACATCCTGAAACTCCACGAAAGTCATGTGTGGAATTTATGATAATTATTGAGCGAAAGAAGTACCGGAGGGGGCCCACACCCTGGCCACGAGGGTGGGGGGCACGCCCAAACTTACAGGGCACGCCCCCTACCTCGTGGGCCCCCTGGTGGCCCTCCGGTACCTATCTTCTGCTATATGAAGTTGTTTACCTGGAAAAAATCATAAGAAAGCTTACGGGACGAAACTCCGCCGCCACGAGGCGGAACCAATCTAGGGCTCCGGGGGAGCTGTTCTGCTGGGGAAACTTCCCATCGGGAGGGGGAAATCATCACCATCGTCATCACCAATGATCCTCTCATCGGGAGGGGGTCAATCTCCATCAACATCTTCACCAGCACCATCTCCTCTCAAACCCTAGTTCATCTCTTGTATCCAATCTTTGTACCAAAACCTCACATTGGTACCTGTGGGTTGCTAGTAGTGTTGATTACTCCTTGTAGTTGATGCTAGTTGGTTTATCCAGTGGAAGATCATATATTCAGATCCTTAATGCATATTAATACCCCTCTAATGATGAACATGAATATGCTTTGTGAGTAGTTATGTTTGTTCCTGAGGACATGGGTGAAGTCTTGCTATTAATAGTCATGTGAATTTGGTATTCATTCGATATTTTGATGAGATGTATGTTGTATCTCCTCTAGTGGTGTTATGTGAACGTCGACTACATGACACTTCACCATTATTTGGGCGTAGAGGAAGGCATTTTGAAGTAATAAGTAGATGATAGGTTGCTAGAGTGACAGAAGCTTAAACCCTAGTTTATGCGTTGCTTTGTAAGGGGCTGATTTGGATCCACTTGTTGCATGCTATGGTTAGGTTTACCTTAATACTTCTTTTGTAGTTGCGGATCTTGCAATAGGGGTTAATCATAAGTGGGATGCTTGTCCAATAAAGGGCAGGACCCAAGAACCGGTCCACCCACATATCAAATTATCAAAGTAACGAACGTGAATCAAACGAGCGTGATGAAAACTAGCTTGGCGATAATTCCCATGTGTCCTCGGGAGCACTTTTCTCATTATAAGAACTTGTCCAGGCTTGTCCTTTGCTACAAAAAGGATTGGGCCACCTTGCTGCACCTTATTTACTTTTATTGCTTGTTACCCATTACAAATTATCTTATCACAAAACTATCTGTTACCTACAATTTCAGTGCTTGTAGAGAATACCTTACTGAAAACCGCTTGTCATTTCCTTCTGCTCCTCGTTGGGTTCAACACTCTTACTTATCGAAAGGACTAGGATATATCCCCTACACTTGTGGGTCATCAAGACTCTTTTCTGGCGCCGTTGCCAGGGAGTGAAGTGCCTTTGGTGAGTGGAACTTGGTAAGGAAACATTTATATAGTGTGCTGAAATTTACTGTCACTTGTTACTATGGAAACTAATCCTTTGAGGGGCTTGTTCGGGGTATCTTCACCCTGACCAGTAGAGCAAAGAGTTGCTCCTCAACCTACTGAACCTATTTAAAATGTTTACTTTGAAATTCCTTCGGGTATGATAGAGAAACTGCTAGCTAGTCCCTTTGCAGGAGATGGAACATTGCATCCCGATTTACACCTTATCTATGTGGATGAAGTTTGTGGATTATTTAAGCTTGCAGGTATGCCCGATGATGTTGTTAAGAAGAAGGTATTCCCTTTATCTTTGAAGGGAGATGCATTAACATGGTATAGGCTATGTGATGATATGGGATCTTGGGACTATAAACGATTGAAATTGGAATTTCACCTTAAGTTTTATACCATGCATCTTATTCATCGTGATCATAATTATATATATAATTTTTGGCCTCGTGAAAGAGAAAGTACCGCTCAAGCTTGGGGGAGGCTTAATTCAATGTTAAATTCATGCCCCAATCATAAGCTCTCAAGAGAAATGATTATTCAAAAAATTTATGCTTGGCTTTCTCTCAATGATCGCACCATGCTCGATACTTCTTGTGCTGGTTCTTATATGCTGAAGACTATTGAATTCAAGTGGGACTTATTGGAAAGAATTAAATGCAACTCTGAAGATTGGGGTTCCGATGATGGTAAGGAGTTAGGTATGACACCTAAGTTTGATTGTGTTAAGTCTTTTATGGATACCGATGCTTTTCGTGGATTTAGCACTAAATATGGACTTGACTCTGAGATAGTAGCTTCTTTCTGTGAATCATTTGCTACTCACGTCGATCTCCCCAAGGAGAAATGGTTTAAATATAATTCTCCCACTGAAGTAAAAGTAGTTGCACCTGTTACAGTTGAAGAAAAGACTATTACTTATAATGATCCTATTGTTCCTACTACTTATGTTGAGAAACCACCTTTCCCTATTAGGATAAAGGATCATGCTAAAGCTTTAACTGTTGTTCGTAAGAGTAATACTAGAACATATACACCTCCGGAGCAAATTAAAGTTGAACCTATTATTGCTATGGTTAAAGATCTCTTGGCTGATAATATTGATGGGCATGTTATTTGTTTTTGTGATGAAGCTGCTAATATTGCTAGACCCGATGCTAAGATACATAGACCTGTCGTAGGCATGCCTCTTATATCTGTTAAAATAGGAGATCATTGTTATCATGGCTTATGTGATATGGGTGCTAGTGCTAGTGCAATACCTTTTTCCTTATATAAAGAAATTATGCATGATATCACACCCGCTGAAATAGAAGATATTGATGTTACCATTAAGCTTGCAAATAGAGGTACTATTTCACCAATGGGTATTGTTAGAGATGTCAAAGTCTTGTGTGGGAAAGTTAAATATCCTGATGATTTTCTTGTTCTTGGTTCCCCACAAGATAGCTTTTGTCCCATTATATTTGGTAGACCCTTCTTGAATACTATTAATGCTAAGATTGATTGTGAAAAGGATGTTGTTACAATTGGCTTGGGGGATATGAAACATGAGTTTAATTTTGCTAAAATCCGTAGACAGCCCCATGATAAAGAATTGCCTAGTAAGGATGAAATTATTGGTCTTGCTTCTATTGTCGTGCCTCCTAATGATACTTTAGAACAATATTTGATAGATCATGAAAATGATATGTTTATGAATGAAAGAAGGGAGATAGATGAAGTATTCTTTAAACAGGGACCTATTTTGAAACACAACTTGACTGTTAAAATTCTAGGGGATCCTCCACCACCCAAGGGTGATCCCGTGTTTGAGCTTAAACCTTTACCTGATACTCTTAAATATGCTTATCTTGATGAAAAGAAGATATATCCTGTTATTATTAGTGCTAACCTTTCAGAGCAGGAAGAGGAAAGATTATTGAAAACTCTGAAGAAGCACCGTGCTGCTATTGGATATACTCTTGATGATCTTAAGGGCATTAGTCCCACTCTATGCCAACACAAAATAAAATTGGAAGAAGACACCAAACCAGTTAGAGATCATCAACGACGGTTAAATCCTAAGATGAAAGAAGTGGTAAGAAAAGAAATACTAAAGCTCCTTGAGGCAGGTATAATTTATCCCGTTGCTGATAGTCAGTGGGTAAGTCATCTCCATTGTGTCCCTAAGAAGGGAGGTATTACTGTCGTTCCTAATGATAAAGATGAATTGATCTCGCAAAGAATTATTACAGGTTATAGGATGGTAATTGGATTTTGTGAATTAAATAAAGCCACTAAGAAAGATCATTACCCTTTACCTTTTATTGATCAAATGCTAGAAAGACTATCCAAACATACACATTTCTGCTTTCTAGATGGTTACTCTGGTTTCTCTTAAATACCTGTGTTAGCGGATGATCAAGCAAAGACTACTTTTACTTGCCCTTTCGGTACTTTTGCTTATAGACGTATGCCTTTTGGTTTAAGTAATGCACCTGTACCTTCCAAAAATGTATGATGGCTATATTCTCTGACTTTTGTGAAAAGATTTCTGAGGTATTCATGGATGATTTCTTCGTTTATGGATCCTCTTTTGATGATTGCTTGAGCAACCTTGATCGAGTTTTGCAGAGATGCGAAGATACTAGTCTTGTTTTGAATTGGGAAAAGTGCCACTTTATGGTTAATGAAGGCATTGTCTTGGGACATAAAATTTTTGAAAGAGGTATTGAAGTTGATAAAGCTAAAGTTGATGCTATTGAAAAGATGTCATGTCCCAAGGACATTAAAGGTATAAGAAGTTTCCTTGGTCATGCCGGTTTTTACAGGAGGTTCATTAAGGACTTTTCTAAAATCTCTAGGCCTCTGACTAATTTATTGCAAAAAGATATTCCTTTTATCTTTGATGATGATTGTGTAGAAGCATTTCAAATACTTAAGAAAGCTTTGATCACTGCACCTATTGTTCAGCCACCTGATTGGAATTTACCCTTTGAAATTATGTGTGATGCTAACGATTATGCTGTAGGGGCTGTTCTAGGACAAAGAGTTGATAAGAAACTAAATGTTATTCAATATGCTAGTAAAACTCTAGACACTGCACAGAGAAATTATGCTACTACTGAAAAAGAATTCTTAGCAGTTGTATTTGCTTGTGATAAGTTCAGACCTTACATTGTTGATTCTAAAGTAACTATTCACACTGATCATGTTGCTATTAAATATCTTATGGAAAAGAAAGATGTTAAGCCTAGAGTTATTAGATGGGTTCTCTTGCTACAAGAATTTGATTTGCATATTATTGATAGAAAGGGAGTTGAGAACCCCGTTGCAGACAACTTGTCTAGGTTAGAGAATGTTCTTGATGACCCACTACCTATTGATGATAGCTTTCCCGATGAACAATTAGCTGTCGTAAATGCCTCTCGTACTGCTCCATGGTATGGTGATTATGCTAATTACATTGTTGCTAAATTTATACCACCTAGTTTCACATACCAGCAAAAGAAAAAGTTCTTTTATGATTTAAGACATTACTTCTGGGATGGCCCACACCTTTATAAAGAAGGAGTAGATGGTGTTATTAGACGTTGTGTATGTGAGCATGAACAGGAACATATCCTACACAAGTGTCACTCCGAGGCATATGGAGGACACCACGCTGGAGATAGAACTGCACATAAGGTATTGCAATCCGGTTTTTATTGGCCTACTCTCTTCAAAGATGCCCGTAAGTTTGTCTTGTCTTGTGATGAATGTCAGAGAATTGGTAATATTAGTAGACGCCCAGAAATGTCTATGAATGTTTCTCTTGTTATTGAACCATTTGATGTTTGGGGCTTTGATTATATGGGACTGTTTCCTGCCTCTAATGGATATACACATATTTTAGTTGTTGTTGATTACGTTACTAAGTGGGTAGAAGCTATTCCAACTAGTAGTGCTGATCATAACACCTCTGTTAAGATTCTTAAAGAAGTTATTTTTCCGAGGTTTGGAGTCCCTAGATACTTAATGACTGATGGTGGTTCACATCTTATTCATGGTGCTTTTCGTAAAATGCTTGCTAAGTATGATGTTAATCACAGAATTGCATCTCCTTATCACCCACAGTCTAGTGGTCAAGTAGAATTGAGTAATAGAGAGCTCAAATTAATTTTGCAAAAAACTGTTAATAGATCTAGAAAGAATTGGTCCAAGAAACTTGATGATGCATTACGGGCCTATAGAACTGCATATAAGAATCCTATGGGTATGTCTCCATATAAAATGGTTTATGGAAAAGCATGTCACTTACCTCTCGAACTAGAACATAAGGCATATTGGGCTATTAAAGAGCTCAATTATGATTTCAAACTTGCCAGTGAGAAGAGGTTATTTGACACTAGCTCACTTGATGAATGGAGAACCCAAGCATATGAGAATGCCAAGCTATTTAAAGAAAAGGTTAAAAGATGGCATGACAAAAGGATACAAAAGCGTGAGTTTAACGTAGGTGATTATGTGTTGCTATTCAACTCTCATTTAAGATTTTTTGCAGGAAAACTTCTCTCTAAATGGGAGGGCCCTTATGTTATCGAGGAAGTCTATCGTTCCGGTGCCATAAATATCAACAACTTTGAAGGCACAAACCCGAAGGTGGTGAACTGTCAAAGAATCAAACATTATATCTCAGGTAAACCTATAAATGTTGAAACTAATATTATTGAAACCGTAACCCTGGAGGAATACATAAGGGACACTTTCCAGAACGTTTCAGACTCTGAAAAGGA
Source organism: Triticum aestivum (assembly GCF_018294505.1). Taxonomy (NCBI): domain Eukaryota; kingdom Viridiplantae; phylum Streptophyta; class Magnoliopsida; order Poales; family Poaceae; genus Triticum; species Triticum aestivum. The sequence continues at coordinate 443,316,037 of NC_057795.1, forward strand.
ATAGGTATGTGGTACGGTAAGTAAACCGACTCCAAAACAGTTCTAATAGCAATTTTTCTCTGTTTAGGAATATTTAAGAAAATAGGAAAATAAGAAGTAGTCTGGGAAGGACACGAGGTGTCCACAAGGGTGGAGGGCGCGCCCTACCTTACTGGGCGCGCCCCCCTGCCTCATGGGCACCTTGTGTGCTCTCTGAACTCCGTTTTCTTGCATGATACTTCTTTTAGTCGGTAAAAATTCATTATATAATCTCCCGAAAGTTTTGACCACCGTATCACGCAAAAATCTTTTATCTTTGTTTCGAGCTATTTCTGTTACAAATTTAGAGCAAGATGTCTTCTCAAGATTCAGTTGGGGAGAGTCGGGTGTCTCACCCTACGCAGGGTCCAGGAGCAAACAACGACGCTTATCACTTTGGGCCATCAACGGAGGATGAGATGGAGGCCGACTTTAAAAGGATAGATGCCATGGAGGAGGATCAAGAAGTTACCTCTCGCTTCCAAGCAGGATTCATGATGGGGGAACTACAGGGCTCGGCTATTCCAAACTCGGTCATCCCTTCCAATGTTAAATTTCTTTCTTATGAAAATATGAAAACGAGTGTCACTTGTTCTCTAGAAGCTATGCAGCATCCTTGGGTAAAAGGAGCTTTAGCCGTCACGGGTAAGCTCTGCAAGGAAAATATGGACCTCAAGCAACAAGTCAATAAGCTCGAGGAGGAGAATCGTATCCTGAGGGGCATCATTGCCAAGAAGATCACAACACCAACTCTGAAGAAGGAGACATAATCACATGGGTATGGGCACTCCCCTTGGCAACTGCCAAGCTTGGGGGAGGTGCCCCGGTATGGTATTACCATCACACTCCTATCTTTACCGTTTTTCTTAAGTTCGATCCTTTTGGTAATATCTTGATCTAGTAGAATAAAGTATTGGTATGAATTAGTTTTTTGAGTTTCGCTTAGTGATCCCTCTATGCAACCGAGTCTGTGAGCTATATATAATAAAGATTAGTGTTGAGTCAAGGGATTTGCTATCTTGCTATGATCATAAGTGCACAAAAGAACAAAAAAGAATAAAAGAGTTCATATTGATCTTATGGATAGTAATGACTTCACACATAAAGAGTGTGAGGCTTAAAAGTTGTTGAGAGTTGGCAAACATAGTTTTGGTCATCGTTGTAATTAATAGGAAGTAATAAAGAAAGAGAGGTTTTCACATATAAATATACTATCTTGGACATCTTTTATGATTGTGAGCACTCATTAAAGTATGACATGCTAAAGAGTTGATGTTGGACAAGGAAGACAATGTAATGGGTTATGTCTTCTCACATCTCAGTTAAAGTATATTGTCATGGATCATCCAACATGTTGAGCTTGCCTTTCCCCCTCACGCTAGCCAAATTCCTTGCACCAAGTAGAGATACTACTTGTGCTTCCAAATATCCTTAAACCCAGTTTTGCCATGAGAGTCGACCATACCTACCTATGGATTGAGTAAGATCCTTCAAGTAAGTTGTCATGTTGCAAGCAATAAAAATTGCTCCCTAAATATGTATGACTTATTAGTGCGGAGAAAATAAGCTTTATACGATCGTGTGATATGGAAGTAATAAAAGCGACGGACTGCATAAAAAGGTTCATATCACAAGTGGCAATATAAAGTGACGTTCTTTTGCATTAAGATTTCATGCATCCAAACCTAAAAGCACATGACAACCTCTGCTTCCCTCTGCGAAGGGCCTATCTTTTACTATATGTCTATTACATTATGCAAGAGTCAAGGTGATCCTCACCTTTCCCTTTTTCATTTTATCCTTTGGCAAGCACCTCGTGTTGGAAAGATCCTGATATATATATATATATATATCCAATTGGATGTAAGTTAGCATGGACTATTATTGTTGACATTACCCTTGAGGTAAAACATTGGGAGGCAACACTATAAGCCCCTATCTTTCTCTATGTCCAATTAAAACCCATAACCATAAGTATTGCGTTAGTGTTAGCAATTGTGAAAGACTAAATCATAGTTGAGTATGTGGACTTGCTGAAAAGCTCTATTCTTGACTCTTTCCGATGTTATGATAAATTGCAATTGCTTCAATGATTGAGATTATAGTTTGTTAGTTCTCAATGAAATTTCTGGACCATACTTGACATTGTGAATAGATTGTTACTTGAGCATAAGAAATCTTATGACAAAATATATATATATGTTGTTGTTATAAGAATGATCATGATGCCCTCATGTCCGTATTTTATTTTTATCGACACCTCTATCTCTAAACATGTGGACATATTTTTTGATATCGGCTTCCGCTTGAGGACAAGCGAGGTCTAAGCTTGGGGGAGTTGATACGTCCATTTTGCATCATGCTTTTATATCGATATTTATTGCGTTATGGGCTGTTATTACACGTTATGTCACAATACTTATGGCTATTCTTTCTTATTTTACAAGGTTTAACATGAAGAGGGAGAATGCCGGCAGCTGGGATTCTGGGGTGAAAAAGGAGCAAATATTGGAGACCTATTCTGCACAGCTCCAAAAGTCCTGAAACTCCACAGAATTCATTTATGGAATTAATGATAATTATTGAGCAAAAGAAGTACAATAGGGGGCCCACACCCTGGCCACGAGGGTGGGGGCGCGCCCTCCTGCCTCATGGGCCCCCTAGTGGCCCTCCGGTGCCCATCTTCTGCTATATGAAGTCTTTTACCCTGGAAAAAATCATAAGCAAGCTTACGGGATGAAACTCCGCCGCCACAAGGTGGAACCTTGGCGGAACCAATCTAGGGCTCCGGGGGAGCTGTTCTGCGGGGGAAACTTCCCTCCGGGAGGGGGAAATCATCACCATCGTCATCACCAACGATCCTCTCATCGAGAGGGGGTCAATCTCCATCAACATCTTCACGAGCACCATCTCCTCTCAAACCCTAGTTCATCTCTTGTATCCAATCTTTGTATCAAAACCTCAGATTGGTACCTGTGGGTTGCTAGTAGTGTTGATTACTCCTTGTAGTTGATGCTAGTTGGTTTATCCAGTGGAAGATCATATGCTCAGACCCTTAATGCATATTAATACCCCTCTGATGATGAACATGAATATGCTTTGTGAGTAGTTATGTTTGTTCCTGAGGACATGGGTGAAGTCTTGCTATTAGTAGTCATGTCAATTTGGTATTCGTTCGATATTTTGATGAGATGTATGTTGTCTCTCCTCTAGTGGTGTTATGTGAACGTCGACTACATGACACTTCACCAGTATTTGGGCCTAGAGGGAGGCATTGGGAACTAATAAGTAGATGATGGGTTGCTAGAGTGACAGAATCTTAAACTCTAGTTTATATGTTGCTTCGTAAGGGGCTGCTTTGGATCCACTTGTTTCATGCTATGGTTAGGTTTACCTTAATACTTCTTTTGTAGTTGCGGACGCTTGCAATAGGGGTTAATCATAAGTGGGATGCTTGTCCAAGAAAGAGCAGCACCCAAGCACCGATCCACCCACATATCAAATTATCAAAGTAATGAACGCGAATCATACGAGCGTGATGAAAACTAGCTTGACGATAATTCCCATGTGTCCTCGGGAGCGCTTTTCTCATTATAAAAACTTGTCCAGGATTGTTCTTTGCTACAAAAAGGATTGGTCCACCTTGCTGCACCTTATTTACTTTTATTGCTTGTTGCCCGTTACAAATTATCTTATCACAAACTATCTGTTACCTACAATTTCAGTGCTTGCAGAGAATACCTTACTGAAAACCGCTTGTCATTTCCTTCTGCTCCTCGTTGGGTTCGACACTCTTACTTTTCGAAAGGACTACGATAGATCCCCTACATGTGTGGGTCATCACACGGTACTTCTTCAAAGTTTTCAATAATTTCTCTTATTCCTGCTTTGAAAGGTTAGCACTAATAATAACAGGATATATCTTCTTTTCATCAAGATAAGCATATTTGAGAGTATCAGTTAAAGGTTTAAGCTGAAACACGGGATCACCCTTGGGTGGAGGGGGATCCCCTAGCATTTGAACAGGCAAGTTGTCTTTCAAAATAGGTCCCTGTTTAAAGAATACTTCATCTAGTTCCCTTCTTTCATTCGTGAACATACCATTTTCATGGTCTAGCAAATATTGTTCTAAAGGATCATTAGGAAGCACGGCAATAGAAGCAAGAGAAATAATTTCATCCTTACTAGGCAATTCTTTATCATGGGGTTGTCTACGGAATTTAGCAAAATTAAAATCATGAGACATATCCCCTAAACCAACAATAACAATCTCTTTTTTGCAATCTATCTTAGCATTAACAGTATTCAAGAAGGGTCTACCAAATATAATAGGACAAAAGTCATCTTGTGGGGAACCAAGAACAAGAAAATCAGTAGGATATTTAACTTTACCACACAAGACTTCAACATCTCTAACAATCCCAATTGGTGAAATAGTATCTCTATTAGCAAGCTTAATAGTGACATCAATATCTTCTATCTCAGCAGGTGCAATATCATGCATAATTTCTTTCTATAAGGAATAAGGTATTGCACTCGCACTAGGACCCATATCACATAAGCCATGATAACAATGATCTCCTATTTTAACAGAAACAACAGGCATGCCAAAAACAGGTCTAGGTTTATTTTTAGTATCGGGTCTAGAAATTCTAGCAGCTTCATCACAGAAGTAAATAACATGCCCATCAATATTATCGACTAAGAGATCCTTAACCATAGCAATACTAGGTTCAACTTTAATTTGCTCAGAGGGTGTAGGTGTTTTAGCATTACTCTTATGAACCATAGTTGAAGCTTTAGCTTGATCCTTTATTCTAACAGGGAAAGGTGGTTTCTCAATATAAGCAGTAGGAACAATAGGATCAACATTATAAGTGATAGTCTATTCTTCAAATTTAATAGGTTCAACTACTTTTACTTCAATGGGAGGATGATATTTAAACCACTTCTCCTTAGGGAGATCAACATGAGTAGCAAATCATTCACAGAAAAAGCTACTATCTTAGAGTCAAATCCATATTTAGTGCTAAATTCACGAAAAACATCGGTATCCATAAAAGATTTAACACAATCAAACTTAGGTGTTATGCCTGACTCCTTACCTTCATCGAGATCTCAATATTTAGAGTTGCGTTTAATTCTTTCCAATAAATCCCATCTGAATTCAATAGCCTTCATCATAAAAGAACCAGTACAAGAAGTATCGAGCATGGATCGATTATTGAGAGAAAGTCGAGCATAAAATTTTTGAATAATAATTTCTCTTGAGAGCTCATGATTGGGGCATGAATATAACATTGACTTAAGCCTCCCCCAAGCTTGAGCAATACTTTCTCCTCCGTGAGGCAAAAAATTATATATGTAATTGCGATCACACTGAACTAGATGCATAGGATAAAACTTCTGATGAAATTCTGATTTCAATCGGTTGTAGTTCCATGATCCAATGTCATCACATAGCCTAAACCATGTCAATGCATTTCCCTTCAAAGATAAAGGGAAGACCTTTTTCTTGGTAACATCCTCGGGCATACCTGCAAGCTTAAATAATCCACAAACTTCATCCACATAGATTAGGTGCATATCGGGATGTAATGTTCCATCTCATGTAAAAGGATTAGCTAGCAGTTTCTCTATCATACCCGAAGGAATTTCAAAGTAAACATTTTCAGTAGGTTCAGTAGGTCGGGGAGCAACTCTTTGCTTTACTGATCGGGGTGAAGATACCCCGAACAAGCCCCTCAAAAAATTATTTTCCATAGTAACAAGTGACAGTAAATTTGAGCACACTATATAAATTTTTCCTTACCAAATTTCACCTACCAAAGGCGCTTCACTCCCTGGCAAGAGCGCCAAAAAAGAGCCTTGATGACCCACAAGTATAGGGGATCTATCATAGTCCTTTTGATAAGTAACAGTGTCGAACCCAACAAGGAGCAGAAGGAAATGACAAGCGGTTTTCAGTAAGGTATTCTCTGCAAGCACTGAAATTATCGGTAACAAATAGTTTTGTGATAAGGTAGTTCGTAACGGGTAACAAGTAACAAAAGTAAAGGTGCAGCAAGGTGGCCAATCCTTTTTGTCGCAAAGGACAAGCCTGGACAAACTCTTATATAAAGGAAAGCGCTCCCGAGGACACATGGGAATTATCGTCAAGCTAGTTTTCATCATGCTCATATGATTCGCGTTCGTTACTTTGATAATTTGATATGTGGGTGGATCGGTGCTTGGGTACTGCCCTTCCTTGGACAAGCATCCCATTTATGATTAACCCCTCTCGCAAGCATCCGCAACTACGAAAGAAGAATTAAGGTAAACCTAACCATAGCATGAAACATATGGATCCAAATCAGCCCCTTACGAAGCAACGCATAAACTAGGGTGTAAGCTTCTGTCACTCTAGCAACCCATCATCTACTTATTACTTCCCAATGCCTTCCCCTACGCCCAAATAATGGTGAAGTGTCATGTAGTCGAAATTCACATAACACCACTAGAGGAGAGACAACATACATCTCATCAAAATATCAAACGAATACCAAATTCACATGACTACTTATAACAAGACTTCTCCCATGTCCTCAGGAACAAACATAACTACTCACAAATCATATTCATGTTCATAATCAGAGGGGTATTAATATGCATGAAGGATCTGAACATATGATCTTCCACCGAATATACCAGCTAGCATCAACTACAAGGAGTAATCAACACTACTAGCAACCCACAGGTACCAATCTGAGGTTTTGAGACAAAGATTGGATACAAGAGATGAACTAGGGTTCGAGAGGAGATAGTGCTGGTGAAGATGTTGATGGAGATTGACCCCCTCCCAATGAGAGGATCGATAGTGATGACGATGATGATGATTTCCCCTCCCGAAGGGATGTTTCCCTGACAGAATAGCTCCGCCGGAGCCCTAGATTGGTTCCGCCAAGGTTCTGCCTCAAGACGGTGGCGCTTCGTCCCGAAAGCTTCCTTCTGATTTTTTCCACGGCAAAAGTCACCTTGTACCATAAGATGGGCATCGGGGGGCTTCCAGGTGGCCCATGAGGCAGGAGGGCGCGCCCCCACCCTTGTGGACAGAGGATGGCCCCCCTCTGGTGCTTTCTTCGCCCAACATTTTTTATAAATTCCAAAACTGACTTTCATGGAGTTTCAGGACTTTTGGAGTTGTGCGGAATAGGTCTCTAATATTTTGCTCCTTTTCCGGCCCAGAATCCAGCTATCGACATTCTCCCTCTTCATGTAAACCTTGTAAAATAAGAGAGAAAATGCATAAGTACTGTGACATAATGTGTAGTAACAGCCCATAATGCAATCAATATCGATATAAAAGCATGATGCAAAATGGACGTATCAGAGGACAGCTCCAGTTGGGAGGCTACACCGCGGCGGCGGCGCAGTCCCCGACGTAGTGTAGTGCGTGTGGCATCCCTATTGGGTGTGCGGGGAACACCCACCACATGCTCGACCGCCACTGCCCGTCGGCAGCTGTTGCCGGCCACCGTTGCCGCCACACCACCATCGAAAGGCAGGGCCATCGCCTGCTCCATCTCCACAGCCCAAAGGCGGGAGGTGGCCGTCGTGGCCGCCACCCCATAGCGGGCCACCATGGCCATCACCCGCTCCGCCACCGTGGCCTGAAGGCAGGAGGTGGTGGTCGTGGCCGCCGCCCCATCATCGACCGCTATGGCTGCCAGCCCACCATCAACCGCCGGGATCATCACCCGCTCCGCCACCACCGCCCGAAGGAGGGAGGCGGAGGTGGAGGCTCGCACGTGCGTCAGCGACCTTGCACGCTTTCTACGTCTTGAGCTTGTGTTGGTTTTCCTTGAAGAAGAAAGGGTGATGCAGCAAAGTAGCGTAAGTATTTCCCTTAGTTTTTGAGAACCAAGGTATCAATCCAGTAAGAGGCTCCTCAAAAGTCCCACGCACCTACACAAACAAAAATGAACCTCACCACCAACGCAATAAAGGGGTAGTCAATCCCTTCACGGCCACTTGCGAAAGTGAGATTTGATAGAGATAATATGATAAGATCAATATTTTTGGTATTTTTATGATATAGACTGGAAAGTAAAAGATGCAAATAAAAGTAGATGAAAACTTATATGATCAAATATAGACCCGAGGGCCATAGGTTTCACTAGTGGCTTCTCTCAAGATAGCATAAGTATTACGGTGGGTGAACAAATTACTGTCGAGCAATTGATAGAAAAGTGCATAGTTATGAGACTATCTAGGCATGATCATGTATATAGGCATCACGTCCGTGACAAGTAGATCGAAACGATTCTGCATCTACTACTATTACTCCACACATCGACCGACTCCTGCCTGCATCTAGAGTATTAAGTTCTTAAAGAACAGAGTAACGCATTAAGAAAGATGACATGATGTAGAGGGATAAACTCATGCAATATGATATAAACCCCACCTTTTTATCCTCGATGGCAACAATACAATACGTGCCTTGTTGCCCCTGTTGTCACTGAGAAAGGACACCGCAAGATTGAACCCAAAGCTAAGCACTTCTCCCATTGCAAGAAAGATCAATCTAGTAGGCCAAACCAAACTGATAATTCGAAGAGACTTGCAAAGATAACTTAATCACACATAAAAGAATTCAGAGGAGATTCAAATATTTCTCATAGATAAACTTGATCATAAACCCACAATTCATCAGATCTCGACAAACACACCTCAATAAGAGTTACATCGAATAGATCTCCAAGAAGATCGAGAGAACTTTGTATTGAGATTCAAAGAGAGAGAAGAAGGCATCTAGCTAATAACTATGGACCCGAAGGTCTGTGCTAAACTACTCACAACTCATCGGAAGGGCCTTGGAGATGATGTAGAGGCCCTCCATGGTCGACTCCCCCTCTGGCGGAGCGCGGCGAAGGCTCCAAGATGGGATCTCGTGGATACAGAAGGTTGCGGCGGTGGAATTAGGTTTTCGTGGTGCTCCTGGATGGTTTCATATATAGGAGGAAGAAGTAGGTCGGTGGACGCTCGAGGGGCCCACGAGGGTGGGGGCGCGCCCACCCCTAGGGCGCGCGCCGGGCACTCTCGTGGCCGCCTCCTCTGTTGCTTGACGTCCACTCCAAGTCCCCTGGATCACATTTGTTCCAAAAAGATTGCTCACGAAGGTTTCATTCCGTTTGGACTCCGTTTGATATTCCTTTCCTTCGAAACACTGAAATGGGCAAAAAACAGCAATTCGGGTTGGGCCTCCGGTTAGTAGGTTAGTCCCAAAAATGATATAAAAGTGTAAATTAAAGCCCATAAACATCCAAAATGGGTAATATAATAGCATGGAACAATCAAAAATTATAGATACGTTGTTGACGTATCAACGCTACATCGAGTTCCTGCAGGAGGAGGAGGAGCGTCTCGTCGAGCATGCAAAGAGCCTTACCGCCGTCGTGGTTGCGGCACACGCCGACGCAGAGGCGAGTAATCAGGAGATCTACGAGCTATATAGCCACTTCAAGAGGGGTCGCCTGGAGTGGCAGAGGGCGTTCGAGGTGAGTGTCGCTGAAGATGTAGCAGCGGCAGGCACCGTATTGCAGTTGTCCAGCTCGTCGGTAGGATCCTCCTCCTCTTCCTCTTACTGAGCGCGCTCGGCAGAGGAGAGGCTACCAGAAGTAGTACAAAGCCCCACCGTAGTAGTAGTATTTAGGGGCTATTTTGTTCAGTTCATCTGACTATAGATGTGGTGGAACTATACAATGTACTTAAAATTAGCTAGTATATATAGTTGAACTAGCTATTTCAGTACGTGGTTGGCAACAATTGGGGAAAAGTTTGGTCGGTTCAGCTATCGAGTTGAATTGTTTGTATAAATTAAGAACGACTGCTTAATCTATGAATGAAATATATGCTTAATTACTGAATTTTAGTTGGAAAAATTAGATAGTGCTAGTAATTTTTAGCTGCATATTTTGACAAATCGCAGTGTTACAAGGATTGACAAATGACAATGTTACTCGATCAACAAATGTCAATCTTTCCAGTTTGACAAATGGCAATATACCCAATATGACAGATGCAAATCTTACCAAATTGTCTATACGTGGTTGCACACGGGTCATACGAAAAAACCATTTGCATTGAAGGGAGGTACAAATCCCACTTGCCAAATTTTCTCTTGGCTTAGCATTGAAGTCTCGCTTTGCATACCTTATTCAACTTGAACCGCTTGTGTTGAAGAGATGCACAAATCCTGCGCGACAAATTTTCCCTTGGCTTACTGCAGAAGACCATAGCTCTCACTTTGCATACAGGTGTTCTATCTAAAACGTTTGTGATGAAGAGCAGCACAAATCCTGCTCGGCACATTTTCCCTTGGCTTAATGAGGAAGCTGTCAGTTTACATACGGGTGTTCTATCTAAAACATTTGCGATGTTAGAGTGGTAGCTATTTGTTTCAAAATGCCTTTGTTGGTTGTTATTTGGGTGCGCCTTCTCTCAAAATGGACCAGAAAAATACCACATCATGTTGGGTGCCATTCCATGATAGCATGCCAAGTTTCATGAATTTCAGACGTGTTTTGGATTTACTAGAATTTAAAAACAAAGTATCTCAATGTTTTGCCGGCAATCAACAGTGCCCTAGTGTTTGAAATTCGTTCCCATTTCTTGCATGGGACCTAAGCATGCGCCCAAGGACATATATTTGATTTTTCTACCAATTTATATGCACTGGAGCATGTGCATGTAGTTCAAATTTGAATTATGCACAAAAAATGCCTAGAAGACCCAGTTAATGTATAAAAATGTCCAAACGAACCCCGAATAATTACAAAATTTAACACAACACTCCTATTGTTCTATGTTGCACTAGAGAAAAAAAATGAAAACAAGAAGAGGCAACGGATATCATTTAGTCCAAAAAGGTGAAACGTTCCCTACCGAAACCATTAGGCTTGTTGTGAGAAGCTCTGGTTTGTGAGAAGCTTATACCCAAACCTGCCCCAAATGGGGCCAAAAATTTACCACGACATGTTGATGCCGCTCCATGATAACATGCCAAGTTTCATGAATTCCAGATGAGTTTTCGGTTTACTACAATTTAAAACCAGGTATCTCAATGTTTGCGGCCGAGTGACGGTGGCAGGGTGCTTGACATTCATTCCCATTTCTTGCATGGGACCTAATCATGCAACCAAGGTAACATATTTGAATTTTCAACCAATTTATATGCATTAGAGCATGTGCCTATAGTTCAAATCTGAACTATGCACATAAATGCATTGGAAACTCAATTAATGCATAAAAATGTCCAAACAAACCCCGAATAATTCCAAAATTTAACACAACACTCCTATTGTTCTATGTTGACACTAGAGAAAAAATTGAAATCAAGAGGAGGCAACGGATATTGTTTCGTCCAGAAAGGTGAAACATTCCCTACCGAAACCATCAGGCATGTTGTGAGAAGCTCTAGTTTGTGAGAAGCTTATACCCAAACCTGCCCCAAATGGGACCAAAAATTTACCACGGCATGTTGATGCTGCTCCATGATAGCATGCCAAGTTTCATGAATTTTATATGAGTTTTGGATTTACTAGAATTTAAAACTAGGTATCTCAATGTTTGCGACCGAGTGACGGTGGCAGGGTGTTTGATATTCATTCCCATTTCTTGCATGGGACCTAAGCATGCAACCAAGGACACAGATTTGAATTTTCAACCAATTTATATGCATTAGAGCATGTGCATGTAGTTCAAATTTGAATTATGCACATAAATGCATTGAAAACTCAGTTAATGCAGAAAAATGTCCAAACGAACCCCGCAAAATTCCAAAATTTAACACAACACTCATGTTGTTCTATGTTGACACTAGAGAAAAATTGAAATCAAGAAGATGCAACGGATATCGTTTCGTCCAGAAAGGTGAAACGTTCCCTACCGTAACCATGAGGCTTGTTGTGTGAAGCTCTGGTTTGTGAGAAGCTTATACCCCCAACCTGCCCCAAATGGGACAATATTTTTACCACTGCATGTTGATGCCATTTCATGATAGCATGTCAAGTTTCATGAATTTCAGATGAGTTTTCAATTTAGAATTTTAAAACCATGTATCTCAATGTTAGCGGCCTAGCGACGGTGGCAAAGGTGTTTGATATTCAATCCTATTTCTTGCATGGGACCTAAGGTTGCAACCAAGGACACACATTTGATTTTTCAGCCCATTTATATGCACTGGAGCATGTGCATGTAGTTCAAATTTTAATTATGCACATGAATGCATAGAAAACTCAGTTAATGCATAAAAATGTCCAAGCGAACCCCAAAAAATCCCAAAAATTGCACAACACTCATGTTGTTCAATGTAGACACGAGAAAAAAATTGAAAGTAAGAAGAGGCAACATATATTGTTTCGTCCCCCAAGGTGGCACGTTCCCTACCGGAACCATCAGGCTTGTTGTGAGAGAAGCTCTGGTTTGCGAGAAGCTTATACCATAACCTGTCCCAAATGGGACAATATTTTTTTACCCCAGCATGTTGATCTCGTTCCATGATAGCATGCCAAGGTTCATGAATTTCAGATGAGTTTTGTATTTACTAGAATTACAAAAGCAAGCACCTCAACGTTTGCCGGAGAGCCACGGTGCTGTGGTGTTTGAAATTCATCCCCATTTCCTGAATGGGACATAAGCATCAACCCATGGACACATATATCATTTTTGAACCCATTTTGGTGCACCAGAGCATGTGCATGTAGTTTAATTTTGAATTGTGCACCTGAAATGCCTAGAAAACCAAGTTAATGTATAAAAATGTCCAAACGAATCCTGAATAATTCCAAAAAAATTCGACGGCATACCTATAGTTGCATGTTCACTGCAGATAAAAGTTCTAGCAATTCAAACACAATCCTTTGCAGTTGTGACCCCATTATGTAATTCAAATCAAGAAAAAAAATTAAGGAGATCGCACACAGTTTATTATCACCAACTATATGAAATGTAGTACAAAATATCCTGGAGCACCATTGGTGTATAGTATGCATACGGCTTACAGGAGAAGGTGCGTCGGTTACAGTCCACAGCCGGCGTGTCAAGCAGACTAGCTTGCTTCCCAAATATCATTTCACTGTTCAATCCTTGCCGGTCAAAGATGGGGACGTGGACCCGCTTCGTGAGGGCAACTTCGGCGGCCCACTCCGGCGAGAACGCGGCTGTAGCAGCCAGGCGCATGCTAACAAGCTTCATGAGCGTGGCTGCAATCTGCAATCGAGCGGCCAAGGCAGCCCAAACAGTCGTCGTTGCTTCTCAGGTGGCGGCAGCAACATCTGCCTCGGGGATAGCAACTGGCGAGATAGGCACATCAGCTATTCGTTCTGCAGTGGAGGCCTTAGCCCTGTTGGAGGCTGCCCACGACCATGTCGAGGCCACCCATGCACAGCTCATGGCGGTCACCACTCAAATCAAACGAAGCTTCTTGGACAACGGTCGGCAACCCACGACAGAAGACTTGGCAATCGCTGAGAACGTTCGAGCAGACGTCCATTCCTGCATGGCACACCTTGCCACGACGGAGCACGCCCAAGCCCATATTGCGGCTGCCCACGCCCAGCTCGTGGCGGCCTTTCCACGGAGATGGCGGATGCGGATGGCGAGATGCTTGCCGAGTCTGGTGCGATGGATGCCATGGAGCCCCTTCCCCAGGAGACCGTCGGGCGCGAGCTGGACATGGAGGAGGCGACGGAGATCGACGAGCACCAGCCCGTAGTAGTACTCTTTGTTTTGTTTAATTAAGAGCGCCTATCTTTAATTTGTTAGAGTAATATTTAGGTCAGCTAGCTCTGTTTAATTGCTGAACTTGCTCGATTAAGAAGTGTGGGTGTGCTGTAGTCTCCTTTGTGTACCCAAATTATGCAATGACGTGGATGACCACTGTAACCAGGGAAATTGGAACCAAAATTTTTGACGTTCAAACTCATCACACACGGGTTAAGCTATCCGAATTGTTTGTGATGTTCACATATCGCACACAGTTCTGAATAAGGGACTGTGTCTGATGACACTTTGTGCGCCAGTTTTTTCGCTGAACCGATTCAAAAAAATTCTGCTTCCGTGGAAATATCTATCTCCCCGCCCCCTCCCACTTACCAAAAGCCACATTTCCCCTGTTTTCGCCTACCTTTCCAAGTTGAAACCTTCACTCCTTGCATGCGGTGCTTCCCCCTCGCCGGCAACCCTCCTTCACCCTACCCGGCCTCGTCTATCCAGGCAGGTAATCCACACCGACCCCCATCCTCCTCCTCCATCCACATCCCACATGCCCCGACCACCAGCGCGACACCTTCCACCCAAATCACTGACCCCTCCACCAAGTAAGTGCCTCCCTAAGACATGGTGCAGTAGTATAGCCAGGAGCTCAAGGAGCATTTGGCAGCAGAGAAGCAAATCGCGGCCGCACACACGGATGAGGTCTCGATGGCTGCCATTCGTACCAAACCCCAGATCTTGGAGGAGCAACTTGCCGTCGAGGCCGCCGTCGATGCCTTGCACGCCGATGCCGTGACGTGGTTGGCTGCTTTAAACGGCAGTTCGTGGCATTTTCTCAAGGCCACCCTCGGTGCCTTCGACTAAGACTACGAGGTGTTTTCTCAGCTTGCACGTGCTTACCTCAACTCGAAAGCCAGCAGGTTGGTGCCTGAAGTGGCTCTGGCAACTCACCACTACGACGTGGGCACCCATGATGTGGAGGCCTCGCCCTCTTCCATGTCCAAGGAGCCAATCGTCACTGATATCTCCAACTATGAGGAGTAGCTTGTCTTATTAGCTCACTATAAGGACCCATGTTCAGTTTGCTAGCTATTGCCTTTCCTTAACAAATTCTAGTGAATTGTGCTATCTACTTTTACCATGCAATCTATTGCTCTAGTGTATATGTTCTACATGTCATGCAATGTGATGCTCACTTATTAATTGTTTTGTTAATTAGTTTTCGTGTTCATTTAACTGTTGGGTTCAATTCTGCAAATGTGATGTTCAATTATTCAGGGTGTAATTTTTTATTATCTTCCATGTGAGAAATAAATCGAATTTTCTTTACAAAATACATGAGAAACAAATACAATTGCTATATTTCCAAGTTGTCAAGCATTCTTGGTTTTGTTAACTGTCTGATCTTCTAGTATGTTATACATTGTGCAATGTGGTGCTCAGTTAACGTTTGGTTTATTTGTTGTGGTGTTTAGTTAACTGTTTGGTTCAATTCTGCAATGCGATGTTCAATTGTTGTGGCTGCATTCTGTTATTGTATACAATGTGAGAAATAAATCAAATTTGGCTGTACTAAATACATGAGAAACAAATACAATTGCTATATTTCCAAGTTGTTAAGCATGCTTGGTTTGGTTAACTGTCTGATCTTCTATTAGGAGTATGTTATATTGTGTTGTGGTGCTCAGTTAATGTTTGGTTCATTTGTTGTGTGTTTAGTTAACTACTTGGTTCCATTCTGCAATGCAATGTCCAATTGTCGTGGGTAGAATTTTGTATTGTTGTGCATGTGAGGAATAATAGAATTTGGCTGCACTTAATACATGGGAAACATATACAATTGCTATATTTCCTAGTTCTTAATCATGCTTGGTTTGGATAAATGGGTTTTCCATGGGGCTTGAATTAATCTGATGAATCTGCAATGTGCTTATTTTTCATCAACATATTTTACTAATAACATGCGAACCCTAACTTAACCTAATCACTAACTACCTTATATGTGTTGCAGGGAAACAATGGGAAGCACCAAGGTTTACAATCGAGGTTGCACATGCATGGTCCTTTGTCTAATAGCACATTAATGTGCAATTGCAGGAACCATTCTAATATTCAGGTTTTTAACAATTTGGTCATGCACATGTAGGTCCCGTTCACAGAGGTTTTAACCCACTGTTCGACCCTTTTTGCATATGGGGAAATGAGTGTCCATGAATATCAGTCAAGTCAAGAAACTCGGAAAGATTGTTAGGATAAATAAATTAGCTACAAAAAACAATAAGATCTTTGTCTGCACAATGAAGAAGACATCAGCTCACTACATGATGGTACTAACTATTATACCTTGCCTTTTTTATTCCTTTGCCCCATTTCCAATATAGAGAAGATATTTGTGCACATCATTGTTTTCGGGCCTTTCCAAAGCATTTTACTGATGATTACCTCTCAAAACACGTGTATGGTCAGGAGGCGAGGAAGGTATTGAAGTGTTCCTAAAGAGGATGAAGGATGGACGATCAATCATCCACAGGCATTGCCTAAAGTTGCAAAGCCCTTCAACATCAATGAAGGCTCAATATTCGCCTTCGGCTTCAATAGTTTTCCAAATTAGATATATTTGTCTATGTACCATCTATGATGCTAATTTCGAAAGGTTATAGATGGTGCATGTGAAACTTGGTGCTGGTGCAGTTGCGTAATGGGTTAGCTAAGTGGTGAAGCTATATGATGTTGTACTGATGTATTTCAATTATGACAATGAAATATATTGTGTGCTTAACATGAAATATCAGTTAGATTAATAAATGGATTATTAATAATAGGATAATTAGCCTGCTAATTGGGTTTTTCTATTGCCAACGGTTATTGAGAAAACACTGTGGGTGATGACCTCAGGCAACGCACACGGTTTCTAGGAATAAACTGTGTTGGATTAATGAACAATCACACATGACATCCTCTTCAAAACTGTTCGCGTTAGGCCACTTCGCGCAAACGTTTGCCACATAAAAACTGTGTGTCATGGACAGCCTTTGCCACACAATTTATTCTACACACCATGTGTGATGCATTCAATAACACAAACAATAAAATTTGTAATACCGTGTGCAATGGAAACGCTATCACAAACGATTTAATGGGGAAAATTGTGTGTGACGTACCTGCGAGCAGAAACGTTTTTCTTGGAGCGACTGTGTGGGATGTATATACGAACGGAAACGTTTAGCGGGGACTGACTGTGTGGGGTGATCTTACGACCGGAAATGATTTTGCATGTATAATTGAATTTTTTTTAGCATTACTATACGTATAACCGTATTTGATCGCTCGCCTGTCGCACGACCTCATTTTGCCGAGTGTGTGTGCTAGGAGGGCATATCCCCGACGGTTTTTGGGTCGTGTGGGAAGGACCCCCTATCGCAATCACTCACTAGGCGACGGTTCCAAATGTCGTCATGGAAAGAGGTTAAAACCATTTGTATAGCACATCTATACTAGTGCTTGTGGAGGCCTCATGGCTCTTTTGGCCCAACTCTTTTTCTTCGGGGCTTCTTCTAGTCCATAAAAATCACCGTAAATTTTCAGGTCATTTGGACTCCGTTTGGTATTCCTCTTCTGTAAAACTCAAAAACAGGAAAAAAAACAAAAACTGGCACTGGGCACTAGGTTAATAGGTTAGTCCCAAAAAATATTATAAAATCACATATAAATGCATATAAACCATCCAAGATGGATAATATAATAGCATGGAATAATCAAAAAAATAGATACGTTGGAGACGTATCAAGCATCCCCAAGCTTAATTCCTTCTCATTCTCGAGTAGGCAAATGATAAAAAAAATTGATGTGGAATGCTACCTAACATATTTATCCATGTAAATTTGTTTATTGTGGCATGAATGTTCAGATCCATAAGATTCAAAACAAAAGTTTAATATTCATAGAAAAACGATGATACTTCAAGCATACTAACAAAGCAATCATGTCTTCTCAAAATAACATGGCCAAAGAAAGCTATCCCTACAAAATCATATAGTCTGGCTATGCTCCATCTTCATAACACAAAATATTCAAATCATGCACAACTCCGATGACAAGCCAAGAAATTGTTTCATACTTTTGATGTTATCAAACCTTTTCAACTTTCACGCAATACATGAGCGTGAGCCATGGACATAGCACTATAGGTGGAATAAAATATGGTGGTTGTGGAGAAGACAAAAAGAAGGAGATAGTCTCACATCGACGAGGTGTATCAACGGGCTATGGGATGCCCATCAATAGATATCAATGTGAGTGAGTAGGGATTGCCATGCAACGGATGCACTAGAGCTACAAGTTTATGAAAGCTCAAAAATAAACTAAGTGGGTGTGCATCCAACTCGCTTGCTCACGAGGACCTAGGGCAATTTGAGGAAGCCCAACATTAGAATATACAAGCCAAGTTATATAATGAAAAATTCCCACTAGTATATGAAAGTGACAACATAGGAGACTCTCTATCATGAAGATCATGGTGCTAATTTGAAGCACAAGTGTGGTAAAAGGATAGTAGCATTTCCCCTTCTCTCATTTCTCTCATTTTCATTTTTTTGGGCTCTTTGGCCTCTTTTTTCCCTTTTCTTTTCCTTTTTTCCTTTTTTTAAATTTTTCATCTGGAGTCTCATCCTGATTTGTGGGGGAATCATAGTCTCCATCATCCTTTACTCACATGGGACAATGCTCTAATAATGAATATCATCACACTTTTATTTACCTACAACTCGATACTTAGAATAAAATATGACTATATATGAATGTCTCTAGCAGTGTAACAGGACGTGCAATGACTCAAGAGGGACATGTATGAAAGAATTATGAAATGTGGCTTTGCCACAAATACAATGTCAACTACATGATCATGCAAAGCAATATGACAATGATGAAGCGTGTCATAATAAACGGAACGGTGGAAAGTTGCATGGCAATATATCTCTGAATGGCTATGGAAATGCCATAATAGGTAGGTATGGTGGCTGTTTTGAGGAAGCTATATGGTGGGTGTATGGTACCGGCGAAAGTTGTGTGGTACTAGAGAGGCTAGCAATGGTGGAAGGGTGAGAGCGCGTATAATCCATGGACTCAACATTAGTTATAAAGAACTCACATACTTATTGCAAAAATCTATTAGTCATTAAAACAAAGTACTACGCGCATGCTCCTAGGGGGATAGATTGGTAGGAAAAGACCATTGCTTGTCCCCGACTGGCACTCATAAGGAAGACAATAAATAAATAAATCATGCTCTAACTTCATCACATAACGGTTCACCATACGTGCATGCTACGGAAATCACAAAGTTAAACACAAGTATTTCTACAATCCACAATTACTCACTAGCATGACTATAATATCACCATCCTCACATCTCAAAACAATCATAAGGAATTAAACTTCTCATAGTATTCAATGCACTTTATATGAAAGTTTTTATTATATCCCTCTTGGATGCCTATCATATTAGGACTAAATTCATAACCAAAGAAAATTATGATGTTGTTTAAGACTCTCAAAATAATATAACTGAAGTATGAAAGTTCATAAATTTCTTCAAAATAAACCACTTCCATGCTCTAAAAAGATATAAGTGAAGCACCAAAGCAAATGACAACCTATTCCAAAAGATATAAGTGAAGATCAATGAGTAGTTGAATAATTATGTGACTATGTGAAGACTCTCTAACATAAATAAAATTTCAGATCTTAGGATATTATTCAAACAGCAAGCAAAACAATATAAAATAAAATATCACTCCAAGCAAAACACATATCATGTGGTGAATAAAAATATAGCTCCAAGTAAGGTTACCGATGAACGAAGACGAAAGAGGGGATGCCATCCGGGGCATCCCCAAGCTTAGATGCTTTGATGTCCTTGAATATTACCTTGGGGTGCCTTGGGCATCCCCAAGCTTAGGCTCTTGCCACTCCTTATTCCGTAATCCATCGAAACTTCACCCAAAACTTGAAAACTCCACAACACAAAACTCAACAGAAAACTCGTAAGCTCCGTTAGTATAATAAGGCAAATCACCACTTCAGTACTGTTATGAACTCATTCTAAATTTATATTGGTGTAATATTTACTGTATTCCAACTTCTCTATGGTTCATACCCTCCGATACTACTCATAGATTCATAAAAATAAGCAAAGAACACAATGAAAACAGAATATGTCAAAAACAGAACAGTATGTAGTAATCTGGAAACTTCGTATACTTTTGTAACTCCAAAAATTCTGAAAAATTAGGACAACATAGACAATTTGTATATCAATCATGTGTCAAAAATACACATCAAAAGCACGTTCCAGTTAATTTTCAAACTTCCTGGACTTAGAGCAAAAGTTTCTGTTTTTGCACATAATCAAGTCAACTATCATCCACACTATACCAAAGGATTTACTTGGAACTTTATTGAAACAAAAGTTATAAAACATGATTACTATAGTAGCTTAATCATGTGAGCACACAAAAACAGTAGGGGTATTATTGCGTTGTCTCCCAACAAGCGCTTTTCTTTAATGCCTTTCAGCTAGGCATGATGATTTCAATGATGCTCATATGAAAGATAAGAATTGAAACATAATGGGAGCATCATGAAGCATATGACTAACACATTTAAGTCTAACCCACTTCCTATGCCTAGGGATTTTTTGAGCAAACAACTTATGGGAACAAGAATCAACTAGCATAGGAAGGCAAAACAAGCATAACTTCAAGATTTTCAACACATAGAGAGGAAACTTGATATTATTGCAATTCCTACAAGCATATATTCCTCCCTCATAATAATTTTCAGTAGCATCATAAATGAATTCAACAATATAACTATCACACAAAGCATTATTTTCATGATGCACAAGCATAGAATTTTTATTACTCTCCACATAAGCAAATTTCTTCTCATGAATAGTAGTGGGAGCAAACTCAACAAAATAACTATCATGTGAGGCATAATCCAATTGTAAATTAAAATCATGATGACAAGTTTCATGGTTATCATTATTCTTTATAACATACATATCATCACAATAATCATCATAAATAGCACCTTTGTTCTCATAATCAATTGGAACCTCTTCCGAACTAGTGGATTCATCACTAAATAAAGTCATGACCTCTCCAAATCCACTTTCATCATTATTAAAATAAGAATCAACACCCTCCAAAATAGTGGGATCAATTCTACCTAAAGTTGACACTCTTCCAAACCCACTTTCATCAATATAATCATCATAAATAGGAGGCATGCTTTCATCATAATAAATTTGCTCATCAAAACTTGGGGGACAAAAAATATCATCTTCATCAAACATAGCATCCCCAAGCTTGTGGCTTTGCATATCATTAGCAACACGAGTATTCAAAGAATTCATACTAACAACATTGCAACCATGCTCATCATACAAAGATTTTATGCCAAACATTTTGTAGACTTCTTCTTCTAACACTTGAGCACAATTTTTCTTTCCATCATTTTCACGAAAGATATTAAAAACATGAAGCATATGAGGCAAACTCAATTCCATTTTTTGTAGTTTTTCTTTTATAAACTAAACTAGTGATAAAACAAGAAACTAAAAGATTCAATTGCAATACCTAAAGATATACCTTCAAGCACTCACCTCCCCGGCAACAGTGCCAGAAAAGAGTTTGATGTCTACTATGCAACCTTCTTCTTGTAGACTCGTGTTGGGCCTCCAAGCGCAGAGTTTTGTAGGATAGTAGCAAATTTCCCTCAAGTGCATGACCTAAGGTTTATCAATCAGTGGGAGGCATAGGATGAAGATGGTCTCTCTCAAACAACCCTGCAACCAAATAACAAAGAGTCTCTTGTGTCCCCAACAAACCCGATACAATGGTAAATTGTATAGGTGCACTAGTTCGGTGAAGAGATGGTGATACAAGTGCAATGTGGATGGTAGATATAGGTTTTTGCAATCTGAAAATATAAAAACAGCAAGGCAACTAGTAACGAAAGTGAGCGGAAACAGTATGACAATGCTTGAAAACAAGGCCTAGGGTTCATACTTTCACTAGTGCAAGTTCTCTCAACAATGATAACATAAGTAGATCATATAATGATCCCTCAACGTGCAACAAAGAGTCACTCCAAAGTAACTAATAGAGAAGAACAAACGAAGAGATTATTGTAGGGTACAAAACCACCTCAAAGTTATTCTTTCTGATCGATCTATTGGGCTATTCCTATAAGTGCCACAAACAACCCTAGATTTCATACTAAAATAACACCTTAAGATACACATCAACCAAAACCCTAATGTCACCTAGATACTCCAATGTCACCACAAGTATCCGCAGGTTTGATTATACGATATGCATCACACAATCTCAGATTCATCTATTCAAACCAACACAAAGAACTTCAAAGAGTGCCCCGAAGTTTCTACCAGAGTCAAGACGAAAACGTCGTGTGCCAACCCCTATGCATAAGTTCACAAGGTCACAAAACCTGCAAGTTGATCACCAAAACATACATCAAGTGGATCACATGAATATCCCATTCTCACCACAGATAAGCACATGCAAGACATACATCAAGTGTTCTCAAATCCTTAAAGACTCAATCCGATAAGATAACTTCAAAGGGAAACTCAATCCACTACAAGAAGGTAGAGGGGGAGAAGCATCATAAGATCCAACTATAATAGCAAAGCTCGCGGTACTTCAAGATCGTGCCAAATCAAGTACACGAGAGAGAGATCAAACAGATACCTACTGGTACATACCCTCAGCCCCGATGGTGAACTACTCCCTTCTCGTCATGGAGAGAGCCAGGATGATGAAGATGGCCACCGGTGATAGATTCCCCCTTCGGCAGGGTGCCGGAACAGGCTCCCGATTGGTTTTTCATGGCTACAGAGGCTTGCGGCGGTGGAACTCCTGATCCAGGTTTATTTCTGGGGGTTTCTATATTTTTAGGAATTTTTGACGTCGAGAACAAGTCATGGGGTCCACGAGGAGCCCACAAGACCAGAGGGCGCGCCCTAGGGGGCGCCCTCCACCCTTGTGGAGGCCTCGTGGCTCTTCTGGCCCAACTCTTTTGCTTTGGGGGCTTCTTCTGGTCCATAAAAAATCACCGTAAATTTTCAGGTCATCTCAACTCCGTTTGGTATTCCTTTTCTGTAAAACTCAAAAAGAAGGAAAAAAATAGAAACTGGCACTACGCTCTAGGTTAATAGGTTAGTCCCAAAAACTAATATAAAATATCATATGAATGCATATAAAACATCCCAGATGGATAATATAATAGCATGGAACAATCAAATATTATAGATATGTTGGAAACGTATCACCCACCAGCACCTAGCCGGCTTAACGATCAATTCCTAACCCGCCAGCGTGTGGCCAGCTTAAACTGCCACAACTTAACTCACCATATGTTAACCAACCTGAGAATCATGTTATCCTCTTATAGGAGCGGCTTATGATTTCTCCATGATCTGTAACAACGATTAACCTTAAATCCATAACCTGTCCACAACCACTATATTTTCATTGTAACTATTAAGCGGCTTGTCATCGTAATATTGACCTGCCATATTTTTATTCTCATGTCGTAGCTTTTAACATTGCCAATCATGACTAATACCCCCACCTCCTGCAACTGGATTGCCTCCAAAGTCATAGAGGGCACACTCATCGATTTTGTGACTATGGGGGTTTTGCCTGCCAAAGAAATCATCCACCGGCGGGTTCCAGGTTTTGAATGCCCCCCTCAGCCGCAAGAAGGTGAGGTTGTAGTCTTCGCGGATCACCTCCTCCGTGGCTTCTCACCACCCGGATAACCTCCCCAGATTTAGACATGATGGAAAAGCAAGCAATTTAGCACACAAGCAAACAAAAAGATGAACGATAAGAAGGCAAATATTTTTGTGTTTTTCTAAAAACATTTTGGAAGTGGGGGAGAGGAAAACGAGATGCAAATGGAAAATAATGTAAATGCAAGAGATGGGAGTTTATGATGGGAACTTGGTAGGCTTGATGTAGATCCTCCGTGACAACGGCGCCAGAAATTCTTCCTGCTACTTCTTGAGCTTGCGCTAGTTTTTCCCTGAAGAGGAAAGGGTGTTGCAGCAAAGTATAGATAAGTATTTCCCTCAATTTAAGAACCAAGGTAGAAATCCAGTAGGAGGACACACAAGTCACCAATGGTTGCACCTACACAAACAAACAAGTACTTGCACCTAACGCGATAAAGGGGTTGTCAATCCCTTTAGGCTTACTTGCAAGGATGAGATCTGATAGAGATAGGTATAAAAGATAAGTTAAAGTGTAAAATAATTAAAGTTAGATAAATTGCAGCAAGGTATTTTTGGGTTTTTGGTTTTTGTAGATATGAAAATAATACGATAAAAGATAGACCTGGGGGCCATAGTTTTCACTAGAGACTTCTCTCTTGAAAGAACACATATGGTGGGTAAACAAATTATTGTTGAGCAATTGATAGAAAAGCATTATGATGATATCTAAGGCAATGATCATGAATATAGGCATCACGTCCGTGACAAGTTGACACACTCCTGCTTACATCTACTACCATTACTCCACACATCGACCTCTATCCAGCATGCATCTAGTATATTAAGTTAACAAGAATGGAGTAACGCCTTAAGCAAGATGACATCATGTAGAGGGATAGATCCATTCAATATGAATAAACCCCACCTTTTTATCCTTAATTGAAACAATACAAATATGTGTCATGCCCCTTCTGTCACTGGGTATAAGCACCGCGAAATTGAACCCATTACAAAGCACCTCTCCCATGACAAGAAAAATCAATCTAGTTGGCCAAACCAAATCAATAGATCAGAGAGAAATATAAAGCTATCTTAATCATACATAAAATAGTTCAGAGAAGACTCAAACAATATTCATAGATAATCTGATAATAGATCCACAATTCATCGGATCTCAACAAATGGACCGCAAAATAAGATTACATCGAATAGATCTCCAAGAACATCAGGGAGAATGTTGTATTGAAGATCAAAGAGAAAGAAGAATCCATCTAGCTACTAGCTATGGACCCGTAGGTCTGTGGTAAACTACTCACACATCATCGGAAGGGCAACAATGTTGATGTAGAGGCCCTCCGCAATCAAATCCCCCTCCGTCGGAGTACCAGAACAGGTCTTTAGATGGGATCTCATGAGGACATAAACTTGCGGCGGCGGAAAAGTATTTTTTGCGTGCCCTCTGGTATATGGGGAATATTTGGGTATTTATCGAGCAAAGATTAGGGTTAGAGGAGCATCAAGGGGGCCACAAGCCTGGGGGCGCGCCCCCTAGGTCATACCCTTCGAGCTTCTCGCCAACTTGTGGCCCCTCTGACCTCCTGCCAAAAGTTCCTGGGTGTCTTCTGGTCCAAGAAAAATCCTCATAAAGTTTCATTCCGTTTGGACTCTGTTTGGTATTGATTTTCGGTAGAAGACAAAAACAAGGAAAAACAACATCTGACACTTGGCACTAGGTTAATATGTTAGTCCCAAAAAATGATATAAAATAGCATAATAACGCATATAAAGCATCCAAGATGGATAATATAATAGCTTGGAACAATAAAAAATTATAGATACGTTGGAGACATATCAGAAGGCAGCCCAACCTGGAAGGTAAATGTAACAATGTTCTATGACAGGCTGGAAAGCAGTTGGAGGTGATTTGTGAGGGGAAAGGGGGAGCCCTAGGTAAGTTTTTGGGAAGGTGGAGGTGGTGGTACCCATATCCACCGCTGCAACAGTAGCCAGCGAGTCATCTAAGTTGAGAGGAGTGATAGTTTGTTTAGTCGAAGTTAATTATCAGCCATGTTGCAAAGACAAAGTTATCAAGGATTGTACAAAGATTTTTTGCCGCAAGAGGGGTAGCCTTGATGACGATTAGTATATCATAAACATATTGCAAGACAGGACAGGGGAGCTATTGGGCTAGGGGATGTTGAAGGAGCAAGTTGTTGCAGGCTTCGATGATGAGTTGTTGCAGTAGGTTTGCCACGATTATGAAAATGGAAGGGAAAAGAGGGTCACCTCTTGTTGAAAGCAATTTCTACACTTAATCCATGGCCTAGGGACACCGATAAGCAGGACTGTTATGGTCCCAAATGAGCGCAGTGATCCAATCCACCCACACTAATGATTAGGGAAGCCTAGAGTTTGAGAAGTTTTAGGAGAGAAATTCGACAAACGGAGTCAAAAGCTTTCTTGAAATAAATTTTGATGATAATGGCAGGAGCTTTTTTCGAGCACAGCAATGCAGAATATCGGTCGCGTACATGAAATTTTATGACATAGATCTGCCAGAGAGAAACCCTTGTGATCAGCGTGGACCAACAGAGGGATAAGAGGTTTCAGACGGTTAGTGGGGAGCTTTCCAATAGCCTTGATGGGGTAATTTTAAAGAGATATGGGCATGAAAGTGGTAAGGGAGTCTGCATCATTGTGTTTAGGAAGTAGGATGATCACAATGTGACTAAGGCATGATGGATCCATGTTGGAACAGTGGACTCGTTGAAAATATGGAAAATTGCTTCCTTTGATCATGGGTCAGAATTTAGCCAGCACCATAACCGTCCAAGATAGGGCTAGCATTTGGTTTCATGGAGATGAAAGCATCAAAAAAAATTCCCGATGCCTGAACAGCGAATCTAGGTGCCTAAGCTTTGTCACATGAGTTTGATATAGCACGTTGGGATTAGAATTCTAAGTAGGAGAGAAAGGCTTCCCGAGTAGGTCAGTAAAGAACCCAGTGAGGGTTTGTTCTTTCGCGTCCTGGGAGAATAAGGATTGGCCATTTTGACAGAGGGTGACAATTTTGCTTCTATGAGGGCGAGGTGTGGTAGAAGCATGAAAAAACACGTATTTTCATCACCATTCAAAGCGAAAGTGAGCTACCCACATTGGATCCAATAGGCCGCTTTTTCACGAATGGTACATTGAGGACTTTGATGATTAAGAGACAAAGATTGTGTTTAGGATTAGACATGAAATGTGTTTTCTCAGTATTGTCAAGCACATTGAGGACACTGCAACAGTTGTTTTCCCAAGTTACAAGAGGGATTGACGCTTTGTGCCATTGCTTAAGGTGAGAATGAGTAGATTTTAGCGCGTCAACTTGTAAGAGGGAATCATTTGAATGCAACCGGGTCACGACCCAAGAAATCCGTAGGGCCGTGGATAAGCCAGGCCTCAAGGCCCAAAAAGATTCAAATCAAAAAAGCACAGGACGACTAGAAGAGGGGTATCAGTGTCAACGGTGATGAGTAAAGGGGCGAGACCTGTGACAAAGTGAGTCAGTGTGTAGACCAGGTGAAATGGGTGCTGATCAGGGGAAGTTCAATGAGGTCAAGCGAATTTATAGTGGCATTGAACAAGTCATGTTCCTGTTGTCTGAAGTTGTTGACATTTTCATGAATAGGCTGTCGCATGAGATTATGGTTGCCAAGAATGATCCAAGGTTGGATTGGGGAGCATAGTTGGAGAGGTCATCTAGGAAGGCATGCTTGAGATGATGATCCATATGAGCATAGACATTACTCCCTCTGTTTCAAAACAAGTGTTGCTCATTTCGTACAACTTTCTACTATATTTGTATTAAACTAGCGACACTTATTTTGGGATGAAGGGAGTATTAAATAGAATAGTTTTAGACATGGCAAGGCAAGTAGCCGAGACAAGATGAGTGAAGGTGATCATATTTGAAGAACATGTCGACAAATGAGAGGAAGCAAAAACATTAATAATGCCCCTTAAAAGATTTGTCTGCATCTTTCTAGAAGACTAGGCCTAGGTGTTTTTGGAGGAAACTGTTTTGTTTCTATGGGTGAAGACAGCAAAGTTTGGTTTCCTGCAGGAAACAAGCAAGCAACTTGATGGCGATGAGCTCAGAAAGAACATAGATGCACTTTTTGGGCAAGCCTAAATCTTGAGTGTTCCAAACACACAGCAAAAAGAGTTACATCGGATAGATCTCCAAGAAGATCGAGGAGAACTTGGTATTGAGAATCAAAGAGAGAGAAGAAGCCATCTAGCTAATAACTATGGACCCGAAGGTTTGTGGTAAACTACTCACAACTCATAGGAGAGGCCTTGGAGATTATGTAGAGGCCCTCCATGGTCGATTCCTCCTCCGGCGAAGCGCCGACAAAGGCTCCAAGATGGGATCTCATGGATACAGAAGGTTGCGGCAGTGGAATTAGGTTTTCATGATCCGTTCTGATGTTTTCAGGGTACGGGAGTATATATAGGAGGAAGAAGTAGGTCGGTGGATGCTCGAGGGGCCCACAAGGGTGGGGGGCACGCCCACCCCCAGGGGGCACGCCGAGCACCCTCGTGGCCGCCTCGTTTGTTGCTTGACGTCCACTCCAAGTCTCCTGGTTGGCATTTGTTCCAAAAAGATCGTTCCCGAAGGTTTCATCCCATTTGGACTCCGTTTGATATTCTTTTTCTTCGAAACACTGAAATAGGCAAAAAAAACAGCAATTCGGGCTGGGCCTCCGGTTAGTAGGTTAGTCCCAAAAATGATATAAAAGTGTAAAGTAAAGCCCATAAACATCCAAAACGGGTAATATAATAGCATGGAAGAATCAAAAATTATAGATATGTTGGATACGTATCAATGACTCGATCAACGTGATCGATGTCCAGGGCCCGACACATCACTTCACCCCCTTTAGTTGTATGACTCTGCAGAGCTACTATCGTGTGACAAGGGTGATACCTCGTATAACACTCCTGATGATAACTCTATAGCATAGCTAATCAGTCATGGTCTGTCGAGGGTGATTCCTCCTTCACCACTCCCGATGACGATTCTCTCATGCAACACCTCAAGTGTGAACCTCGAGGGTGATTCCTCATATGTTCACCTTGATGATTACATCAAGTGGAACCCATCAAGGGTGATTCCTCGGGTTTTCCCCCTTGATGTTTTGGATACGCAGTTGTTGGAAATATTCCCTAGAGGCAATAATAAAATGGTTATTATTATATTTCCTTGTTCATGATAATTGTCTATCATTCATGCTATAATTGTATTGACCGGAAACCGTAATACATGTGTGAATACATAGACCACAACATGTCCCTAGTAAACCTCTAGTTGACTAGCTCGTTGATCAACAGATGGTCATGGTTTCCTGACTATGGACATTGGATGTCATTAATAATGGGATCACATCATTAGGAGAATGATGTGATGGACAAGACCCAATCCTAAGCATAGCACAAAGATCATGTAGTTCGTTTGCTAAAGCTTTTCTAATGTCAAGTATCATTTCCTTAGACCATGAGATCGTGCAACTCCCGGATACCGTAGGAATTCTTTGGGTGTACCATACAGCACAACGTAACTGGGTGGCTATAAAGGTGCACTACAGGTATCTCCGAAAGTGTCTGTTGAGTTGGCACGAATCGAGACCGGGATTTGTCACTCTGTATGACGGAGAGGTATCTCTAGGCCCACTCGGTAATGCATCATCATAATGAGCTCAATGTGACTAAGTAGTTGGTCACGGGATCATGCATTATGGAACGAGTAAAGTGACTTGCCGGTAACGAGATTGAACGAGGTATTGGGATACCGATGATCGAATCTCGGGCAAGTAACGTATCGATTGACAAAGGGAAATATACGGGATTACTTGAATCCTCGACATTGTGGTTCATCCGATGAGATCATCGTGGAACATGTGGGAGCCAACATGGGTATCCAGATCCCGCTGTTGGTTATTGGCCGGAGAGCTATCTCGGTCATGTCTGCATGATTCCCGAACCCGTAGGGTCTACACACTTAAGGTTCGATGACGCTAGGGTTATAAGGAAGATTTGTATGTAATTACCGAATGTTGTTCGGTGTCCCAGATGAGATCCCGGACGTCATGAGGAGTTCCGGAATGGTCCGGAGGTGAAGATTTATATATGGGAAGTCATCATACGGTCACCGGAAATATTCGAGGGTATACCGGTATTGTACCGGGACCACCGGAGGGGTTCCGGGGGTCCACTGGGAGGGTCCACCTCCCCCGGAGTGCCTTATGAGCTGTAGGTGGAAGGGAACCAGCCCCTAAGTGGGCTGGGCACCATCCCCCCTAGGGCCCATGCGCCTAGGGTTGGGGGGAACCCTAAAGGGGGCGCCCCGCTTGCTTCGGGGGCAAGCCCCCTCCCCCTTGGCCGCCGCCCCCCTCTAGATCTCATCTAGAGGGGCCGGCCCCCTTCCCCCTTCTCACTATAAATAGAGGGGTGGAGGGAGGGCTGCAGCACCACGTCCAAGGTGCAACCCCTCCCCTCCCCAACACCTCTCCTCCTCCGCGTGAGCTTGGCGAAGCCCTGCCGGAGAACTGCCACTCCATCACCACTACGTTGTCATGTTGCTATTGGAGCCATCTTCCTCAACCTCTCCCTCCTCCTTGCTGGATCAAGGTGCGGGAGACGTCACCGGACTGCACGTGTGTTGAATGCGGAGGTGTCATTGTTCGCCGCTTAGATCAGAATCCACCGCGATCTGAATCGCTACGAGTACGACTCCTTCATACACGTTCTTGTATCTGGATTTACCTACGGGATTAGTTTTAAACCTCAATAATTGTTATTTAGTGTCAGCTTTGAGCATGAACATTGTATCTGGATCTCGTTTAATGCGAGATGCCTACTCATTTAAATCCGAGAATAATGGTTGTTCTATTTATATGAGAGATATGTTTTATGGTCATGCCCCGTTGGTCAATGGTTTATTCTTAATGAATCTCGAACGTGATGTTACACATATTCATAGTGTGAATACCAAAAGATGTAAGGTTGATAACGATAGTCCCACATACTTGTGGCACTGCCGCCTTGGTCACATTGGTGTCAAACGCATGAAGAAGCTCCATGCAGATGGACTTTTGGAGTCTCTTGATTACGAATCATTTGACACATGCGAACCATGCCTCATGGGAAAAATGACCAAGATTTCGTTCTTCAGAACAATGGAGCGAGCAACCAACTTATTGGAAATCATACATACTGATGTGTGCGGTCCAATGAGCGTTGAGGCTAGCGGAGGCTATCATTATGTTCTCACCCTCACTGATGACTTAAGTAGATATGGGTATGTCTACTTGATGAAACACAAGTCTGAGACCTTTGAAAAGTTCAAGGAATTTCAGAATGAGGTAGAGAATCAACGTGACAGAAAAATAAAGTTCTTACGATCAGATCGTGGGGGAGAATATTTGAGTCACGAATTTGGTACGCACTTAAGGAAATGTGGAATTGTTTCACAACTCACGCCGCCTGGAACACCTTAGCGTAACGGTGTGTCCGAACGTCGTAATCACACTCTATTGGATATGGTGCGATCTACGATGTCTCTTACCGATTTACCGCTATCATTTTGGGGATACACTGTAGAGGCAGCTACATTCACTTTAAATAGGGCACCATCTAAATCCGTTGAGACGACACCATATGAATTATGGTTTGGGAAGAAACCTAAGCTGTTGTTTCTAAAAGTTTGGGGATGCTATGCTTATGTCAAGAAACTTCAACCTAAAAAGCTCGAACCCAAGTCGGAAAAATGTGTCTTCATAGGATACCCTAAGGAAACCATTGGGTATACCTTCTACCTCAGATCTGAAGGCAAGATCTTTGTTACCAAGAACGGGTCCTTTCTGGAGAAAGAGTTTCCCTCAAAAGAAGTAAGTGGGAGGAAAGTAGAACTTGATGAAGTACTACCGCTTGAAGCGGAAAGTAGCGCAGCTCAGGACGATGTTTCTGTGGTGCCTGCACCGACTAGAGAGTAAGTTAATGATGATGATCAAGGTACTTCAGATCAAGTTGCTACTGAACTTCGTAGGTCCACAAGGACACGTTCCACACCAGAATGGTATGGCAACCCTGTCCTGGAAATCATGTTGTTAGACAACGGTGAACCTTCGAACTATGAAGAAGTGATGGCAGGCCCAGATTCCAACAAATGGCTTGAAGCCATGCAATCCAAGATAGGATCCATGTATGAAAACAAAGTATGGACTTTGACAGACTTGCCCGATGATCGGCGAGCGATAGAAAATAAATGGATCTTTAAGAAGAAGACGGATGCAGATGGTAATGTTACCATCTATAAGGCTCGGCTTGTTGCTAAGGGTTATTGACAAGTTCAAGGGTATGACTACGATGAGACCTTCTCACCCGTAGCAAAGCTGAAGTCAGTCCGAATCATGTTAGCAATTGCCGCATTCTATGATTATGAAATATGGCAAATGGACGTCAAAACGGCATTCCTTAACGGCTACCCTAAGGAAGAATTGTATATGATGCAGCTAGAAAGTTTTGTCGATCCTAAGAATGCTAACAAGGTATGCAAGCTCCAGCGCTCCATCTATGGGCTGGTGCAAGTATCTTGGAGTTGGAATATTCGCTTTGATGAAATGATCAAAGCGTTTGGGTTTATGCAGACTTATGGAGAAGCCTGCGTTTACAAGAAAGTGAGTGGGAGCTCTGTAGCATTTCTCATATTATGTGTGGATGACATACTATTGATGGGAAATGATATAGAACTTTTGGAAAGCATAAAGGCCTACTTGAATAAATGTTTTTAAATGAAGGACCTTGGAGAAGCTACTTACATATTAGGCATCAAGATCTATATAGATCGAGACGCCTCATAGGTCTTTTGAAAAGCACATACCTTGATAAGATACTGAAGAAGTTCAATATGGATCAGTCCAAGAAGGGGTTCTTGCCTGTATTGCAAGGTGTGAAATTGAGCTCGGCTCAAAGACCGACCACGGCAGAAGATAGAGAAAATATGAGTGTCATCCCCTATGCCTCAGCCATAGGGTCTATTATGTATGCCATGTTGTGTACCAGACCTGATGTAAACCTTGCGGTAAGTTTGGTGGGAAGGTACCAAAGTAATCCCGGCATGGAACACTTGACAGCGTCAAGAATATCCTGAAGTACCTGAAAAGGACTAAGGATATGTTTCTCATTTATGGAGGTGACGAAGAGCTCGTCGTAAAGGGTTATGTCGATGCTAGCTTCGACACAGATCTGGATGACTCCAAGTCACAAACCAGATACGTATATATTTTGAATGGTGGGGCAGTAAGCTGGTGCAGTTGCAAGCAAAGCGTCGTGGCGGGATCTACATGTGAAGCGGAGTACATGGCAGACTCGGAGGCAGCACATGAAGCAATCTGGATGAAGGAGTTCATTACCGACCTAGGAGTTATTCCCAATGCGTCGGGCCCGATAACTCTCTTCTGTGACAACACTCGAGCTATTTCCCTTGCCAAGGAGCCCAGGTTTCACAAGAAGACCAGACACATCAAGCGTCGCTTCAAATCCATTCGTGAAAATGTTCAAGATGGAGACATGGATATTTGTAAAGTGCACACGGATCTGAATGTCGCACATCCGTTGACTAAACCTCTTCCATGAGCAAAACATGATCAACACCAGAACTCTATGGGTGTTCAATTCATCACAATGTAACTAGATTATTGACTCTAGTGCAAGTGGGAGACTGTTGGAAATATGCCCTAGAGGCAATAATAAAATGGCTACTATTATATTTCCTTGTTCATGATAATTGTCTATCATTCATGCTATAATTGTATTGACCGGAAACCGTAATACATGTGTGAATACATAGACCACAACATGTCCCTAGTAAGCCTCTAGTTGACTAGCTCGTTGATCAAAAGATGGTCATGGTTTCCTGACTATGGACATTGGATGTCATTGATAACGGGATCACATCATTAGGAGAATGATGTGATGGACAAGACCCAATCCTAAGCATAGCACAAGATCGTGTAGTTCGTTTGCTAAAGCTTTTCTAATGTCAAGTATCATTTCCTTAGACCATGAGATCGTGCAACTCCCGGATACCGTAGGAATGATTTGGGTCTACCAAACATCACAACGTAACTGGGTAGCTATAAAGGTGCACTATAGGTATCTCCAAAAGTGTCTGTTGAGTTGGCACGAATCGAGACTGGGATTTGTCACTCCGTATGACGGAGAGGTATCTCTGGGCCCACTTGGTAATGCATCATCATAATGAGCTCAATGTGACTAAGTAGTTGGTCATGGGATCATGCATTACGGAACGAGTAAAGTGACTTGCCAGTAACGAGATTGAACGAGGTATTGGGATATCGGCGATCGAATCTCAGGCAAGTAACGTACCGATTGACAAAGGGAATTGTATACGGGATTACTTGAATCCTGACATCGTGGTTCATCCGATGAGATCATCGTGGAACATGTGGGAGCCAACATGGGTATCCAGATCCCGCTATTGGTTATTGGCCGGAGAGCTATCTCAGTCATGTGTGCATGATTCCCGAACCCGTAGGGTCTACACACTTAAGGTTCGATGATGCTAGGGTTATAAGGAAGATTTGTATGTGATTACCGAATGTTGTTCGGAGTCCCAGATGAGATCCCGAACGTCAGGAGTAGTTCTGGAATGGTCCGGAGGTGAAGATTTATATATGGGAAGTCATCATACGGTCATCGAAAATATTCGGGGGTATACCGGTATTGTACCGGGACCACCAGAGGGGTTCCGGGGGTCCACCGGGAGGGTCCACCTGCCCCGGAGGGCCTTATAGGCTTTAGGTGGAAGGAACCAGCCCCTAAGTGGGTTGTGCGCCATCCCCCCTAGGGCCCATGCGCCTAGGGTTGGGGGACCCTAAAGGGGGTGCCCCCCTTGCTTGGGGGGCAAGCCCCCTCCCCCTTGGCCGCCGCCCCCCCTCTAGATCTCATCTAGAGGGGACGGCCCCCTTCCCCCTTCTCCCTATAAATAGAGGGGTGGAGGGAGGGCTGTAACACCACATCCAAGGCGCAGCCCTTCCCTCCCCAACACCTTTCCTCCTCCGCGTGAGCTTGCCGAAGCCCTGCCGGAGAACTGCCACTCCATCACCACCACGTCGTCGTGCTGCTGCTAGAGCCATCTTCCTCAACCTCTCCCTCCTCCTTGCTGGATCAAGGTGCAGGAGACGTCACCGAGCTGCACGTGTGTTGAACGTGGAGGTGTTGTTGTTCGGCACTTAGATCGGAATCCACCGCGATCTGAATCGCTACGAGTACGACTCCTTCATCCGCGTTCTTGTAACGCTTCCGACTCGTGATCTTCAAGGGTATGAAGACGCGCTCCCCTCTCTCTTGTTGCTAGTTACTCCATAGATTGATCTTGGTGATGCGTAGAATTTTTTTAATTTCTGCAACGATCCCCAACAGCAGTTACATTGAATTTACTTCAGACCTTTGCTAAAGTTGGGCGGGCCTAGAGAGCACCCGTGAGAGACCCCTGTGAAATTCGGGCAGGCCCGGAGAGCACCCGTGAGATTTATGGTGGCGGTTGGCTGTTTAGGGTATCACCCAGGAGGTGGTGGTAGCTCCGGACTTGTCTCGACAGCCATCAGTTCTTTTAATAATGCACTAACAGGTTTCGATATTCGTTTCGAGTTGGCCATTGGCCTATACGCACCACCACGTGGGAACAGTTATGGGCACTCGGCGTCATATGTTTCTTCCATAAGCTCTGTCAGACTTCTGGTTCAGCATTGTGGCACGGTCGGATTGTGAGGTGGCGCTGCTATTCACCATGTGCACAATGACCCGGAGTGCAACATACGATGGGCCCAAGACCCCCGAGCGCTTAGGATTTAGACCGGCAGGGACCTCTATGTGGAGCCTAGGTAGGACTACGATGTGTGATCTTCTGAGGTCGGGCATGACCCAGGAAAGTGTGTTCGGCCAAAGTAATTAAGCATGTTGGGTAATGTGGTGCACCCCTGTAGGGAAGTAATCTAGTCGAATAGTCGTGTCCACGGTAACGGATGCTCGGAGTTGTACCCTGATCTATTACAACTAGAAATGGATACTTGAGACATGAGATGGATATGATGGCTCCGGTATTTCTTTCTCACAGGGAGTCGAGAAAGGATCTATGGGCATTGATGCTACAACATGTTTGTTAATCATAAATTGCTATTATGTACTCTTTTGAATGCTGCAAGATGCTTGAAGATTCTAGTCTTTGATAGGCTAGGCCTTCCCCTCTATTCTGGCATTCCGTGGTTTAGTCCATAGATACATCCCTTCCTTTGATACCAATGCATACTTAGAATAGATCTGATGCTTGCGAGTACTTTGGATGAGTACTCATTGTTGCTTTGCTACCTCTTTTCCCCTATACCTAGTTACTGCGATCAGATGGTGGAGTCCAGGAGCCAGATGCCTCCCCTGTCGACTACTACTACCCCGAGGGTGCCTACTACTACTACGTGGAGACCACCGATGACCAGGAGTAGTTAGGAGGTCCCAGGCAGGAGGCCTTGCCTTTTCGATTGTTGTTGCTTTTGTGTTTGCCTTCTTAAGGCAGTCTTGTTTAACTTATGTCTGTACTCAAATATTGTTGTTTCCGCTGATCCTTCTGTATCAAGCTTATGTATTCGAGCCCTCGAGACCCCCTGGCTTGTAATATAAAGCTTGTATTATTTAATTTGTGTCTAGAGTTGTGTTGTGATATCTTCCCGTGAGTCCCTAATCTTGATCGTACACATTTGAGTGTATGATTAGTGTACGATTGAATCGGGGGCGTCATAAGTTGGTATCAGAGCCGACTGCCTGTAGGAACCCTCTTTCCAACTCCTTGGCCGAAGTTGAGTCTAGTCTTTGAAAAATTGTTTTACATACATGGTTGTGTGGCTTACGGGCCCATGTCACCAAATGGGTGGTATTAGGGTCTTTTACTCCTCATCTATACTTTGGGACTCTGATCTCTCTTCTATTCGGGTTAAATGATTTTGCTAACTCTAACATTAGGATCTCGTGATCACATCCACTCAAAGATGTGTATTATGCCCTTCTTGAATTGTGGGTCAGGATCTGCTTCACAGTGTTCACGGGCCACATGATCCTTTTATTGAGGGCACCCTGCATCGTCACTTGCAGATTCCTCGCTCCAGTGGTTTCTCCAACGCTGATGTAGCCTTGCTATGTCCCGCTGTTGTAGCCCTCCATCATGTGTGTGCGTGCCGCCTAGTATTGTTGGGGAACGTTGCAGAAAATAAAAAATTTCTACGCTTTCACCAAGATCAATCTATGAGTTCATCTAGCAATGAGAGAGAGGAGTGCATCTACATACCCTTGTAGATCGCGAGCGGAAGCGTTCAAGAGAACGGGGTTGAGGGAGTCGTACTCGTCATGATCCAAATCATCGGAGATCCTAGCGTCGAACGGACGGCACCTCCATGTTCAACACACGTACGGTTGAGGAAGACGTCTCCTCCTTCTTGATCCAGCAAGGGGGGAGGAGAGGTTGATGAAGATCCAGCAGCATGACGGCGTGGTGGTGGATGCAGCAGCGATCTCGGCAGGGCTTCGCCAAGCTTCTGCGAGAGGGAGAGGTGTAGCAAGGGGAGAGGGAGGCACCAAGAGCCTGGCTGTGGCTTCCCTCCCTCCCCCCCCCCCCTCTTTATATAGGCGACCTAGGGGGGCGCCGGCCCTAGGAGATGGGATCTCCAAGGGGGGGGCAGGGGGGAAATTTGCCCCCAAGCCAGGTGGAGGTGCCCCCACCCCTAGGGTTTCCCAACCCTAGGCACAGGGCCAAGGGGGGGCGCACCATCCCACCAGGGGCTGGTTCCCCTCCCACTTCAGCCCATGGGGCCTTCCGGGATAGGTGGCCCCACCCGATGGACCCCCGGGACCCTTCCGATGGTCCCGGTACAATACCGGTGACCCCCGAAACTTTCCCGATGGTCGAAACCTGACTTCCTATATATAATTCTTTACCTCCGGACCATTCCAGAACTCCTTGTGACATCCGGGATCTCATCCGGGACCCCGAAAAACTTTCGGTTTACTGCATACTCATATCTCTACAACCCTAGTGTCATTGAACCTTAAGTGTGTAGACCCTACGGGTTCGGGAGACACGCAGACATGACTGAGACGCCTCTCCGGTCAATAACCATCAGTAGGATCTGGATACCCATGTTGGCTCCCACATGCTCCTCGATGATCTCGTCGGATGAACCACGATGTCGAGGATTCAATCAATCCCTTATACAATTCCCTTTGTCAATCGGTACGTTACATGCCCGAGATTCGATCGTCGGTATCCCAATACCTCGTTTAATCTCGTTACCCACAAGTCACTTTACTCGTACCGTAATGCATGATCCCGTGACCAGATACTTGGTCACATTGAGCTCATTATGATGATGCATTACCGAGTGAGCCTAGAGATACCTCTCCGTCATACAGAGTGACAAATCCATGTCTCGATTCGTGCCAACCCAACAGACACTTTTGGAGATGCCCGTAGTGCACCTTTATAGTCACCCAGTTACGTTGTGACGTTTGGCACACCCAAAGCACTCCTACGGTATCCGGTAGTTGCACAATCTCATGGTCTAAGGAAATGATACTTGACATTTGGAAAAGCTTCTAGCTAAACGAACTACACGATCTTTGAGCTATGCTTAGGATTGGGTCTTGTCCATCACATCATTCTCCTAATGATGTGATCCCGTTATCAATGACATCCAATGCCCATAGTCGGGAAACCATGACTATCTGTTGATCAACGAGCTAGTCAACTAGAGGCTCACTAGGGACATGTTGTGGTCTATGTATTCACACGTGTATTACGATTTCCGGATAACACAATTATAGCATGAATAACAGACAATTATCATGAACAAAGAAATATAATAATAACCATTTTATTATTGCCTCTAGGGCATATTTCCAACAGTCTCCCACTTGCACTAGAGTTCAATAATCTAGTTACATTGTGATGAATCGAACACCCATGGAATTCTGGTGTTGATCATGTTTTGCTCTAGGGAGAGGTTTAGTCAACGGATCTGCTACATTCAGGTCCGTATGTACTTTACAAATATCTATGTCTCCATCTTGAACATTTTCACGAATGGAGTTGAAGCGACGCTTGATGTGCCTGGTCTTCTTGTGAAACCTGGGCTCCTTGGCAAGTGCAATAGCTCCAGTGTTGTCACAGAAGAGTTTGATCGGCCCCGACGCATTGGGTATGACTCCTAGGTCGGTGATGAACTCCTTCACCCAGATTGCTTCATGCGCTGCCTCCGAGGCTGCCATGTACTCTGCTTCACATGTAGATCCCGCCACGACGCTTTGCTTGCAACTGCACCAGCTTACTGCCCCACCATTCAAAATATACACGTATCCGGTTTGTGACTTAGAGTCATCCAGATCTGTGTCGAAGCTAGCGTCGACGTAACCCTTTACGACGAGCTCTTCGTCACCTCCAAAACGAGAAACATATCCTTAGTCCTCTTCAGGTACTTCAGGATATTCTTGACCGCTGTCCAGTGTTCCTTGCCGGGATTACTTTGGTACTTTCCTACCAAACTTACGGCAAGGCTTACATCAGGTCTGGTACACAGCATGGCATACATAATAGACCCTATGGCTGAGGCATAGGGGATGACACTCATCTCTTCTATATCTTCTGTCGTGGTCGGGCATTGAGCTGAGCTCAATTTCACACCTTGCAACACAGGCAAGAACCCCTTCTTAGACTGATCCATATTGAACTTCTTCAATATCTTATCAAGGTATGTGCTTTGTGAAAGACCTATGAGGCGTCTCGATCTATCCCTATAGATCTTGATGCCTAGTATGTAAGCAGCTTCTCCAAGGTTCTTCATTGAAAAACACTTATTCAAGTAGGCCTTAATGTTGTCCAAAAGTTCTATATCATTTCCCATCAAAAGTATGTCATCTACATATAATATGAGAAATGCTACAGAGCTCCCACTCACTTTCTTGTAAACGCAGGCTTCTCCATAAGTCTGCATAAACCCAAACGCTTTGATCATCTCATCAAAGCGAATGTTCCAACTCCGAGATGCTTGCACCAGCCATAAATGGATCGCTGGAGTTTGCACACCTTGTTAGCATTCTCAGGGTCGACAAAACCTTCCGGCTGCATCATATACAGTTCTTCCTTAAGATGGCCGTTAAGGAATGTCGTTTTGACGTCCATTTGCCATATCTCATAATCATAGTATGCGGCAATTGCTAACATGATTCGACGGACTTTAGCTTCGCTACGGGAGAGAATGTCTCATCGTAGTCAACCCCTTGAACTTGTCGATAACCCTTAGCGACAAGTCAAGCTTTATAGATGGTAACATTACCATCCGCGTCCGTCTTCTTCTTAAAGATCCATTTGTTTTCTATCGCTTGCTGATCATCGGGAAAGTCTTTCAAAGTCCATACTTCGTTTTCATACATGGATCCTATCTCGGATTGCATGGCTTCAAGCCATTTGTTGGAATCTGGGCCCGCCATCGCTTCTTCATAGTTCGAAGGTTCACCGTTGTCTAACAACATGATTTCCAGGACAGGGTTGCCATACCACTCTGGTGTGGAACGTGTCCTCGTGGACCTACGAAGTTCAGTAGTAACTTGATCCGAAGTACCTTGATCATCATCATTAACTTCCTCTTCAGTTGGTGCTGGCACCACAGGAACATCTTCCTGAGCTGCGCTACTCACCGGTTCAAGAGGTAGTACTTCATCAAGTTCCACTTTCCTCCCACTTACTTCTCTCGAGAGAAACTCTTTCTCCAGAAAGGACCCGTTCTTGGCAACAAAGATCTTGCCTTCGGATCTGAGGTAGAAGGTATACCCAATGGTTTCCTTAGGGTATCCTATGAAGACGCATTTTTCCGACTTGGGTTCGAGCTTTTCAGGTTGAAGTTTCTTGACATAAGCATCGCATCCCCAAACTTTTAGAAACGACAGCTTAGGTTTCTTCCCAAACCATAATTCATACGGTGTCGTCTCAACGGATTTAGACGGTGCCCTATTTAAAGTGAATGTAGCTGTCTCTAGAGCGTATCCCCAAAAAGATAGCGGTAAATCGGTAAGAGACATCATAGATCGCACCATATCCAATAAAGTGCGATTACGACGTTCGGACACACCGTTACGCTGAGGTGTTCCAGGCGGCGTGAGTTGTGAAACGATTCCACATTTCCTTAAGTGCGTACCAAATTCGTGACTTAAATATTCTCCTCCATGATCTGATCGTAGGAACTTTATCTTTCGGTCACGTTGATTCTCTACCTCATTCTGAAATTCCTTGAACTTTTCAAAGGTCTCAGACTTGTGTTTCATCAAGTAGACATACCCATATCTACTCAAGTCGTCAGTGAGAGTGAGAACATAACGATATCCTCCGCGAGCCTCAACGCTCATTGGACCGCACACATCAGTATGTATGATTTCCAATAAGTTGGTTGCTCGCTCCATTGTTCCGGAGAACGGAGTCTTGGTCATTTTGCCCATGAGGCATGGTTCGCATGTGTCAAATGATTCATAATCGAGAGACTCTAAAAGTCCATCAGCATGGAGCTTCTTCATGCGCTTGACACCAATGTGACCAAGGCGGCAGTGCCACAAGTATGTGGGACTATCGTTATCAACCTTACATCTTTTGGTATTCACGCTATGAATATGTGTAACATCACGTTCGAGATTCATTAAGAATAAACCATTGACCATCGGGGCATGACCATAAAACATATCTCTCATATAAATAGAACAACCATTATTCTCGGATTTAAATGAGTAGCCATCTCGTATTAAACGAGATCCAGATACAATGTTCATGCTCAAAGCTGGCACTAAATAACAATTATTGAGGTTTAAAACTAATCCCGTAGGTAAATGTAGAGGTAGCGTGCCGACGGCGATCACATCGACCTTGGAACCATTCCCGACGCGCATCGTCACCTCGTCCTTCGCCAGTCTCCGCTTATTCCGCAGCTCCTGCTTTGAGTTACAAATATGAGCAACGGCACCGGTATCAAATACCCAGGAGCTACTACGAGTACTGGTAAGGTACACATCAATTACATGTATATCACATATACCTTTAGTGTTGCCGGCCTTCTTGTCCGCTAAGTATTTGGGGCAGTTCCGCTTCCAGTGTCCGCTTCCCTTGCAATAAAAGCACTCAGTTTCAGGCTT
The DNA here is from genome assembly GCF_018294505.1 of Triticum aestivum. NCBI lineage: Eukaryota > Viridiplantae > Streptophyta > Magnoliopsida > Poales > Poaceae > Triticum > Triticum aestivum. The sequence continues at coordinate 443,357,897 of NC_057795.1, forward strand.
GGGTCCATTCTTTGACTTCTTCCCGGCAACTGGCTTACCGGGCGCGGCAACTCCCTTGCCGTCCTTCTTGAAGTTCTTCTTACCCTTGCCTTTCTTGAACTTAGTGGATTTATTCACCATCAACACTTGATGTTCCTTCTTGATCTCTACCTCCGCTGATTTCAGCATTGAATATACCTCAGGAATGGTCTTTTCCACTCCCTGCATATTGAAGTTCATCACAAAGCTCTTGTAGCTCGGTGGAAGCGATTGAAGGATTCTGTCAATAACCGCATCATCCAGGAGATTAACTCCCAGCTGAGTCAAGCGGTTGTGCAACCCAGACATTTTGAGTATGTGCTCACTGACAGAACTATTTTCCTCCATCTTACAACTGAAGAACTTGTCGTAGACTTCATATCTCTCGACCCGGGCATGAGCTTGGAAAACCATTTTCAGCTCTTCGAACATCTCATATGCTCCGTGTTGCTCAAAACGCTTTTGGAGCTCCGATTCTAAGCTGTAAAGCATGCCGCACTGAACGAGGGAGTAATCATCAGCACGAGACTGCCAAGCGTTCATAACGTCTTGGTTCTCTGGGATGGGAGCTTCACCTAGCGGTGCTTCTAAGACATAATCTTTCTTTGCAGCTAGTCCGTATAGTTGTTGCCATCATCTTTCAGCTTGGTTTTCTCTAGGAACGCATTGAAGTTGAGGGTAACGTGGGCCATTTGATCTACAAGACATATTGTAAAGATTTTAGACTAAGTTCATGATAATTAAGTTCATCTAATCAAATTATTTAATGAACTCCCACTCAGATTAGACATCCCTCTAGTCATCTAAGTGATACATGATCCGAGTCGACTAGGCCGTGTCCGATCATCACGTGAGACGGACTAGTCATCATCGGTGAACATCTCCATGTTGATCATATCTTCCATACGACTCATGTTTGACCTTTCGGTCTCTTGTGTTCCGAGGCCATGTCTGTACATGCTAGGCTCGTCAAGTTAACCTAAGTGTTTATGCATGTGTAAATCTGTCTTACACCCATTGTATGTGAACTTTAGAATCTATCACACCCGATCATCATGTGGTGCTACGAAACAACGAACTTTCGCAACAGCGCAGAGTTAGGGGGAACACTTTCTTGAAATTATTATGAGGGATCATCTTATTTACTATCATCGTTCTAAGTAAACAAGATGCAAAAAACATGATAAACATCACATGCAATCAAATAGTAGTGACATGATATGGCCAATATCAGATAGCTCCTTTGATCTCCATCTTCGGGGCTCCATGATCATCTTCGTCACCGGCATGACACCATGATCTCCATCATCGTGTCTCCATGGGGTTGCTCGCCAACTATTACTTCTACTACTATGGCTAACGGTTTAGCAATGAAGTAAAGTAATTACATGACATTGAATCAATGACACGCAGGTCATACAATAATTAAGACAACTCCTATGGCTCCTGCCGGTTGTCATACTCATCGACATGCAAGTCGTGATTCCTATTACAAGAACATGATCTCATACATCACATATATATCATTCATCATTCATCACAACTTTTGGCCATATCACATCACAATCACATGCTGCAAAAACAGTTAGACGTCCTCTAATTGTTGTTGCATGTTTTACGTGGCTGCAATAGGGTTCTCGCAAGAACGTTTTCTTACCTATGTAAAAGCCACAACGTGATTTGACAACTTCTATTTACCCTCATAAGGACCCTTTTCATCGAATCCGCTCCAACTAAAGTGGGAGAGACAGACACCCGCTAGCCACCTTATGCAACTAGTGCATGTCAGTCGGTGGAACCTGTCTCACGTAAGCGTACGTGTAAGGTCGGTCCGGGCCACTTCATCCCACGATACCGCTGAAGAAAAATAAGACTAGTAGTGGCAAGAAAGTTGACAACATGTACGCCCACAACAAATTGTGTTCTACTCGTGCAAAGAGAACTACGCATAAACCTAGCTAATTATGCCACTGTTGGGGAACGTTGCAGAAAATAAAAAATTTCTACGCTTTCACCAAGATCAATCTATGAGTTCATCTAGCAACGAGAGAGAGGAGTGCATCTACATACCCTTGTAGATCGCGAGCGGAAGCGTTCAAGAGAACGGGGTTGAGGGAGTCGTACTCATCGTGATCCAAATCACCGGAGATCCTACCGTCAAATGGACGGCACCTCCGCGTTCAACACACGTACGGTTGAGGAAGACGTCTCCTCCTTCTTGATCCAGCAAGGGGGAAGGAGAGGTTGATGAAGATCCAGCAGCACGACGACGTGGTGGTGGATGCAGCAGCGATCTCGATAGGGCTTCGCCAAGCTTTTGCGAGAGGGAGAGGTGTAGCAAGGGGAGAGGGAGACGCCAAGAGCCTGGGTGTGGCTGCCCTCCCTCCCCCCCCCCTCTTTATATAGGCCCCCTAGGGGGCGCCAGCCCTAGGAGATGGGATCTCCAAGGGGGGGCGGCGGCCAGGGGGGAATTTGCCCCCCGCCCCCCAAGCCAGGTGGAGGCGCCCCCACCCCTAGGGTTTCCCAACCCTAGGCGCAGGGGGGTCCAAGGGGGTGCACCAGCCCACCAGGGGCTGGTTCCCCTCCCACTTCAGCCCATGGGGCCCTCCGGGATAGGTGGCCCCACCCGGTGGACCCCCAGGACCCTTCCGGTGGTCCCAGTACAATACCGGTGACCCCCGAAACTTTCGCGATGGCCGAAACCTGACTTCCTATATATAATTCTTTACCTCCAGACCATTCCGGAACTCCTCGTGATGTCCGGGATCTCATCTGAGACCTCGAACAACTTTCGGTTTACTGCATACTCATATCTCTACAACCCTAGCGTCACCGAACCTTAAGTGTGTAGACCCTACGGGTTTGGGAGACACGCAGACATGACCGAGACGCCTCTCCGGTCAATAACCAACAGCGGGATCTGGATACCCATGTTGGCTCCCACATGCTCCTCGATGATCTCATCGGATGAACCACGATGTCAAGGATTCAATCAATCCCGTATACAATTCCCTTTGTCAATCGGTACGTTACATGCCCGAGATTCGATCGTCGGTATCCCAATACCTCGTTTAATCTCGTTACCGGCAAGTCACTTTACTCGTACCGTAATGCATGATCCCGTGACCAGACACTTGGTCACATTGAGCTCATTATGATGATGCATTACCGAGTGGGCCCAGAGATACCTCTCCGTCATACGGAGTGACAAATCCCAGTCTCGATTCATGCCAACCCAACAGACACTTTCGGAGATACCCATAGTGCACCTTTATAGTCACCCAGTTACGTTGTGACGTTTGGCACACCCAAAGCACTCCTACAGTATCCGGGAGTTGCAAAATCTCATGGTCTAAGGAAATGATACTTGACATTTGGAAAAGCTTCTAGCTAAATGAACTACACGATCTTTGAGCTATGCTTAGGATTGGGTCTTGTCCATCACATCATTCTCCTAATGATGTGATCCCGTTATCAATGACATCCAATGCCCATAGTCAGGAAACCATGACTATCTGTTGATCAACGAGCTAGTCAACTAGAGGCTCACTAGGGACATGTTGTGGTCTATGTATTCACACGTGTATTACGATTTCCGGATAACACAACTATAGCATGAATAACAGACAATTATCATGAACAAAGAAATATAATAACCATTTTATTATTGCCTCTAGGGCATATTTCCAACAAGTATGTCTAGGATGTTTCTCTTATCCAAAGTCACCCTAACAGCGTGTAATTGACTCTATATATGTACCAGCATGTCTTTAATGATTATTGTTGTGTACATACTGCACCTTTGCTCATTGTTCTGATTACATCATGGATGACTCTTTCCACTTGCCCCACCCCTTGCTAAACTACCCCTGTTGTGTTTTAGCAGGATGGTGGTCATGGCCGTGGTGGCAATGATCCACCACCGCCTGAATTCATGGCCGGAATGATACAACAGTTTAGGCTGAATCACCAGTTCATGGAAGGAACGGTGGCTCAGTTTTCTCGCCCCAACTTGAACCAGCAGTCAGCCCCGGTGACACTGCAAGACTTTGCACGTGTCAACCCTGTCATCTACCACAGCTCAACTCAGCCACTTGATGCTGATGACTGGCTCCGTGACATCACTTTCGAGTTAGAGTCTGCTGATGTAGCCCCTGCCAGCTATGTCACCTTCGCGGCATATTATCTGAAGGATCCCGCTGCTCAATGGTGGGACAGCCACAGGCATTCACTACTTGCCAAAACGGTCGTCACTTGGTCAGATTTCCAACTTCTTTCCATGCCCACTTCATTCCTCAGGGAATCATGGACAGGAAGAAGCATGAGTTCCGCAACCTCACCCAAGGCAACAAGACTGTGGATGCTTATCAGCGGGAGTTCCTTGACTTGTCCCGCTATGCTGAAGAAGGCATTGCCACAGATGCGCGTAGACAGGAAAAGTTCCATGATGGACTTCAAGCTGATATCAAGCTAGCGCTCCTCGTGCATGACTTTACTGATTTTGCCACCTTGGTGAACAAGGCCATTCAGGTCGAAACTAGTCTGTAGGAACACCTGGGATCCCTCAGGCGCAACCGTGATGTGGGTTCATCTTCGGGCTTCACCGCAGAAGCGTAGGGTTTGGATCCCCCACAACATATATCCACCAGCTGCCCCTGCACCAAGACAGTCCCATGTTGCACCTCGCCTACCTCCTCCACCACCTGGGCAGCCAAGACTTCAAGTTGCACCACCCTGAGCTCCTGCTCCCCGTCCCAATGATGGGCTATGCTTCAGGTGTGGTCAACTAGGTCACCGTGCCAGGGAATGCCCTCAGAATCAGTACCAGCTTGCACTTCCTCCAACTGGCCGTGGTAATAATCAACCCCGCACAACAATGACAGGCCTTATGGTCGTGGTCAAGCTAACCACATTGATCTGAATGAAGCTCAAGACCAACCTGCTACTGTGTTGGGTACTCTTCTTGTTAACTCAGTACCAGCTTATGTTTTATTCAATTCAGGAGCATCGCATTCTTTCATATCAGAAGATTTTTCATTCATGCATGGCATTAAGTTCGAAGAGATGAACAACCCGTTAGTGGTACACACCCCTGCGGGCCAATGTCGAACCACCATGGTTAGTCACAATGTCCCCGTTGAAATTGAAGGGATGGAATTCCATGTTTCCCCCATTGTTTCGAAGACGTCCAATATTGACCTCATTCTGGGCACAGAATGGTTGAGAACACATACCGCTTCTATCATTTACGCCACTAAGACCGCCCATCTACTGCATCTTTCAAATGATATAGTAAGCTACCATGCTCATCTTGTTCGAAATGCCGAAGCACGAATTTATTCCTTGAATGCGTGAAACGCTTCTCCTTTTGTGAGAACTGAAGACGCTACATCGAAATCTGAAGCATTTGCCCGGTCCGTGTTCTCGATCAAGCTGAACGTCGCACCCGTCAGAGGACTATCAAATTTCTAAGAAGTTCAGTGGTCAAATCCTTCTGAAGATGAAGCCACTTAGGAACGTGAGGGTCGTCTTCGTGATGAATACCCCGTTTTGTTTCCGTCTACCTCCTATAATCTCGGGATGAGATTTCTTATAGTGGAGGAGAATTGTAATGCCTGGATAATGAAGCTACAGTAATCCTCCGCTAATGATGCCATGTCACTACTGTTACTGTTGCTAATCTCACTTACGTTCAAAATCAGTTCGAATTCAAATTTAAAATAAAGTCAAATTTTAAAGTTTTCAAAATATCAAAACTAAATTGCCAAACTGTGGCAAATAATTTATAAGTAATATTGGTGAAGAAACCACACTTTTATAAAATATTTAAATGCACTCAAATAAATGTAGCAAAAACAATTAATTAAATGCCTTTTATAAAATATAAAGTAACAAACTATTTTATTTGGGTGTGAAACTTTTTGTGACAGAGGGCTTATTTAAAGGAATATTCATTGGAGAGGACGAGCTCGCCTGCTCACTTTATCTCCCGCGCTCGTATCGTTTCGGGATGGGAGCATGGTCACACGACGACCGGGTAAATGAAATCTAACTATGATGTGTGAGTGTGTTTTCGGAGAAATCAAACTATGATGTTTAACAAGCCTACTAGTTTACTCGAGGGTTCAAACTAATCCAGGGCACATGGGGGCAATGACGACGTGAATACATACAGCATTCAGGCAAGGACGTGCGATGCATGTCCTTCCATGGCGCGGCATCCAAGTGGTTACAAAATTCCAGACATGGGATGAAGCTAAAACAGGGTATGGACGGGCCCCGTCGGATACTCACCCAAGATCCAAATCTGGGTGCAATAAACTACTTTGACATTTTGCTGGCTCACACACACGACACATGTGATGCAACCCTGACAGAAAATTGCATGAGCAACACAGCACCGCTCCCCATTTTGAGTAACTTAAGACATCGACGGCGAGGTATATCATGAAAGTTGTTAGTATATGCAAAAGGGCAGACCTCAGAGACCGCATCTTTGGTGTTTGCATGGTAATTTTCCATTTGATATTACTGCCTCCGTCTCAGTATCAAAAACGTTCTTATATTATGAAACGGAGGGAGTAATATAATTTCTACCATGCTGCTCGGTGATTAACAGTAGAGCACAAACCAGCTCCTTAGACATGATGCTGGTCATATAGATGCTCAAACTTTCCTCACCCCACCTGATGCTGGTCATATAGATGGACAAATCCAGGCTCCACCTTGAAAACCCAAATCATGAGATATAGTTGTTGAGCACTTCTTTTTTTTGGAAAACTTTCCCCACCCAACCCTCCCGAGCGACAGGGAGGAATCCCTAGCGTCGCCGAGCCAACCCCTCCCCCCCCCCCTCCGCCTCGTCATCGCCGGAGGGCGCGGCCGGACCTGTCGCCTCTCACTGTGCGGGGGGTGGTGGGGCCCGCCTTTGTCTAGCTTGGGCGCTGTGGGAGCGTCGGGTGCAACGGCATGGCGGCCATGGTAGTTGCGTGACAGGCGACGGAGGCAGTGCATGGCGTGGAGGATACGGCGGCCTCGGCTGCTTCGGTTTCGCGGGCGCCGTGCCCATATTGAAGGTGCGGTCACGGTTCTCCATGTCCTCTTGATCCTTCGGGTGAAAACTTGATCATTTGATTGGACGCTGGCAGTACTCTGGTGTCGTGTCCTTGAAGGCTCCGCCTTAGAGTCCATGTTCCATTGTTGGTCTACTTCGCCTCTTCGCGGTGGCTTGTCCATGGTTGTGGGCTCCGTCATCTCCAAGCAATACTTTTTTTTTGTAGTTGGCTTTTTTTTGCATAGTAATATGTGTCTCATTAATAACATAAAGATTCAGTTACAAGCCATGTAAACATCGATATTACAAGACTGAAAAGATAGGATAATCCTATGCAAAAAACCAACGCCTAGCCCTCTTCACTAAGGAAAAGGAGATAGATCACCTCTTCACCCGAGCTCGACGCGGCTCCATCGCTGATCAGCAGCTTTACGGACCTCCAAAGTAGTTTGCCTGAAGCAAAACCATTGCCGTTGAAAGAATTAGACCGGGGCAACGTGTCCCCGGACACGCCATCAAACTCCAGAACTGACACCCCCTCACGACTACAACGTCGAAGGAGGAAACCAGAACTGTCAGCCTTCAACCACAAACCCAGCACAAGATGCACCATCTTCCAGCTGTCACTTGTGTAGACAAGCGTCTACGCGTAATCTTGGACGACAAAAACCTCCCTGCTCCACCATGACGTCGGAGATAACGCCGCAGCAACGGGGACAGAGCAGAAGGAGAGACACACCTGATGGAGTCGCCGCCGCCGCCTCACCGACACCATCCATGAACCCTAACATCGCCGATCTGAAGGATCGACAAACACACGATGCCACCAACTCCGAGACGCCGCCATGAAGGACACCGCCGGTGTGGGAGTGGAGTTGGGGCAGATTTATTCGTCCGAACGCCGCTCCCACCACCCCAACGGTGCACCACGACCTACAAATCCAAACCCTAACTACAGAGCGGAGGAACAGGGCCCCCTCTCCCTCCTGCTGCCGGAGCAGCACCCGGAGAGAGAGGGGGCCAGCGCTCTCGTAGGTGGAGATCGGTGGAAAAAGATCGCCTCCCTAGTCGCCTCGCCCGTGGCGGCGGCTAGGGTTGGGGTATTTGTAGATGGCTTGGAGTTCTTTGGAGTGACGTTGCTGATCTTCAGCTTTCTTGTATCATGCCTTGGGTGTGTGTTTTGTGATGTCGGGTTGTATGCGGTTGATTGTTTATTGGTCATTGCTTTATATATAAAGCAGGGTGTGCGTCTTTTTGGGTATATAAATGCTCAAACATGTGAAGCAATCGGGACCTAATAACATCTGAGAACATTATAGATCCTCTCAAATGCATAGTTTAATTGTGTTTGCATATTTAAATGCATAGTTAAGTTTCAGTAGACAGAAAAAGATTTATTTCCCCGACCCTAGAAGTTACCCTAAGGTGTCTCTCCCTCGCAGGGACGAGTTTGTCTTAGTTTTATAGGTTCTCTTTTCTCTTATTAGGGTTTGGTTCCATGGTATTCTCATCAAGGTGGTAGGGGGGGGGGGGGGTGCAACAAGGTCCTTTCGGCCTCTCCCTTCCTTGACGGCATCCGATCCAACGCCGACGAAGGGTCTGTGATTGTAGGTGTTGCCATATGTGTTGGCTTTTTTCGGATCTTGTCAGTTTATGTGTCAAGAGTTGGCTGGCTCTTAGTGTGGCGACTCTGACATTTTTTTTCTTGATTTAATCCGTGGCATGACCCAATTTCTCCAACCCTCTTGAGTGGTGGTGAAGCATGTTATCCATGGTGATGCTCCACCCATTTTTCCTTCGCTGATACTAGATCTCGTTTGTAGTGGCAGTGACTATAACGGTGTTCAAAGCTTGGTATCACGTGGGCGTTTGCAAGGGTTCCTTTCTCTTACTGCCGGTCCAGTGCAATTTCCAATCTGCGGCAGGAGGCGTACATCAAAAGAAGAAGACCATTAATATGATTTTCGATGCACTTTTATTTTTTACAAGGTGTTTTACTAGGCATACAACCTTGATATTTATCATATTTCAGATGTCCTTTGGGTATCTTAGTCTTTTTTGCATATAATCTAGGTGAAAAGAAACTAACCCAAGATGCCAAGTTGACCTACAAGCAACTGGAAACAAGGAGGGCCACATGCATGACGCTGCTACCGCGACGAGACGAGAATCCAATGACTGCCACATCAGCAACGCTCATTACAAGAGGCCAACTTACACAGCCTGTAGGGAGCGGAAACATCGTTGCCTATTTCATATGTAGGGCATGGTATCATTGCAAAGAGCTAGCGATTTACTGGTTTCACAGTTGATGTCCAACATGTTCAAATTAGAAGCAAAATGGTACCCACATTAGGACGTGATCCAGATTGAATGCACCATATCTAACTGATTAGACATGTACCGGCGGTCTGCTCTTTCTATTTGTGGATAAACTGAAATTGCAGCACCATGGTTAGGTAGGAAAATTACTAAATCGTTGAAAAAGAAAAGTGCATCCGCCTATCGTACTAATTGACTACACTCTGTACAAGATGAGACGGGCGACGGGGCGGGCGAACGGGCGCACGCCCGTGCGCGAGGCCGCGACGGCGCCAGCGGCTGCCGGTGATCAGCGGCGCGTCGGCGGGCGGTTTTGGGCGCTTGCCGATTCCGAAGACGACGATGCGGACGACGATGGGGATGCGTCACCGGCGGAGTCGCCGCCCTCTCCGACTCCTTCGGATCTCATTTGTGATTTTTTTCACTCAGGTTACAATGAGGAGGAAGTAGCAACGAGGATTGATCGAGTACTCCCTGCGGACGATCCGGCGCGCATCGGTCTTCACACGAGCGAGAAGAACGAGATGATCCGCCAAGTTGTTCATCGGAGGACGGCGGCGTCGGCGCTAAGACCTTGGAAGGGTCCCCTACCTAAGGTGAGTCTTCCGAATCTAACGCTTTTCGATTTGATTAGACCGGAATCGTGGATTACTGTGAAGAAGAAGAAAATCGCGAGGTGGATCGACCATCGACTGGCACCGGCGGCGCCTGTGTTGGCCGCGCCGGCGACCGGGATCTCGAAGATGAGATCGATGCGTTTGAATTACCTGTTGGGCTGCGCTGGGCCGGCTCGGAAGGAGTCGGGGCCGCGAGGAGATGGGCCAGGGTCAGATGGGTATGAGGCCCATGCTGTACCAGTCCAGGATCCTGCCCGTATTGATGTTGCATGCACGATCGCAGACGATCGGGCTGATTTTCCTCGTGCGCCGTCTCCTGCTCGGCTTAGGGTTCATCGGTGTGGCACCCGTGGTTTCCCGAAGTGTGGTGCTCGCCGGGCTAGGAGGATCCGGCCGCTCCTGGGCATGACCGGACGCGGTGCTGCGGCGCAGCCGCCTCCCAAGAAGTTGGCGCCCTCCGCTACCGCTGGACGTGGCGGGTCGGCTCCCTCCGCTGCTGCACATGGCGGGCCGGTTCCCTCTGCAGCTGGACGAGGCGGGACGGTTCCGCCGCCGGCGGCGGGCGCTAGGCGTGGCGGCCTTGCGCCGCTTGGCCAGAGGCCGGTGGCGGACGGGACTGTGCCGCTGGGCAACCCAGGACGTGGCAACAGCAATTTGGGCGTGCGGACGCCGGGGCATCTACCTATGCAAACGCCTGCTGGTAGGGGCGGGTTGAGGCCTCCGGCGCCGGGTGCGGTACCAGCTGCTCAGATGGCCGCGGGTCGTGGTGGACCTCGGCCCCCTGCGTCGGCCGGTGTGGCTGTTGCTGGCCGGGGCGGTGTTCCTCCTGGGAGTGCGCCAGCTGCTACGGGCGGTCAACCTCGGGCGCCTCCGCCTCACTTTGTCGCGAGGCCACAGAACCGGTCGGGACTGGCGCAGATTAAGCAGAATACTAGCGCCAATGAGTAGCATGCTCCGCCCCGAGGCCAGTGGGGAGATGATGGATATGATGCGTACGGAGATGGACAACATCGTTGTTCCTCTTCCACGGGAGGAAGCCGTGGTTACGCCTGGCAGAGTGACGGGTCTACTGAGAGACCGTTCCTCGGTCCTCCCGGTGGATTTGTCGAAGGAGCTTCAGGTCCGGACAACCGCCAGAGAGGGGGCTACCGCGGACATCGTGGGGGTCAGGGTGTCCGTGGGAGGTATCGCCGACAACATCCGCCCCCGGCTGTTGGTGACCACGCGGTGGCGGCAGTGGAGACCGATCACGCTCAGTCTACGGACCTCACTACTCAGGCGATGGAGGCGGTGATGGCCCTGGCTAGTGTGGAGGTACCTGCATCCGGGACGGTGACTGAGGTTTCTGACAGGTCTGATTCTGAGAGGGCGGCCAAATGGGCGCGCAATAAAGAAAGGATGCTTTGCTACCGTTGTGGTGAGAAGGGCCACTTTATTGCTGAGTGTGTGGCGGAGCTATGTGAGTCGTGCGGCAAGCCAGCACATACATCCGAGGATTGCCTGTTTTTGCGTGACCAGGCTCCGGCTCTGACAATGTATGGAGTATATTGTGCGGAGCTGATGTTCTTTGAGTCCCCGGCAGCGAGAGAGATTCCGGAGGAGACACAGAGCATGACCACCGGGATTGTGAAAGCGACCCAGGGTGAGGTGACTGAGGCTCAGATTGTGCGGAGGCTTCAGGAACTGGCACCGGGTGAGTTCCAGTGGGAGTTGGTTGCTCTCGAGGACAATGTCTTTAGGGTGGATTTCCCCTCTGTGGATGATTTGCAGAGACTGCTGAGCTTCGGTCTGTGTAGGGTTCCTAGCACTAAGTGCATTCTGGAGTTTCACGAGTGGAAAAAGGTGGAGCCTAAGGGCAAACCACTTACACAGGTCTGCTTGAGGTTTTTGGGAGCCCCGTCCAAACTGTTGCAGGATGTTCGTGTTGTGGCCAGCATGGGTATTATGGTTGGAAAGACGGAAAGAGTAGATATGGCTTTTACTCGAGCTCATGGAGTAGCCCGGCTTCTAGTGAGTGTTCTGGATATTGAGTTTGTACCGGATAAGGTCAACTGAACTTATAGGGGAGAGGTTTTCCCACTCGAGATTGAGTTTGAGGACACTGATCTGTTTGCTGAGGCCATTAATGGGAATGACGTGGATATGCACGAGGGCGACGACAGTGCGGGTGCTAGGGGGGCACCGACTGATGAGTCTTCGAGGGAGGGGACTAACGGTTCTGGCCCCAGTGCTCAGTTTCCTGGGGTTGGGTCCGGGGTTGAGCCGGCACCTTCACCATCGATGCCTATGACTTCGCTGAGGTTTGGGTCCTTCGAGCCAGCCTCTGCCCCTCCCAGACTTTGGAGCGACAGGGTGGATTCTGGTGATGTCTTCGAGCATACGCTCCCTCTGCTGGAGTTTGAGGGAGCTGGCGGGTCTTTGCCTGGACCTATGGTGACGGCGACTTCGCCGAGGACTTTGGTTCAAGCTGGGGACGTTGAGCCCGTGGTTGCTTCTCCTTCCCCTGTTTCACCTGTGGTCGTGGTTCCGGAGATGATGTCTGCGCCCGAGTTCGGGCTTGGGGGAGAGGAGTCGGGGCAGGTAGCCTCGACAACTCCCATCTCTCTACCGTCACCGGTGATCCAGGTCTTGGAGGCGTCGGCGGGTGCTGCGACAGGTGGTCCGAGGCAGGTGGCCTCGGCTATTTCATCCCCGGTGGCGGCGACAGCACCCGTGACCTCTGTGGCGCTGGGGGGGAAGGGTTCGGGGCAGGTGGCCCTGAATCCTCCTTCTTCCGCGGCGATCAGGAGGACCGTCTCGCCGACGACGCTGGCGCGCCACTCGGCGCCGTGGGATGGGACAGGAGGAGGGAGCGGGCAGGTGGCCCCAGCTGTCCCGTCTCTTGTCCTACCCGTGGGGCACTTGTCCGAGGGGCTTGGGAGCCCGCAGCCGCCTCCTCTGTTTACTAGAGAGGAGGTTGTGGCCTTTGGCGGGATCCCGGACCCGGTCTCGACGGGGAGACGGATGAGTGCTCGCGTTTAGGAGCTTCCAGAGGTGGATGATATGCAGCAGCGGTGCGCTATGAGGGCGGCCAAGCTTCACGATGCTGCGATATCTTCTGGTATGTCCGTCAACATATCTAATTCTTTATTGCATTTTTCTCATAAGGATATTATTAATAATGCAAACCAATTAGGAGTTACACCAGGTGTTACTGATAGTGAGATCTCCAATTCGGTGAATGATATGTTAGATTTGGAGGCGGAGCGTGCCTTAGAGACTATTCATAATCTTGCAGTGGTTAAACCCATGAACGATGAGGAGATTGATGCGTTAGGGGTTAGAGTGCTAGATAATCTGTGTGCGGATCTAGCACCTTCTAATCATGAGTCTGAGGACGATGATGTGCCCCTAGATGTTGCAGCTGTTAGTTCCGTTGAGCCCGGTTATGAGGACCGGGTGACAGAGCCCACTAAGCCAAAGCGTAAGTGGAAACGGAAGATTTATCCCGATTCTGCAGTTCGTAGGAGTGCTAGGATTCGGATTACTAAAAAATTCCATGACGAAATATGAAAGGAATCTTTTGGAATAGCAGAGGTCTGAAAGACTTGGCTAAAAGAAGGTTTCTTGCTGAGGCTTCTCTGGAACATCGGTTAGATTTTATTGCTCTATCGGAAACCGGTAGAGATAATTTTGCGCCGCAGTTTCTATCCTCTCTTGCGGGTGGTATTGATTTCGATTGGCATTGCCTCCCTCCACGAGGAAGATCGGGAGGTATCTTACTGGGTGTGAGATGCGATTCCCTTGAAGTCCGGAGTGTAGTAATGGGCGACTTCGCGGTAAAGTTTCGAGTTAGGTCTAAAGTTGATGGGTTCAACTGGGCTTTGGTGGCGGTTTATGGTGCCGCACAGCCCGAGCTTAAACCGGAGTTTCTGGCGGACCTTGTTCGAATCTGTGGGTCCGAGCAGCTTCCGATTTTGGTCGGGGGTGATTTCAATATCATTAGGAGGAGAGAGGAGAAAAATAATGATAACTTTGACGGCAGGTGGTCGTTTATGTTCAATACCATTATTGAAAGCTTGGATCTGAGGGAGATAGAGCTTTCTGGTAGAAAGTTTACCTGGGCCAATGCTCTGCCAAATCCGACATATGAAAAGCTTGATCGAGTTCTTGCGAGCATGGAGTGGGAACAGAAGTTCCCTCTTGTTATGGTACAAGCTCTCACGCGGGGAGTTTCCGGTCACACGCCATTGTTCGTCGACTCAGGGGAGTCGAACCATATGGGAAACAAAAACACCTTCTCATTCGAGATGGCTTGGTTCGAACGCGAGGGGTTCTTGGACCTCATAGCCAGGGAATGGGCTAAGGGTGTAGGAGGTAGGACGGCGGTCGAGCGTTGGCAGAATAAAATTAGGCATTTGAGAAGTTTCTTACGGGGTTGGGCTAAGCACCTCAGTGGGGTGTATAAGATCGAGAAGGATAGGCTCCTTTCTCTTGTACAAGCCCTGGAGATAAAAGCCGAATCCGTGATTTTGCTGCCTCCTGAGCTCCAGGTTAAAAATGAGGCGGAGAAGAGGTTGAAAGAACTTCTCCACGAAGAAGAATTGAAGTGGGCTTTGCGAGCTAAGGTCCGCAAAGTGGTCCTAGGGGACGCGAATACTCAATTCTTTCACCTCATTGCTAATGGTAAGCACAGAAAGAAGCGGATCTTTCAACTTGAACAGGATGAGGGTACTATTTTAGGTCAGGATAATCTCACAACCTATATTACCGATTATTATAGACAGTTATTTGGACCTCCGGAGGATAATTGTGTGTCCCTCGATGAGTCCAGGACTGAGGATGTGCCTCAATTGTCTGATGCCGATAATGATATCCTGGTTGCCCCGTTCTCAGAAAAGGAGGTGTTTGATGCTATTGCACTAATGAAAAACAATAAGGCTCCCGGACCGGATGGGTTCCCGGTCGAGTTCTATAAAAAGTGCTGGCACATTATTAAGGGGGATTTACTACCTATGTTTCATGATCTATTCTCTGGACAGCTTCAATTATTTCACTTGAATTTTGGAACTATCACATTGCTCCCTAAGAAAACGGATGCTGTGAGAATTGAGCAGTTCAGACCGATCTGCCTCCTCAATGTTAGTTTCAAAATCTTCACCAAGGTCGGGACCAATAGGCTCACACAGATTGCGCATTCTGTGGTGCAACAATCCCAAACTGCTTTCATGCCGGACAGGAACATCCTTGAAGGGGTGGTCGTTCTTCATGAAACGCTCCATGAAATCCACTCCAAAAAATTAGATGGAGTAATTTTTAAGGTGGATTTCGAAAAAGCGTACGATAAGGTCAAGTGGCCATTCCTCCAACAGGCATTGCGTATGAAAGGTTTTGATGAAGCCTGGCGCCGACAGGTCGAATCCTTTACGCAAAAAGGGAGTGTGGGAATTAAAGTGAATGACGATATAGGTCATTACTTCCAGACACATAAAGGCCTCAGACAAGGAGATCCGATGTCCCCTATCCTGTTTAACATTGTGGTGGATATGTTAGCAATTTTGATAGGAAGGGCTAAGGAGAATGGTCAAGTGGGTGGTTTGGTACCTCATCTTGTTGATGGAGGTGTATCCATCCTTCAATACGCTGATGATACCATCATCTTTATGGAGCATGATTTGGCCAAGGCGAGAAATATGAAGCTGGTGTTATGCCTTTTTGAACAATTGACCGGGTTAAAGATTAACTTTCATAAGAGCGAGTTGTTCTGCTTTGGTAGAGCCAAAGACGAACAGGAGTCTTATAGGCAATTGTTTGGGTGCGAGTTGGGGAGTTTACCTTTCTCATACCTTGGTATTCCGATACACCATCGTAGGCTGACAAACAGAGAATGGAAGTGCATCGAGGATCGATTTGAGAAGAAATTGAGCTGCTGGAAAGGTAAGCTCATGTCATACGAAGGCCGTTTGATCTTGATTAATTCGGTGCGCACGAGTATGCCTATGTTCCTCTTATCGTTCTTTGAGGTCCCAGTTGGTGTTAGGAAAAACTGGACTTTTATCGATCGCGCTTCTTTTGGCAGGGTGATGAAATTAAAAGAAAATATCGGCTTGCTAAATGGGACATCATCTGTCGACCGAAAGACCAAGGGGGTCTTGGTATTGAAAATCTTGAAGTTAAGAACAGATGCCTTCTTAGTAAGTGGTTGTGGAAGCTTTCTTCCGGGACTGAGGCCATGTGGGCGCAGATCCTCCGCAGCAAGTACCTCCAGACTAAAACATTGTCCCAGGTCACAGTCAGGCCGACTGATTCGCCTTTCTGGAAAGGACTAATGAAAGTCAAACAATCAATGTTCAATAGGACGAGGTTTGTTATTGGAAACGGTGCAAGTACACGTTTCTGGGAGGATACTTGGCTTGGCGACTCACCTTTAGCCATTCAATATCCGTCTTTATATCGGATTGCTCAACGACGTGAGGTGTTTGTGGCAACAGTATTTCAATCTATCCCCCTTAATATTCAGTTTAGACGGTCGCTAGCGGGCAATCGTTGGGAAGAATGGCTCCATCTAGTTAGGAGACTGATGGAGGTTCAACTTTCTCACCAACCCGATGAATTACGCTGGAAGTTGACTAGATCAGGAGTATTTTCAGTTAAATCAATGTATATTGATGTTATTAATTCGAACTCCATTCCAACTTCCAAGTATGTCTGGGCTGTCAAAGTTCCTTTAAAAATTAAAGTGTTTATGTGGTTTGTCCATAAACAAGTTATTTTAACAAAGGACAACTTGATAAAGCGTAATTGGACAGGACCTACTAGGTGTAGTTTCTGTGATCGGGATGAGACGATTAAGCATCTATTCTTTGATTGCCCGTTGGCCAAAGTTCTTTGGCGGACGGTCCATATTGCTTTCAATATTACTCCACCGACTTCTGTCAACGCATTATTTGGGACATGGCTTAATGGGGTTGAGCCTGACTTAGCAAGACATATTCGGGTTGGAGTTTGCGCTATGTTGTGGACTATCTGGAATTGCAGAAATGATTTGGTTTTTAACAGAACATCACGGATTCATTTTTTGCAGGTTATTTTCCGAGCTACAGCAGTCATCCGTTCGTGGTCGCTACTCACTCCGATGGAGGCCAGGGAGCATTTGGTTACTGGATCTATCCGTTGGGAGATGGTAGCTCGGGATATCTTCAACCGGTTTGGATAGCGGTCATGTAATAGGATAGGCAATTAGTTTACCTATCTTTTTTTAGCCAGCCGGTTGTGGCGTCTTTTCCTGGCTAGTTTGTGTATCTAGCCTTTTAGGCTCTGTGTGAGCTGTCTTTTTCTTTTTTCAGGTGAAGACTTTGGAACCTTGTTGGCACTTTTTGTTATTTGGTTAATAAGATGGCCGTATGCATCACTCTGATGCAGAGGCTGGGGAGCCCCCCCTTTTCGAAAAAAATCGTACTAATTGAGGGTGATGTAACATTTTTTTTGCCGGAATAGGGTGATGTAACATTGACCGCCGATTTTGCTAAGAAGGGCAATTCAAGGGGACGTGAAGTTTTTGCACCCGAGCTCACGAAAAATATTTAAAAAATGTTCAAAAAATCTGATTTTTTTTATGACAAACTTTGACAAATGTTCTAAGAGTTTGGAAAGTTTCATCATGAAATCACATTTTTGGAAGTCGTGGCAAAAAAACCGATACTCTGAAAATGCTACTTTTGAAAGCATTTTGAAGCACTGATTTTTTTTTTGCGACGACTTCCACAAATGTGATATCATAATGAAATTTTGCAAGCTCTTAGAACATTTGTTAAAGTTCTCCATAAAAAAACAGATCTTTTTTAACATTTTTTAAATGTTTTTCAAGTTACAGTTCATCCCGAGCTCATTTGAGCTTGGTTGTAGAAAGGGACTTTCGAATTCAAGGTCCTAACACTTAAGAATATGAAAATCGACTAGACAAACAATTAAAATGCAGGCCCGTGAAAATTGGTAGTTTGCGATGAGAGATGGAGGGTCCTATTCTTATTAAACATCTGATATAGATGGCAGGAACAATGAAGCAGATTCTTCATCATTCTTGAACTCCTGGTTGTGTTTCACTTCGCACCTAAGCATCACATCTCGGCTTGTTCCAAGTTTGAAGTACCTTTTGGCCAAAGAAAAACCCGCTTCTTGACACGATTACCTCTTTAGGGTTCTAGGCTAATAGCCAGGAAACTACTCCCTCTGTAAACTAATATAAAAACGTTTAGATCTCTACTTCAGTATTCTAAACGCTCTTATATTAGTTTACGGAGGGAGTAACAAACAAGTGCAGTGCTGAAAGAAACCATACCTACACCTCTCTCTACCTCCTTTTGCCGTTGTTGGTTGGGCCATCCATTAATGGTCCTGCAACGGCAAGCATCCCAGGTAGAAAATGTGACATGAGATCTGAAGAAATGAAAGCAACAAGCCAAGGAGAGAAAAACAGGAAGATGCGCAAAATCCAAGAACCCCCTTCTGTTTGCTGTTGTCCACTACAGCATTTCCAGCTACCATTGCTGTACTGCATCTCTGTGACACTGGGGAGAACCCTGGCGTGTGCTGATCCCATCAGCTGGCGTCACTCACTGAATGCACAAATGTACCACACCTGCTGCTACCTCCTGGCGGTCGATCTGGACGGAGCATGTGCGCACGGCAGACGACGGGCCTGGCATGTAAACGACTGCAAGATCTACCGGCAATTCAAACTCGCAGCGGCCAAAACACACAGGTTTTTAATTTAATTTCAACACCAAAAGTTGCAGAGCCCCCAGCCTGCAAAGCAAAATACACCACTTCTACCAGTTTTATCTCATGGCTCACAGAAGCGACAGGGTATGCATGCATGCAACAATGTTTCCATGCATTTACCAAGTACTATAGCGAGCAGTAGCCATCACCGTACTGAGTACAGCAACTGGAGGGGTGGATTTCTGAGAGTATCCCAGCAATTCCACAGAAACCATCACCAGATCCACATTTCTGTAACAGCTGCAGAAGCAGCAGCCGATCAATCAAACACTGCTCACCTTTTTTTGCAAAAATACCAGAGCCACTAGGGAGAAGCTTCAAGAGTATGATGAGAATTCACATTTCTTACATGGAAAATATGTGCGATTACGCTGTGCTAGGAAGCATACCAAATACGAGTTGCAGAGTTCACATACTTGCTAATTATTACAAACATGAATGCAGTCACCCGCTCTAATATCATGCTTTGCAGAAACTTGTTATCTGATAGGGCCACTAAACAAACCCTTTCGAATGCATAGACAAAAACAAGATGAGCAAAGTTGGGAGGGGAAAGGGTTGGAAACCAATGAAGTTCATGCGGGAAACAGAACCACCAGCGCCCCAAGCATGTGTTGATGCTCATTATTTTTCTCGGCGCACAAATGAGTGCATAGCCCGTCCTTTGAGAAACTAACATGGTGAACTCAGACCAAACCGAAGTACACGATGGTGTCCTTTGCCATGACCAGCAGAAGCAGCTTGAAGTATATCAAAGCCCACTTCCTGGTAATATCGTGGTGCACATAGTCCAGAAAGATCTCCTTGTGGAACATGTAAATCTGATGGTATACCGCCGCAACCATAATAGATGTACTGATGCTGTTCCTTGAGGAAAGAAGCAGAGCTGGGATCATGTAAAAGGTAACTCCTGTTAATATCTCTGATCGCCTGACTTTAGAACTTTCACTTGTCAACGGACTGCTTCTAGGTTTAGCAGCTGCTTCTAATGGGCTGAATGCTGTGACTTTAGGGAAGGCTCCTTCAGTCGCTTTTAGTGCATCAGAGTATCCTGTTCCAGCAACTGACTTGCATGTCTCTGAGACCTGTGAAAACTGGAAACATCAGGTTCATCGTTCATGGACATCTAGCATAGAGTGGCATCATAAGTGAAAAACAAGAACTGGTTGGATTGTGAGTTTGTGACAAACCTGTGTATTCTGCATGGGAGATCCATTGGATGCTACACTAGAAAACCAACGCGGTAAAAATTGTGTGCCGCTGAGGTGTGATGTTGGCTCATGTCCCAGAACCTACACACATGTACATAGGCACAAGACCCAAGCAAACTAAATCACAACAGACTTTGCATTTCTTGAACAAAGGAAAAAAAGCAATAAAAGAAACCACTAAGAACAGCAAGTTCCTTATTATGAATAAGCCTGGGTTTGAAAAAGAAAAATCATGGGTTTCATTAACCAGTCCAGCAAACAAAATTACCTCATTTTCTATTTGTTTCCGGTACCCTAATGGGATACAGAGTGGAGCTACACAGAGGTATTTCTGTAATTTTTATATAAAAATAACCCCAAAAGCTTCAATCACTACTTATAGATCAACACACGGTTAACTGACAGAAAGGGCATGTCCAGAACCAGGAACAATTTTGTGGGCGTATATTCAGAATAAGGAAATATTTGAGGCCAAAGCCAAGTCTAGATTAAGAGTAATGCTAGATCTATGGAGTACAAATTACAGATTTAACGGACTAACTGACGTGAAGAATTAGGATGGGAGATAGGGGGTGAAGGGGCCCACTCCGGTGAAATTCAGGGGGAAGTTTCAGTTAAACTTTAGGATTATCAAATTTTTAGGGACAAAGCATTCTCTTTAGGATATTCATGGCTAAAATCACCTAGGCTATTATCAACAGATGTCAGCCAACTAATTAACCTACTTCTCTTTAGCCAATAAAATATGAAATGAACTTTTGCGAATGGGAAATCTTGGCATCACTAGGCAGAAGATTTCTTGGTTGTGGCACATAGAACTCGAATATTGACATTTAAAGTGTAATCAGCTTGTATTGGAAACATATCGTATCAGAGTCACACTATCCCCTCATGTTAAGTCAATGATCACAAAATGAGATACCCCCACCTCTCAACTCTAGCAATTAGCTGATATTGTGTGGTAGCATGCTCGACTCGTATGGGACGGCAGGTGGAGATTCTAGGTATGACTGCCATTGTTGTTCCTCGTACATTATTGGCATCCAGAGAGACCTCTAACATCAACCAGGTACATGCCAGGCTTGCAAATCAAAACCCTGACAGATGTTATTTTTTTATCTACCCTTCTGCAGTTCTACCGCTATCCTGACCACAATAGGTTCGAATAAAGACAGCGGGGCACACATACTCCCTCAATCCCAAAATAAGTGTCTCAATTTCGGTACAACTTTGTACTAAAGTTGTCCTAAAGTTGAGACACGGAGGGAGTAGTACATACCACACACCGATACGATATATTAATTGGTATACATAGCACAGTTCCAATCTACCAAAACAATTATCCATCCTTCACGCCGAACGAGACGAAATCGAATGGCACAGGCAGCATCAGATGAGATACTATACTATTTAGAACCAAACATCCACATGGCAGAGCATCAGATCAAACACACGGAACCAGGCATAACGCTCGCTTTCAAGTATATCACGACAACGTGCTAATGGGAGCTGGAAAGGGGTGGGTAGACGAACCTTGCCGAGGCCAGGAGGGGATCCAATCGCCGGGGACGGGGCGGCAGCGGCGGGGTGGCGCGGGAGCGAGGAGAGCGCGCGGGATCCAGCCAGGGGCGCCGGAGCCGCATCCGCACGGGAGAGGGCGAGAGCTAGGGTTTTGGATCGGGCTAGGAATCGCGACGCCATGGCGATGTCTCGCGTCGGCTACCCTGTTCGCTGCCGTGTGGTCGCCAGGAGAACGGGGAGAGGAAGAAGGAGAGAGGGGCTCGTTTTGGGCCCTTAGGGGATTATAGGTAAGTGCTGATTTGGCCCGGCTCTGAGCAAGTTCTTCTTTGATTCGGGCTGGCATGGGCTTCAGAATGCAGGCTCAAAGATGAATGGGCCACTCAGACATTTGGCTGTTGGTCCTTTGGGATTCAACTGTCCGCAAGCCCCTTGAAAAAAAAAACTGTCCGCACAAAAAAAATCGTGAAGGCTCGTCCAGAACGACTCTAGGATTTTTCTTTCCTTAAACGTTTGTATCTGTATCAATATATCTTTATCTTTACTAGCAAAAAGACTCGTGCTTTGCAACGGGAGGAAAATCATAAAGTTTCGATCGAACCAAGAGTCGGAAAGTGAGAAAAAACTCAGGTTGTGGTATCTATCCAGTTATCATCAAAGTGTATTATTGAATCAAATAAAAAGAAAGATGTGGTATTAGAGCAACGTCCCGGGAAATATGTGGTAGTTTGTCAAATTGCTCGCAAATGGGAGAACCACAAGACCCACGTCTTCGCCCATGGCCTTGATGACAGCAGCGTATGTGTGCTCGGCCGATATGATAATCAACCATAAATAAATTGATATGTACGCTAATAACACATAAATGATCATTTGGAATGAAAAACCTGATCTTCCCACGTGTGCCGATGTGCATGATGCTATCAACTGCTTACCTCATGAGTGTATATATCATCAGCTCCATTTGCCTACATTACAAATTTTGATCATAGATCATAATATACATCTAAAAGTATTGGGAATCACCCCCGGATATCAAGTACAACATAATTTATGATACATGGGCATTCGATTATATGTTGTCATTGTAACTGAAGCTCACATTGATCAATACTCCCATGCCAACAACATGGAAAACACCACTCTACATGAAGCACACTGCATGATTAGTAAATTGTGCAGATATGTGTAGTTTCTCAAATTAACCTGAAAGTATGAGAGCCAATACTCGTTGGTTGATTACACAATTGCCACAACATGCACTAGCACCCTCTGTCGCTCACTGTTTCATCTCCTGGTCGTCGGCTTTGATGGATCTCTTCAGCCTACTGCAACTTTTCCATCAACCAGAGCAAAAAGAGCACATGCATTGCAACGGGGCCATAGCAAGTGTCCTTTAGGTGACACCCAATAAATCTTCGACAACTATCAACATAAATATAAGGATCCTCAGCTACCCAACATCGGCTGGTTGTTCCAGTTTCTGGACAAGCAGATAGTGTAACATGCGCTACACTACATATTTCAGTTAAAAGTATAGCACAACAAACATCATAAGTGACCCAAGGTGTTCACTTGCAGAAGTGAAAAGAGTTGTAGAAGTTTATCCTTTAAACATACAAAAAAGTGTCAAATATAGAACCTGCAAAAGATTAACACTCGCCTACTATTTTCAGCAAAAGAAAAACCTATGCAAGATATGTGTAGTGTTGTGGCAACCTTCCATGTAGATACGGCATCTTGCTCATGCAAGGACATATATCAACCATAACTCGTGGATACAACCAATTTAGCCCATAAATCAAGTCATTTTATGTGTTTGTTGCAGGTGGAAGATCCTGGGGTTCTATCAGTGACAAGATGGGGTTTTTGTCAATGACAAGATGAGGTGGAGGTGCCGGCGAGCAACACTGCAGTCAAAAACATGCTTTAAGCAGTTATTGTGTCTCATTGTAAACTATGAAAATAAATAAAGGGAACACTTGAGCGGAAGTACGTAGCACCCATCTCTTCTAAAAACTAAATGTTTCACCTATATTACGTTCATTTGCTCAATCACATGCTATTTGATTCAAGCCATACACGGTAACCACAATGGTGCTAAACCATAAAATGATAGAGATAACACAAGCATAAATGATACTCCCTCCGCCCAAAAAAGTTAGTCCCTCAAATGGATGTATCTAGCACCAGATACATTCATTTGAGGGACAAGTTTGGGACAAATTTTTTCGGATGAATGGAGTATTCACCTAATTCTGAGCAATTTTCTATAAATGAATGGCAGAAATATGGTAGAAAGGGATCTGTATGAACATCAATTTGGTTTCTACAGAATACATTATATATTATATCACAGATTCAGAAAATAACCATAAATAATAAAGCCTTGTAGTCAATTATTCGAGTACGCTTGCTCCCTTTGCAGGCATTGACACAACACACAAGCACGTGGGGTAATCAATCAGGCTAGTCCGTGAACCGGTTCAACACTTGTTGTCCGTTCAGTGTATTTCAATGTCCAAAATGCAACATTAGACATAACAGGTACGTGCTGCCGGTACAAATAAAATTCAGAAAGTGTACTGGGGTTTGGCTGAGCTACTGCTTGGTACCTGTCGTCGAGTTGGTGATAGAGCTTGAAAGTAAGAGGGGGGGACAGGGAAGAGGCACGAAAGTACGGGAATGACGATCACACCGAACGGCTTGGCCTCCAGGCAGTTGTTGTGCTCCTCAAAGGCAGTGCAGAGGCGTCACACAAGAGTGTCCAGGGGCTCCCCACATCTTCGGAGGGTATGGTCACGGTGCCGGCGGCGAGGGGCATCCTGCCCGCAAGCACCACCGCCTACCTCACTGCTCCCTTCTCTCTCCCTCTGGCCTCCCATGTCCTTCCTCCCGTCCTCCCTTTTCTCACCCACCGACGAGCAGCAGCAGTACCTGACGCCATGCCGCGCCCGCTAGCCATCGTGCTCCGAGCTCCAGCGGCTCGTCTCCTCCACCTGAGCGCCACCCCCCGACCTCCCCTTTCCGCGCCATATGCTCCCCAATATAGCGCGCGTTGCCGCGCCCGTTCATTTCGACTATAAAATGTTTGGGTAAATATATAGAGGACACAATATAATATAAGCCTATTTGGCCACAACTTTATTCATACACTGGTAAATGAATCCTCTATTTTTTTTTGGACCGGCGAGAGTACTTGAAAAATATAGCTCTCTTTTCTAGAAAATAAAGTACTCCTAAAACTCATACGTATTTCACAAGGAACGGCCATCAACGGGTTTCCAACATTTCGGCCTGTGAAAGTACTTTGTATATAAGCGTAGATAAGCAGGGATACAACAAAATAAAGTTGTTCACACCTTATTTAAACAGCCTCTTTTGCGAAAGAGATTCCTTCCCATTCGGCAAGCATGCTTGCGCATTTGATTTGTCAATTGCAAAACCTGTCACACACACACAAATAATGGATGCTTAGCACACAGAATACTAAAAACAACATAATGGAAAAAGCCAAAAATAAAGGCTCTATGAACAACCGAGGTGAATAGGGACACAATAATACCACACCAACCCGGCTTGAATATCTCTTAATCTTGAGGCGGCACATCCTCAAAACCATAAATCAAATATATCATGCAGCAACTTTCCTGAAGTTTCACCCGCAAAAAAAAACTTTACTGAAGTTTCCTCGGAGAATCAACAGAAAAAGGAACTATCAGTAGTATGCAGTGGAGTAGACCGAGCAAGGGAAAAACAAAATCTCTTCAAGCAAGGAGGTACCTAGGCAAAAGAAGAAATAAACATGACTGCAAGGGTGATGCAAAACAACTATGTTTGGTAGTTTTACCTCAAATCAGAGGAACACTAAGGACGTACATTGATACAACTCACTGGATGAGTAGCATTCCCAAACTAATTGCACATTTGCACATGAGCACACAGCTCTCAGAAGCTACTGAATTTTGAATACAACAGACCGATAGCAGAGGAACTAATTGATCAACTGTAGCCAACTGAGATTTACCTAATGGCACGAACGACAGTGCGAGGCAAGGAAAAAGATGACAGAACACTTACCTCATAGGAGATCGGTTTTCTTGTTTGCTGGGGATGGAGAGCGACGCGACCCCGATCATTCTGTAGTTTCACCTCCTAGAGCCGCATGGTCCAGACTCCAGGGACGGTGAGAAATAATAGGGGCGGCCGGAGGGGGATACCGAAGACAGCCGGGTGAGGCAACCTCGACACGAAAAGGAGATGGGCACGCATGAAACATTCATCCACCATCACCACTACCGGCAAGAAAAGGAAACGAAAAACTCGCACAATATAACGGCAGCGCTCTGCCTTTCCCAGCAGACGAAGAAAGAAGAAAAGTCACGAGGCGGTCATCGCATACACGGCCCACTACTTAACGCGTTTGTCGAATAGTCGGCCCAGTAAACGTGAGGAAATCCAGGTCAACCCGCGGAGCAGCAGCCCAGATACGGTTGTCCAGTCGTGCAGCGCGATTTGACGCAGGAAGTAACGCCCAAACGATCAGATACGTTCGTACTACCTCCGTCCGGATTTATTGGTCCTCATTGTATTTTGTGCCAAATTTTAACCATAGATTAAACTAATAAAATATTCACGCATGTCATCAAACATTATATTTTTGAAAAGTATGTTCAAATACGAATCCAATGAAATCTCTTGACATTCATTAACATTTTGTTAGTTAAATTTTTAGTCAAAATTTGGCACAAACTATAAAGGGGGCCTATAAACTAAGACGGAGGTAGTACATGTGATCCGACGGCCGAGGAGCTCAACCCCCTGAGAGGGCTTGTAGGTGGCTCTGTTATACTGTTTATATATATATATATATATATATATATATATATATATATATATATATATATATATATATATATATATATATATATGAGTAGGATTTTCTACAATAGCTTGCCACAGAACTAATTACGGTTTTCAACGGTGTAAAAGTTCTTTAAAATCCTGAAAAAAATACTGAACCAACACACCTACAATATAACATGATCCAACGGATGGATTGAAAAAATATGACTGCATGTGTCCTGGACAAAAAGAACAAATGTTTCAATCTATATTGATCCTGTAGTGAGCTGAAATGCTTGTCTTTTTCACTGAGGACACATAAATGCATATTTTCACAATCACACCGTTGGATCATCTTATTATATTAGAGTGAGGCTTCCCTGTTTATTTCATATTTTTTACTTACTTTTAAACCGTTAAATGTTTAGCAAGCCTTAACTAGTTCTGTGACAAGCTATGATAGACACAGTTTTACCTATATATATATATATGTGTGTGTGTGTGTGTGTACTAGTAGAACGCATGTGCTTTTGCCACGGGCTCTTCAAAATTTATAATCAGTATCTTTCATTTATCATCCCCTCATATTGGGTGAATCTGGGATGCTCTAATTAGAAACAAAACAATCAAATATTAGGAAATTTCACCGAACGAACAACAACGAATAATACGATATCTATCAAAAGAATAATATGATACCTATCCTACTAATAAAAGGAGGTCATATTTTTGGTCTGTCATGCACTTCCGCAGAAAAGCGCCTATCCCTTTTAGAATAAACCCACTGTTTGCTCGCACGCGAAAAAAATACATCTCTAAAGTGGGGAACCGGTCGGTGCCAAAAAGAACTCAAACTCCTATCCAATCTCGACTTCGTGCTCTTCCACTTCCATTGATAAATATGGGACATCAATGCTTTCATCATGATGACCTCGAGCAACCACCGACATCCCTCCTACATCTACCCCTACCCCCTGCTGCCGCCTGCACTGTCCTTGCTCCTCCAGGGAGCTAGGGACACAATGTTCTCTAGGATGGCCATGACTAGATCCACGGGGAGGCCACATTCTTCCATGAAAACCCAACCAAGCACACCACCCTCCGCAACCATCCAAACCCATCCTAACAACGTCAAGATCCGCCATCGATCCACAAATCAGGCTCGCCGCATCCAGATTCACTGCAAGTCTGCGACGAGTCTGTAGTCGATATATTAACTTTGGCTATCCCCACGGAAGAATCATCGGATCCTGCTTGCTTTTACCATCACTTCGTCTCTTCCCAAGGCAGCAACACCACCCAACCAATCACCACTGCCACTTGCGGCTTGCCTACACAAAATCATGAGAAATCCCCACGGCGGTGTTGTAAGATCACTAATACGTCTCCAACATATCTATAATTTTTTATTATTTCATGCTATTATATTACCCGTTTTGGTTGTTTATGGGCTTTACTTTACACTTTTATATCATTTTTGGGACTAACCTACTAACCGGAGGCCCAGCCCGAATTGTTATTTTTTTGCCTATTTCAGTGTTTCGAAGAAAAGGAATATCAAACGGAGTCCAAACGGAATGAAACCTTCGGGAGCGATCTTTTCGGAACAAATGCAAACCTGGAGACTTGGAGTGGACGTCAAGCAACAAACGAGGCAGCCACGAGGGTGCCCAGCGCGCCCCCTAGGGGTGGGCGCGCACCCCACCCTCGTGGGCCCCTCGAGCGTCAACCGACCTACTTCTTCCTCCTATATATACTCTCGTACCCTGAAAACATCGGGGAGCACCACGAAAACCTATTTCCACCACCACAACCTTCTGTATCTGTGAGATCTCATCTTGGAGCCTTCGTCGGCGCTCCGCCGGAGGAGGAATCGACCACGGAGGGCCTCTACATCATCTCCAAGGCCTCTCCGATGAGTTGTGAGTAGTTTACCACAGACCTTCGGGACCATAGTTATTAGCTAGATGGCTTCTTCTCTCTCTTTGAATCTCAATACAAAGTTCTCCTCGATTTTCTTGGAGATTTATTCGATGTAACTCTTTTTGCGGTGTGTTTGTCGAGATCCGATGAATTGTGGGTTTATGATCAAGTCTATCTATGAGAAATATTTGAATCTCCTCTGAATTCTTTTATGTGTGATTAAGTTACCTTTGCAAGTCTCTTCGAATTATCAGTTTGGTTTGGCCTACTAGATTGATCTTTCTTGCAACTAGATGACTCGTTGCGCCAATGGTGCAAAGGCCGAGAGGGAGCCAAGTATTGAGAGAATATTTAGACACCCAAGTCGAAAACCAAATGTAGCCAACACTCCCGCATCCTCTGCTTGGAAGCCGCCTTTTCTCACTAGATCTAACATAGATACATGATTCTTCAAGAGCAAATTTCAGAGAAAATATAAAGCATGGAAAGCTTTAAGTTGTACTATTGAGACCATACCACCATATCTTCATTTAGTTTCTTTGGAAATTGAAAGGTCTAAGAGGATGGTACATGTGAGAAGCTGTGAATCCACAACAAAAAACTAAACTAACTTCCAAACAAACAATTCAAGTTTCGAAGCCACAAAGAAGCAACCCAGATCTCTCGTTGTAGTGCAGGTACATGTCCTTAATCTTGCATCCACAACCCATAATTATTCAACACCTAAATCCACAAAATCCAACCAAAGGAAATCATGGCAGAAACATGCGCCATGGCTTACGTCTCCAAGAAGGACTTCTTGGCATTCTTGTACAGGTTGGACACAGGAATCCTCACTGGGAGCCCATAATTTCAGTCTTCTTTAATCTCTAACTGAACCAAATAACAAAAGTTTAAGCTTAAGCATCCATACACACAGAAAATACAAAACAAATCTCACATAAAACTGTCCCAAGTCAGATACAGGGGAAACCAAGGTGAGATGATCATGTTTCTTATAGGAAACAATAACCATAGGTAAACACATACATTATTGTCCTGTCAGAATGTACTTAGTTGTACTTCAAGTAGTACTGGGACATGAAACTAAGCTGTTGAAATTTTTGAAACAGAATAGATGATAACACCAGTGTAGGCCATGAACAAAAATACAAAGAAGAACACAATCAAGCATAACCCACCTCGACCGAAGCAACGGTTGATCAATAGCAGGAACCTGAACCTCGTGATGCTAGACCATACATCTATGGTTACCCTTTTTATTTCTCCTGCCTAACCTGAAGTAGTTATCTGGACAAAATAGGAAGGCACACTTCAGCAAACCAGTTCTTAGTGATTATAGAATGCCCTGTATTAAAGGAAGTAAAATCAAGCATGTATGTGCTCTAACTTTCATCACTGCATGTAAACTCAGGAACTAACTTTATATACCAAAGTGTACAATTCTCAAATTTAGCTATAGAGACGAAAACAGGGACAGGGGGCGTGCACCTGAAACCTTACGGAGTTTGCTTCGGCCTCCCTCTCAATGGCCAACCCAGAACATAATCATCAACCATGCGCGCCTCCCCCATGTACTTCACAAGCATCTATAAAGATGGAATTGACATAAGCCATAAATCACAAGTTCTTGGCACCAACGGCAATAGGGTGCTCGCTCAGGGTGCCCCTACTGGTCTGGTTCCGGACACAGCTCAGGATGAAGATGCCCAGCTGGTAGGACAGCTGTCAAGGCTCATCAGAGCCGGGTCTTGAACATGAAGGGCCGGTTGACCCAACCCTGCCAGGTCTTGAACGCCTACAGCAGCAAAGGTGAATAATCCTCTCAGTTACTAAAAAATATGTGTTGAGGATTTGGGCAATAGTGTCATTCCTGCAGCAGAAAAGAAATCTCTAGCATACCTGCCACTACTTTTCAGGAGGGTACCACTCAATCCATATGTCCATCCCTACAATAGATTCAGGAGGGTACCACTCAATTCATTTGACCATCTCCTTTTTGCATTAATAGAAGAGGAGCTAGCATACCTGCAGATGGTTTGGTGATGGTGAGGTCTCCAGCAAGTAGACCTAGCTGCAGAGGACACCGCCTCCCCCACGATGTACTGCGTCAAACCTAGAAGTGCACATATTAAAGCAAGATTTATCTACCACATTAAGAAAGCACATACATACAAGCAGCAATAATTGAGTTGGGACCAAACGAACATTAACAAAGCAAATAAGAAGGCATGCGACTGCCTCCCGAAAATAGAGGAAACGGCACAAGCATGGATATGAATACATAAATAAATATACACATGGCGACCCAACCTGGAGTCACAGAACCTCTCTTCCTCCAGTCATGTCAGTGCCTCGAGAATTATTTGTCTTCGTACACATGCTAGCGGTTCCCACGATATTTTGTGGCAGCAAATATAAACATTCGACACTTGTTTAAAAGAAGAGAATGTCATAAAAGAAGAGAATGCCATCTACATGAGTGGACGTCATGATGGCCTTGATAGCAAATGAAACGTACACAGCGAATCATTCTCCCTTGAAGCCAATACAAAAACGACGGTCTCACTCATTTGACCTGAATAATGAACAGAACATATTTATGCACGAAGAAATAGTTTTTTGCTACAAATAGATGAATCAAAGTAAATAAGAATATTTTGTCATGTAAGAAAAAAAACTCTATATAAACACAACCGAAATATATGCACGGAAGCATAAGATTTCCTCGGCACAACACACCCAAAAAAAGTTGGTGCATGAGAAGCTACATCCTATATGAACACAAAAGAAACCAATCATCATGCATTCTGAATCTAATTCCAATGCATACAAAATGCACACCTGATCATCAATCAAGTTCTTTAGGTAAATCAATTACTTTGAATGAGCGTACACATTTGAGTTATCTTAGCTACTCAAGGCCTGAACCAAACAGTGATTACCACTATTAATCCATACATACAACAATAATCATAGCTCAAGTGCTTAGCTGCGTACCACCCATGTATATGGTTAGAAAACTGCAATGCTTACAATTTTAAGGACCCCTCACCCATATATAAGGAAATGAACCTTCAGAATGTGATATTACTTGTTTCTTTTCCCAGTAAAACAACTCATGACTTTTCTCCTGAGGAGGAAGGGGGGAGGCAGCAGCGGCTAGGAGGGAGGTCGAGAAGGAGGGACGGTCGCGTGCTATCGTGGTCATGGGTGGGGAAGCTAGGTTTTTACTCGCTGCCCACTCGCTCGCTCGCTGCACTATTCATAGCCTACGTGGATGGCTTGGTTCTGCCTAGCACACCTTTTAAATTATTACAAAGACGACATTGCCTAGCAAGATTCAGAATCCAAACAAAATAATTTTGAAATTCACCATCAAATGTAAAATTTCTTATGGTTACCAAAATGAAAACATCATATAATGCATCTTCTGTAAAGCAAAGAAAGCACACATATATTTTTTCCTTGAAACTGGATGATAATTAGCACCAGCCCAAAAACAACATTCTACTATCAAAATCCCCAATTAGCAAAAGAAAGATTCGCACCACATTTTTACTACCTGTACAAACATGCCTTGCCAATGTTGAAACATAAGTAAAGCAAAAGTATTTTTCTCATACTCACACACACGTTTCAACTGCGGACAAGAAGGGTGATGCCTCAAAGAACTTCCGAAGATCCTAAAACCTCCAATTTTCTGGACCAAATGAAGAAACATTAACTGATAAAAATCCTATTCCAAAAATTCCTAGCTAATTATCAGATCATGAATAGACTGTAACATCCTGGGTGCCAACAATCACCAAGGAAAAATCACCTGAACTGACCATACATAGTCTGTGAAGCAAGAGTGAGCGCGTGATAGCTGGAGCTCCTTGGCAGCGGTGGTGGTTGCTGCTCTTGTACCACACTGACAGCTCAAACACCCAAGCGTAGCCGAGGGAGCGCCGCTGCTCTAGCACGAGCACACGTTAAAAGGATAAACTCAAATCCCTAACAAGAACTTTCTTTTAGCACAAACTCAGAGGGGGGCTGAATTGGAACAAACTGAAAGTGGCTGGAAGAGGTAAATCACCCTGGACCGGTGCTTAGATCGCCAGAATTAGAATACTTCACTGATTTGTAAGAGGAGCCGTGATCGTTTTTCTTTGATATCCAGTTGCTTATTTCCAACATCAGATTCATGTTTATTAGTTAGTGATCGACACATTACAGGTTGGATTTCCCTTCCTAAGCTGAGAATTTCATACCTCTTCCCTGCAATAATACATCAGATCAATATTTAGGTGAAGCTATTACTTACAGTTTCACAATTTGATTTTTTTCCTATTTATGTTATCTAATGTTGCATTTGGAGAAGTTAAAAGTCAAGATGATATCTAGAATGGTGCAGACCTGATAGTAAGCTAATAGTTCAATCTCAAAATTTCAAGCAAAGTAACATCACTCAAACGGAAAATGGGTAATATAAATAGAGCTTGGTCAGTGCACCCATGTAGTCTGCTAACTGCGTTGGTCATTTTTTTTACTAGTTGCAGAAACCCACCTAATGTGGATTGTTTGGATAGTCCATATCAGCACTTCAGCAGCACTGCTTTCATTCATCAAGAGAAGTTAGTACAGAGCCATTATGCCTCCATGAAGTTTGCACCTGGCATCCTGGTAGCAACCAAGAATGGAAGTGACACCGACTTTGACCGAGAAGCATTCAAGATTATAAAAGGAGTTGGGATATACATTTTTATTGAAGTTCTTGGCTGCTGAGATGTGTATCTTTCAGGAGGGTACCACTCAATCGATATTGTTGGGGAACGTTGCAGAAAATAAAAAAATCCTACGCTTCACCAAGATCAATCTATGGAGTCATCTAGCAACGAGAGAGAGGAGTGCATCTACATACCCTTGTAGATCGCGAGCGGAAGCGTTCAAGAGAACGGGGTTGAGGGAGTCGTACTCGTCGTGATCCAAATCACCGAAGATCCTAGTGCCGAACGGACAGCACCTCCGCGTTCAACACACGTACAGTTGGGGAAGACGTCTCCTCCTTCTTGATCCAGCAAGGGGAAGGAGAGGTTGATGGAGATCCAGCAGCACAACGGCGTGGTGGTGGAAGTAGCGGCGATCTCGGCAGGGCTTCGCCAAGCTCAGCGAGAGGGAGAGGCGGTACGGGGGGAGAGGGAGGCGCCAGGGACTAGGGTGCGGCTGCCCTCCCTCCCCCCTCTTTATATAGGGGCCCTAGGGGGTGCGCCGGCCCCCTAGAGATCCCATCTCAAGGGGGGCAGCGGCCAAGGGGGGGGGACTTGCCCCCCAAGCCAAGTGGGCGCCCCCCACCCCTAGGGTTTCCAACCCTAGGCGTAGGGGGAGGCCCAAGGGGGGTGCACCAGCCCACTAGGGGCTGGTTCCCTTCCCTCTTCAGCCCACGGGGCCCTCTGGGATAGGTGACCCCACCCGATGGACCCTCGGGCCCTTCCGGTGGTCCCGGTACAATACCGGCGACCCCCGAAATTTCCTGGTGGCCGAAACAGGACTTCCTATATACAATTCTTCACCTCCGGATCATTTCGGAACTCCTCGTGACGTCTGGGATCTCATCCGGGGCTCCGAACAACTTTCGGGTTACCGCATACTAATATCTCTACAACCCTAGCGTCACCGAACCTTAAGTGTGTAGACCCTACGGGTTCGGGAATCACACAGACATGACCAAGACTGCTCTCCGGCCAATAACCAACAGCGGGATCTGGATACCCATGTTGGCTCCCACATGTTCCATGATGATATCATCGAATGAACCACGATGTCGAGGATTCAAGTAATCCCGTATATAATTCCCTTTGTCAATCGGTACGTTACTTGCCCGAGATTCGAACGTCGGTATCCCAATACCTCGTTCAATCTCGTTACCGGCAAGTCACTTTACTCGTACCGTAATGCATGATCCCATGACCAAACCCTTGGTCACATTGAGCTCATTATGATGATGCATTACTGAGTGGGCCTAGAGATACCTCTCCGTCATACGGAGTGACAAATCCTAGTCTCGATCCGTGTCAACCCAACAGATACTTTCGGGGATACCTGTAGTATACCTTTATAGTCACCCAGTTACGTTGTGATGTTTGGTACACCCAAAGCACTCCTACGGCATCCGGGAGTTACACGATCTCATGGTCTAAGGAAATGATACTTGACATTGGAAAAGCTCTAGCAAACGAACTACACGATCTTGTGCTATGCTTAGGATTGGGTCTTGTCCATCACATCATTCTCCTAATGATGTGATCCCATTATCAATGACATCCAATGTTCATAGTCAGGAAACCATGACTATCTGTTGATCAACTAGCTAGTCAACTAGAGGCTCACTAGGGACATGTTGTGGTCTATGTATTCACACATGTATTATGATTTCCGGATAACACAATTATAGCATGAATAATAGACAATTATCATGAACAAGGAAATATAATAATAATCATTTTATTATTGCCTCTAGGGAATATTTCCAACACACATGTCCATCCCTACAATGCTGCAGGAGAAAGACAAAATTTAAAACTATATCACATTGGCTACTCTCCAGATTTGAGCCTCTCCTTTTGTGCATTCGCATCCTAGAAGAGAAGAGGAGGAGCTAGCATACCTGCAGATGGGATGGTGACAGTGAAGTAGCCCGCAAGTACACGCAACTCTGACACGGGAAGCCAGCTCCTCTGCGCTGCTGTGATATGGGAAACAATAAACTAATAAGTCTCAATGGACGACTACTATTTTTGGGCAGGTTTGTAGAGCAAAAGACGAACTTGGTTTGACATGTGCTTTTCTTGAACAGTTCTACGTGGGGAATGAAGATAACCGAGTGGTTTGCGATGCTTATGGCAGCGCTTGGACTGCACAGGGAAAATTAAGAAGGATTTAAAGGCAAGCATAAAGAACCCATATATAATACAAACTAAGAGACATGGTTACCATTGGCATCTTCAGTATCATGCTTCAGCCAACTCAATGTCATTTTTACTGAACAACAAATTAAAGAATATGCTCTCCTCAATTAGATGCGTGGAAAGAAAGGGAAAGACTCACCTTTTTTGGAACAGAAGAGAGACATGTGCCACAGATATAGCCTATGCATCTTGGCCCTCTGAAGATCTTGCTCATGTCTCTGCACATCCATTTTCATGAGAAATTTCTTAAGCATTCCGCTAGAACCTCGGCATGGAAGGACATCGCCCGCAACAAGTTCACACATCTACTTTAATTTCTGCTAGTGAAAAATAAAATAAATAAGAGACCCACATTCAGTTGCACAACTAATCCAAAAGTTGGCAAAGAGAGGAAACAAGTAGTGATGATCTGTAGGAGGGTAATTTCAACGGTTCAGCTATGCCGGTCGCCCTCTAATTATTTAGCGGACCACTCTCATCTTCTCATGTATAATCAGTAATAGTACAACCCACATGCCCTATGTGCCGTTAACCTGCTCAACAACCCAGGTGCACGAACCGACATGCAAGGACAAGCAGAACAACACCTACTGATAGATATGACAACGTGTTACAAATTTGAAAGGCAAAAAGAATAATGTGGGAAGGCAGGGTAGAAACATATATACCTGAACTAAACAGATCCATCTCAGGCCAAGCCAGTAGCACGAATGCAACCAACACTCGTATCTCTCCTGCGACAGGAACAAAACTTTAGAGACGAAGCAAATGCGAAATAACGACTCAAAGTAAGGGCTAAATATCACTGATGGCATCAACCAATATATCAGAAGGAGCTAATATATTGTCCTCCTTGCAATTCTTCAGAGAGTAAAGATTAGAATTTTACATTCAAAGCACATTAAATGGTTTCCTGCAAAAATAACGCACACTAAATGTGGAAAATGCCATCTATATCAAAGATGAGAATTTGTTAATAGTGGAAATCAAATTCGGACCATATTCCTCCTGCACCAATGATAAAGTTTTTATCTTTTTAACTCCAGCAAGACTGTACTTGTGCTCAAGTGAATATTGATTACGAGAAACTTAAGATGAGATAATGCACAACTTCAGTAAGACTGTACTTGTGCTCAACTGAACACTGATTATGAGAAACTTAAGATGAGATAATCCACACTAAAGTCCTTATGTTGCCTGGTATGACCACAAATTAAAAAATATCAAGTTCTGCAACAAAAAACGAGACTGGAGA
This sequence comes from Triticum aestivum, assembly GCF_018294505.1. Taxonomy (NCBI): domain Eukaryota; kingdom Viridiplantae; phylum Streptophyta; class Magnoliopsida; order Poales; family Poaceae; genus Triticum; species Triticum aestivum. Next base: position 443,394,370 of record NC_057795.1, read on the forward strand.
ACCAAAGCATAATGAGAACACCTTGTACCTGCATTTCATCAAATTGATAGTGTGCACTGAATCCATATACTTCAGGTCATGGATGCCTCCCTCCATCAAATTGCCTTCATGTGAGGCTTGTCCTCCCTCAAATCTATGTCCAAACCACTACAATACACAACAACAGAGATAAATTTATATGAGATAGGGAGGAAGGTGAGTGGGAGTTGCTGGACCGAGGAACACATCAGCATACATGTTCCTGCCAGTGGCCTACCAAGGAAAGCCAAGACAAAACTAAGTTGGAATAGGTTGTAGGTTGGAGTCGGTACGGTGGAGACTCCCCATGCGCCCCGGAGGATAAGCCCACGTGCGGGAGGAGCAACGGGAGCAACGATGAGATCCGGAGAAAGAAGAGGTGGATGGAGGGTAGGTGGGGCGGAGGAGAAGGGGCGTGGCGCGGCTGAAACCAGGACAGGGGCGAGACGCGAAGACGAGGTGGTGGAGGCGCGGGGCTTGACTCCCTCTCCTCTTCCCTTCCCATCGCCTGACCCACTCGCTCTCCCTCTTCTCTTTCCTTCCCTTCCCTTCTGAAAAGCGAGGGGGGAGGTTGCGGGCGGAGGCTGGCCGGAGGAGACAGGCGTGAGTGGCGGCGGCTGGCCGGGTGGAGGAGGTGCGGCAACAGCTGGCCGGGTGGAGAAGACGATGGTAGCGGGGCAGGAGGTGGGCGTGGTCTAGCTAGGGTTTGGAGGGAGAGAGAGGAGAGGGGCGCGACGCGAGTGCGGGATGGACAGAAGGCTAGGTTACCTCCACCGGAGCGGCTGCCTTTTATACGCCCGTATGTGAAATGACGAAAATGCCCCTGGCGGGGCATGAAATTTACAGGCGGTGGCACGAGTACTGTTCATAGCGAATTAGAGGCGACATGGCCACCTTCATCCTGCCTAGCGGTTCTCCAGGGTTTATAGGTTAAATGGGAGAAGTGCTTAGCTTTGGGTTCAATCTTGCGGTGTCCTTTCCTATTGACAGCAGGGGCAGCAAGGCACGTATTGTATTGTTGACATCGAGGATAAAAAGATGTGGTTTATATCATATTGCATGAGTTTATCCCTCTACATCATGTCATCTTTCTTAATGCGTTACTCTGTTCTTCTTGAACTTAATACTCTAAATGCAGGCAGGAGTCGGTCGATGTGTGGAGTAATAGTAGTAGATGCAGAATCGTTTTGATCTACTTGTCACGGACGTGATGCCTATATACATGATCATGCCTAGATAATCTCATAACTATGCGCTTTTCTATCAATTGCTCGACGGTAAGTTGTTCACCCACCGTAATACTTATGCTATCTTGAGAGAAGCCACTAGTGAAAACTATGGCCCCCGGGTCTATCTTTTATCATATAAGTTTTCCATCTACTTTTATTTGCATCTTTTACTTTCCAATCTATATTATAAAAATACCAAAAATATTTATCTTATCTTATTATCTCTATCAGATCTCACTTTTGCAAGTTACCGTGAAGGGATTGACAACCCTTTATTGCGTTGGTTGCGAGGTTCTTGTTTGTTTGTGTAGGTGCGTGGGACTTTTGAGGAGCCTCCTACTGGATTGATACCTTGGTTCTCAAAAACTGAGGGAAATACTTACGCTACTTTGCTGCATCACCCTTTCCTCTTCAAGGAAAACCAACGCAGTGCTTAAGAGGTAGCAAGAAGGATTTCTGGCGCCGTTGCCAGGGAGGTCTTCGCTCAAGTCAAGACATACCAAGTACCCATCACAAACTTATCTCCCTCGTATTACATTATTTGCCATTTGCCTCTCGTTTTCCTCTCCCCCACTTCACCCTTGCCGTTTTATTCGCCCTCTCTTTCCCAATCTCCTTTCTCTTTTGCTTGTCTTCTCGTGTGCCTGTTTGCCCTTATGGCTTTGCCTAAGAACACCAACCTTCATCTTAGAAGGTTGGAAGAGATTGAATTAAACATTAGAAGCTTTATGACTTTACAATTTGAGCATAATAGTTTCTTTAGAAAAGAGCTTAAAGAACAAAAAAAAGCTTTATGGAGTACATGAACAAAAAGCTTGATGATATGTCTAAGGAATTTTATGGTTTGAACTCTCAGATTGCTCATCTTGAAAAGTCAATAGCCCAAATTTCTGATAAGCAAGCCACCTTGGTCAATAAGATGGCTGCCAAACCAGAGGGGTTAGGTGAAAATAATGATGAAGATCTAAAAGTTATTGATGTATCCCCTGTTAAATCCTTGTTTTGCAATATGAATCTTGATAATGATGGGACTGGAGATGAGTCAATTTTAGTTAAAAGGCGTCCCAACAATTCGGAGTTTTTAGATCTTGATGCTAAATTTGGTAAAAGTGGGATTGGAGAGGTCAAGACTTTAAATAGCATTGAACCCACTATCTTGGATTTCAAGGAATTTAATTATGATAATTGTTCTTTAATAGATTGTATTTCCTTGTTGCAATCCGTGTTGAATTCTCCTCATGCTTATAGTCAAAATAAAGCTTTTACCAAACATATTGTTGATGCCTTGATGCAATCTTATGAGGAAAAACTTAATTTGGAAGTTTCTATACCTAGAAAACTTTGTGATGAGTGGGAACCGACTATAAAGATTAAAATTAATGATCATGAGTGCTATGCTTTATGTGATTTGGGTGCTAGTGTTTCCACGATTCCGAAAACTTTATGTGATATGCTAGGTTTCCATGATTTTGATTATTGCTCTTTAAACTTGCACCTTGCAGATTCCACCATTAAGAAACCTATGGGAAGGATCAATGATGCTCTTATTGTTGCAAATAGGAATTATGTTCCCGTAGATTTTATCGTTCTTGATATAGATTGCAATCTTTCATGTTCTATTATTCTTGGTAGACCTTTCCTTAGAACGATTAGTGCAATTATTGATATAAAGGAAGGGAATATTAGATTCCAATTTCCATTAAGGAAAGGCATGGAACACTTTCCAAGAAAGAAAGTTAAATTACCTTATGAATCTATCATGCGAGCTACTTATGAATTGAATGTCAAAGATGGCACTACTTAGATCTATCCTCGCTTTTATGCCTAGCTAGGGGCGTTAAACGATAGTGCTAGTTGGGAGGCAACCCAATTTTATTTTTGTTCCTTACTTTTTGCTTCTGTTTAGTAATAAATATTTCATCTAGCTTCTGTTTAGATGTGTTTTCATGTTTTAATTAGTGTTTGTGCCAAGTAGAACCTATAGAATAACCTACGGTGATAGTTAGTTTGATTCTGCTGAAAAACAGAAACTTTTGCGAACACGAAAATAATTTTACTAAATCACAGAAACGTGATTTTGTGTTGATTCTTTTTGCTGTAGATCAATAGAAAAATTTCCCAGGACTTCCTATTTTGGTAGGAATTTTAGAGTTCCAGAAGTATTCGAAAGTTATAGATTTCTACAGACTATTCTGTTTTTGACAGATTCTGTTTTTCGTGTGTTGTTTGCTTATTTTGATGCATCTATGGCTAATATCGGGGGGTATGAACCATAGAGAAGTTGGAATAAAGTAGTTTTAACACCAATATAAATAAATAATGAGTTCATTAAAGTACCTTATGTGGTGGTTTTTCTTTCTTGCACTAACGGAGCTTATGAGATTTCCTATTGAGTTTTGTGTTGTGAAGTTTTCAAGTTTTGGGTAAAGATTTGATGGACTATGGAATAAGGAGTGGCAAGAGCCTAAGCTTGGGGATGCCCATGGTACCCAAGATATTCAAGGATAACCAAAAGCCTAAGCTTGGGGATGCCCCGGAAGGCATCCCCTCTTTCGTCTTCGTTTATCGGTAACTTTACTTGGAGCTATATTTTTATTCGCCACATGATATGTGTTTTGCTTGGAGCGTCTTGTATGATATTAGTATTTGCTTTTTAGATTTCCACAATCATCCTTGCTGTACACACCTTTTGGAGAAGCCCACTTGATTTAGAATTTATTAGAATACTCTATGTGCTTCACTTATATCTTTTGAGCTAGATAGTTTTGCTCTAGTGCTTCACTTATATCTTTTAGAGCATGGCGATGGCTTTGATTTTGTAGAAATTGTTGATCTCTGATGCTTCACTTATATTATTTTGAGAGTCTTTTATAACAGCATGGTATTTGCTATGGTTATAAAAGTTTTCCTAGAATTATGGGCATCCAAGTTGGGTATAATAAAAACTATCATAGGAAGTGAATTGGATGCTATGATCAATTTGATACTTGATAATTGTTTTGAGATATAGAGGTGGTGATATTAGGGTCATGCTAGTTGGGTAATTGTGAATTTAAAGAATACTTGTGTTGAAGTTGGCAAGTCCCGTAGCATGCACGTATGGTAACAGTTGTGTAACGAATTTGAAACATGAGGTGTTCTTAGATTGTCATCCTTATGAGTGGCGGTCGGGGACGAGCGATGATCTTTTCCTACCAATCTATCCCCCTAGGAGCATGCGTGGCGGTCGGGGACGAGCGATGGTCTTTTCCTACCAATCTATCCGCCTAGGAGCATGCGCGTAGTGCTTGGTTTTTGATGACTTGTAGATTTTTGCAATAATTATATGAGTTCTTTATGACTAATGTTGAGTCCATGGATTATACACACTTTTACCTTTCCATCATTTCTAGCCTCTTCGGTACCGTGCATTGCCCTTTCTCACCTTGAGAGTTGGTGCAAACTTTGCCGGTGCATCCAAACCCCGTGATACGATACACTCTATCACACATAAACCTCCTTATATCTTCCTCAAAACAGCCACCATACCTACCTATTATGGCATTTCCATAGCCATTCCGAGATATATTGCCATGCAACTTTTCACCGTTTCATTTATCATGACACGCATCATCATTGTCATATTGCCTTGCATGATCATGTAGTTGACATCGTATTGTGGCAAGGCCACCTGAAAGATCGAGGATGTCACCTAGAGGGGGGGGGTGAATAGGCGCTTTAAAATAATTACGGTTTAGGCTTGAACAAATGCGGAATAAACCTAATGGTTAATTTGACAAGCACAAAACCTACAACAACTAGGCTCACCTATGTGCACCAACAACTTATGCTAAGCAAGATAAGCAACTATGTGATAGCAAGATATATGACAAAGAACAATATGGCTATCACAAAGTAAAGTGCATAAGTAAAGGGGCTCGGGTAAGAGATAACCGAGGCACGCGAAGACGACGATGTATCCCGAAGTTCACACCCTTGCGGATGCTAATCTCCGTTTGGAGCGGTGTGGAGGCACAATGCTCCCCAAGAAGCCACTAGGGCCACCGTAATCTCCTCACGCCCTCGCACAATGCAAGATGCCGTGAATCCACTAAGGGACCCTTGAGGGCGGTCACCGAACCCGTACAAATGGCAACCCTTGGGGGCGGTCACCGAACCCGTACACTTTGGCAACCCTTGGGGGCGGTCACCGGAACCCGTCAAATTGCTCGGGGCGATCTCCACAACCTAATTGGAGACCCCGACGCTTGCCCGGAGCTTTACACCACAATGATTGAGCTTCGAACACCACCAACCGACTAGGGCGCCCAAGCACCCAAGAGGAACAAGCTCAAGGGCACCAAGCACCCAAGAGTAATAAGCTTCTCAACTTGTAACTTCCACGTATCACCGTGGAGAACTCAAACCGATGCACAAATGCAATGGCAAGGGCACACAGAGTGCCCAAGTCCTTCTCTCTAAAATCCCACCAAAGCAACTAATGCTAGGGAGGAAAATGAGAGGAAGAACAAGAAGGAGAACACCAAGAACTCCAAGAACTAGATCCAAGGGGTTCCCCTCACATAGAGGAGAAAGTGATTGGTGGAAATGTGGATCTAGATCTCCTCTCTCTTTTCCCCCCAAAACTAGCAAGAATCCATGGAGGGATTGAGAGATAGCAAGCTCGGAGAAGGTCAACAATGGGGGAAGAACACGAGCTCAAAGGATAAGGTTCAATGGGGAAGAAGACCCCCTTTTATAGGAGGGGGAAAATCCAACCGTTACCCCACTGAACATCCCCGCACAGAGCGGTACTACCGCTAGGGAAGGGCGGTACTACCGCTCCGGGCGGTACTACCGCTCAACCCAGCGGTACTGCCGCGCTGCCAGGGCCATGACCCCAGGGCGGTACTACCGCTAGGGAAGAGCGGTACTACCGCTTAGGGCGGTACTACCGCTCCTACTGCCGCCCTTAGTGCCGCAAAACCCGACACGAAAAACTTCGTACGAGAATCAAGATGGAAGTAGCCCAGACACACAGCGGTACTACGGCCGAAAATCCCAAGCGGTACTACCGTTCGGAGAGCGGTACTACCGCTTGGAGCGGTACTACCTCTCTGAGAGCGGTACTACTGCTAGGGCCAACCTTATGCCTCAACCACGAAAACAAAGAATACTCCAAGGAAAACCAGAACTGCCATAACTTCTTCATATGAGCTCCGAATTGAGCAAACTCAAGCTTGTTGGATAGAGCAAGACGAGTAGCATCAAAACAGTGATGATGCAAGGATGTATGCTTAGCAAACAGAGGAGTGAAACCTCCAACCGAGAAGAACCGGCATACCCTCCAACATCGAAAACATCATAGAAGATGCATGAGAACTCCGTTTTCGATGAACTCGAGCTTGTCATAAAAATGACCATAAGCTCCAAATCTCACAAGGAGAAGACCCAAACAAGAATCAAAAAGATGATGCAAGGATGCAAGGTTTGAGCTCTCTACGAACGATACGATCAAGCAACTCATCGAGAGCCCCCCTTGATAGTACTGCAAACGATCCTATAACCCGGTCTCCCACAACTACCATGAGACCGGTAAAATAGAAAACCTATTAAGGGCAAACCTTTGCCTTGCACATGGTCCACTTGAGCTAGATGATGACGATCTTGACTCCCTCAAGTTGGACCACCTTTCTTGATTGCATTGGCTCGAAGAAGACTAGTTGATTGCTCCCCCATACTCCACTATGGGTGAGCCACTCTTCTGCACATCTTCACAAGTCCATTGTCGCCACAATGGACGGCAAGCTTCAAGCATATGATCTCTTCGTGATGATTCAACTTGAGCTTGCACACCGCAACTTAACCCCACAAAGAACTCTCACGAAGACCATGGGTTAGTACACAAAGCGTAATTGACCATGCTTACCATACCATGTGATCACTTGATCCCTCTCGGTACATCTTCTATGCTTTGTGTGTTGATCAACTTGATTCATTCTTTGACTTAGTCTTGATCAACCTTGAATCTTTCCAACTCTCTTCATTTGGATGATGTCTTGAAGGTAAACATGAATGATCACACAATCTTCTTCTTCAAGACATGCTTGCAATAAGCTCAACACTCATAAGACCAATCTTTGGATAATTCCTTAATAGCAACTTGGTCATCACAAACTCTCCTTGAAACCAACAAATGGACTCCAAGAAAAGCCTATGGACAAACCCTTCAAATATAACTCAAGGCAACCATTAGTCCATAGAGATTGTCATCAATTGCCAAAACCAAACATGGGGGCACCGCATGTTCTTACACCACCTTCATAATTTTCATAAATTTCACTCTTGTTTCATTGCCCATCCCGGTACACCGCCGTAGGCATTCATATAGAGTCATATCTTATTCTAGTTTTGAGTTGTAACTCATGAGTTGTAAATAAATAGAAGTGTGATGATCATCATTATTAGAGCATTGTCCCTTATAAAAAAAGAAAGGCCAAAAAGAAAAAAGAAAGGACAAAGAAAAAAGAAAGGCCAAATAAAAAAAGAAAGCCCCAAAAAAATAAAAAAAGGGGGACAATGTTACTGTCTTTTTCCACACTTGTGCTTCAAAGTAGCACCATGTTCTTCATATAGAGAGTCTCATTTTGTTGTCACTTTCATATACTAGTGGGAATTTTTCATTATAGAACTTGGCTTGTATATTCCAACGATGGGCTTCCTCAAAATGCCCTAGGTCTTCGTGAGCAAGCAAGTTGGATGCACACCCACTAGTTTCTTTTGTTGAGATTTCATACATTTATAGCTCTAGTGCATCCGTTGCATGGCAATCCCTACTCCTCATGTTGACATCAATTGATGGGCATCTCCATAGCCCGTTGATTATCCTCGTCAATATGAGACTTTCTCCTTTTTTGTCTTCTCCACACAACCTCCATCATCATATTCTATTCCACCCATAGTGCTATATCCATGGCTCACGCTCATGTATTGCATGAAAGTTAAAAAAAGTTTAAGATTGCTAAAGTATGAAACAATTGCTTGTCTTGTCATCGGGGGTGTGCAAGATGAGAGCATTTTTGTGTGACGAAAGTGGAGCATGACCAAACTATATGATTTTGTAGGGATGAACCTTCTTTAGCCATGTTATTTTGAGAAGACATGATTGTTTTGTTAGTATGCTTGAATACTATTTCTTATATCAATATGAACTTTTATTTTGAATCATTTGGATCTGAACATTCATGCCACAATAAAGAAAATTACATTGAGAATTATGCTAGGTAGCATTCCACATCAAAAATTCTATTTTTATCATTTACCTACTCACGAGTAGGAATTAAGCTTGGGGATGCTTGATACGTCTTCAATGTATCTATAATTTTTGATTGTTCCATGCTATTATATTACCCGTTTTGGATGTTTATGGGCTTTACTTTACACTTTTATCATTTTTGGGACTAACCTACTAACTGGAGGCCCAACCCAAATTGCTGTTTTTTTGCCTATTTCAGTGTTTCAAAGAAAAGGAATATCAAACGGAGTCCAAATGGAATGAAACCTTTGGGAGCGATCTTTTCGGAACAAATGCAAACCTGGAGACTTGGAGTGGACATCAAGCAACAAACGAGGCAACCACGAGGCTGCCCGGCACGCCCCCACCCTCGTGGGCCCCTCGAGCGTCAACCGACCTACTTCTTCCTCCTATATATACTCCCGTACCCTGAAAACATCGGAGAGCACCACGAAAACCTATTTCCACCGCCGCAACCTTTTGTATCCGCGAGATCCCATCTTGGAGCCTTTGCTGGTGCTCCGCCGGAGGAGGAATCGACTACGGAGGGCCTCTACATCATCTCCAAGGCCTCTCCGATGAGTTGTGAGTAGTTTACCACAGACCTTCGGGTCCATAGTTATTAGCTAGATGGCTTCTTCTCTCTCTTTGAATCTCAATACAAAGTTCTCCTCGATCTTCTTGGATATCTATTCGATGTAACTCTTTTTACGCTGTGTTTGTTGAGATCCGATGAATTGTGGGTTTATGATCAAGTTTATCTATGAGAAATATTTGAATCTCCTCAGAATTCTTTTATGTGTGATTAAGTTATTTTTGCAAGTCTCTTCGAATTATCAATTTGGTTTGGCCTACTAGATTGATCTTTTTTGCAATGGGAGAAGTGCTTAGTTTCGGGTTCAATCTTGCGGTGTCCTTTCCTAGTGACAGTAGGGGCAATAAGGCACGTATTGTATTGTTGCCATCGAGGATAAAAGATAGGGTTTATATCACATTGCATGAGTTTATCCCTCTACATCATGTCATCTTTCTTAATGCGTTACTCTGTTCTTCTTGAACTTAATACTCTAGATGCAGGCATGAGTCGGTCGATGTGTGGAGTAATAGTAGTAGATGCATAATCGTTCTAATCTACTTGTCACGGACGTGATGCCTATATACATGATCATGACTAGATAATCTCATAACTATGCGCTTTTCTATCAATTGCTCGGCGGTAATTTGTTCACCCACTGTAATACTTATGCTATCTTGAGAGAAGCCACTAGTGAAATCTATGGCCCCCGGGTCTATCTTTTATCATATAAGTTGTCCATCTACTTTTATTTGCATCTTTTACTTTCCAATCTATATTATAAAAATACCAAAAATATTTATCTTATCTTATTATCTCTATCAGATCTCACTTTTGCAAGTTATCGTGAAGGGATTGACAACCCCTTTATTGTGTTGGTTACGAGGTTCTTGTTTGTTTATGTAGGTGCATGGGACTTTTGAGAAGCCTCCTACTGGATTGATACCTTAGTTCTCAAAAACTGAGGGAAATACTTACGCTACTTTGCTGCATCATCTTTTCCTCTTCAAGGAAAACCAACGCAGTGCTCAAGAGGTAGCAATCACCTTGGCGACCTTGATAGTGACCAACTGGTCTAAGATCTAAGCTAGCCGCTCTTTGTAGAAACTAGTAGAAGTAGGCATGTGACTCAGATTTATTCTTTGGTGTGCATGCGTGTCTTGCTGCCCACCAGTTCTTGGTCTACAGCTCGCCTATCTCTGTACCAGCTCTTGGTCTATAACTCGCCTATCTCCATGCTCGAGACGACCAAGCTCGATGCGTAGGCCGCATACGTCTGCTAGAGCTATATCCAGGCCCTACATTTTTGGATCACCGGCTCTATGGGTGCCAGGACCGAAGTCGCCCTCATCCACCAAGTGGATCAAGGGGGCCCACCACCTAGACTCTACATTGCAACATTTTGTGTTTTCTTGTAAAAAGTAAAGAACCTTCTCTAATAAACATAAATATAACCTTTTGGTTTTATAGTCTCAACTTTCCTACACTCCAATACCGGAAGGATTTCTTGGTTTTATTTAATGACCTTCTTGAATGTCGTTCACTTAGAAAGGTAGTAATACAATATGTGATATTAAAGCAAATTATTAGTCATATTATAGTGCAAAAGGCCCTATAGGAGTCAAATCATGACTTTTATGGTTCTACTGTAATTTGCAAGATCTGAGATTTATGCAAGTGTACAATTAGAGAAGAGCCAATTAAATTGATTTTCACATTCAGAATAGTACGTTAGCAGTAACACTTCAAGTTTTTCATGTTTGATCAGCTTGCTAGCTAGGTGGTTATCACTAAGCATGTTGGAACGATGAGCATCAGCTAACTTTAGTACCTCCTTTTTTTCAAGATCTGAGACATGCACATTCAGGAATAAGTATGGCTACATACTTTCTATACCTGTGAGCTTCATAAAGGATTTTGAATGTGTGCATCTTGTTCAAGAGATCTAATATGTACATTTAAATTAAAAAATATAAGTTTCCATTAACAATACATATTGATGAAAAATTGGAATTCAGATTAGTCTACAAAGGAGAATTTGTGGTAAAATTACACTAAAAATAGTGAGACCCTTGGTTGTAGTTTCGATCTTGAGGGCATTGCATAGGGAGCTCGGTTTTACAAAAGTACATTCATACAGTAGGCTAAGAACCCCACGAGCAAATGGAAGTGCATCAAATTGAACACACACCTCTTCTTTTAGCATGAGAACACGTCATAGGAAGCCGTTGAACATGTCCTTTCGGCCACAGAAACATCTCTATGCCACCACATTAATTTTTTATAAAAATGCACAAAATCCTAAACCATGTCAGAAACCCTAGAAATATCATAAGCAAGTAAACTGCAATTGATTACTAAAAATCGAGCAGGGGCGCCTTTCTTGTCGACTTTAAGGGTCATGAACATGACGTGCTCAAAGGACACGTCGTCCAGATCGAGTTAGTCCATGGATGCAATGGGCAAACAAAAATCACACTTCTCCTAGCCCCAATAAGTATGGCTCAAGTATGATATCAATATATCTTTGTGAACAATATGCTTAATAGCAATAAAAGAAACCATCAACATGATTTTGAACTTATTCCCAAATTACAAATATATAGTAAAAATGTACAGTGTCCCTAGCATAGCTTCACAACATTGTCCATCTCTTCCCTTCCCGCCTTCACCTCTCTGATAACCACCATGCACTTGATAGGCTTTGTTTCTCCCAAACATTAAAGTATATGGGGCCTCATTTTGCTCTCCCCCATTCCCTTCTGGCTTGCCCATCCAGCAACCTATTGTGATGAATTAAGTTCCACCCTGAATATAGATAGTGAGGGGAGAACTTGCAGGCTGTAGCCATGTAACCACTTCAGAAAGGCATTCATCAGACTAAGCCCACCAATAACAATTGTGCCTATCAGCTTCGGTGGACGAATTAGTGAATTCAATGACACCTACATTGCCACTAAAATATTTTGAAATATTTAATATATTATTTGAAATATTTGATTTGTTTAGTAAATGAAGTTTGAGTATGTTTTGAACATACAAATTGTTTGGTGAAATCATGCAAAAGGAATTACGGGAATTCAACATAATTACTACACAGAGCATGACACCCATGTTGGAAATATGCCCTAGAGGCAATAATAAAAGGATTATTATTATATTTCCTTGTTCATGATAATTGTCTTTTATTCATGCTATAATTGTGTTATCCGGAAATCGTAATACATGTGTGAATACATAGACCAATATGTCCCTAGTGAGCCTCTAGTTGACTAGCTCGTTGATCAACAGATAGTCATGGTTTCCTGACTATGGACATTGGATGTCATTGATAACGAGATCACATCATTAGGAGAATGATGTGATGGACATGACCCAATCCTAAGCATAGCACAAGATCGTGTAGTTCGTTTGCTAGAGCTTTTCCAATGTCAAGTATCTTTTCCTTAGACCATGAGATCGTGTAACTCCCGGATACCGCAGGAGTGCTTTGGGTGTACCAAACGTCACAACGTAACTGGGTGACTATAAAGGTATACTACGGGTATCTCCGAAAGTGTCTGTTGGGTTGACACGGACCGAGACTGGGATTTGTCACTCCGTTTGACGGAGAGGTATCTCTGGGCCCACTCGGTAATGCATCATCATAATGAGCTCAATGTGACCAAGTGTTTGGTCACGGGATCATGCATTACGGTATGAGTAAAGTGACTTGCCGGTAACGAGATTGAACGAGGTATTGGGATACCGACGATCAAATCTCGGGCAAGCAACATACTGATTGATAAAGGGAATTGTATACGGGGTTGCTTGAATCCTTGACATCATGGTTCATCCGATGAGATCATCGAGGAGAATTTGGGAGCCAACATGGGTATCCAGATCCCGCTGTTGGTTATTGACCGGAGAGCCGTCTCGGTCATGTCTACGTGTCTCCCGAACCTATAGGGTCTACACACTTAAGGTTCGGTGACGCTAGGGTTGTAGAGATATTTGTATGCAGCAAACCGAAAGTTGTTCGGAGTCCCGGATGAGATCCGGGATGTCACGAGGAGTTCCAGAATGGTCTGGAGGTAAAGAATTATATATGGGAAGTCGAGTTTCGACCATCGGGAAAGTTTCGGGGGTCACCGGTATTGTACCGGGACCACCGGAACGGTCCCGGGGGTCCACCGGGTGGGGCAACCCATCCCGGAGGGCCCCATGGGCTGAAGTGGGAGGGGAATCAGCCCCTGGTGGGCTGGTGCGCCCCCCCTAGGCCCCCTGTGCCTAGGGTTGGGAACCCTAGGGGAGGGGGCGCCTCCACTTGCCTTGGGGGGCAAGGCACCTCCCTTGGCCGCGCCCCCTAGGGACCCTATATATAGAGGGGGGGAGGGAGGGCAGCCGCACCCTTGCACTTGGCGCCTCCCTTCCCCCTTGCTACACCTCTCCCTCCCGCAGACGCTTGGCGAAGCCCTGCCGGGATCCCTGCTGCATCCACCACCACGCCGTCGTGCTGCTGGATCTTCATCAACCTATCCTTCCCCCTTGCTGGATCAAGAAGGAGGAGACGTCACGCTGACCGTACGTGTGTTGAACGCGGAGGTGTTGTTCGTTCGGCGCTAGGATCTCCGGTGATTTGGATCACGACAAGTACGACTCCCTCAACCCTGTTCTCTTGAATGCTTTCGCTCGGTCTACAAGGGTATGTAGATGCATTCCTCTCTCTCGTTGCTAGATGAACTCATAGATTGATCTTGGTGAAACCGTAGGAAATTTTTTGTTTTCTGCAACGTTCCCCAACAGTGGCATCATGAGCTAGGTCTATGCGTAGTTCTCTTTGCACGAGTAGAACACAAATCTGTTGTGGGCATAGATGTTGTCAACTTTCTTGCCACTACTAGTCTTATTTTGCTTCAGCGGTATTGTGGGATGAAGCGGCCCGGACCGACCTTACACGTACGCTTACGTGAGACAGGTTCCACCGACTGACATGCACTAGTTGCATAAGGTGGCTAGCGGGTGTCTGTCTCTCCCACTTTAGTTGGAGCGGATTCGATGAAAAGGGTCCTTATGAAGGGTAAATAGAAGTTGACAAATCACGTTGTGGCTTTTTTCGTAGGTAAGAAAACGTTCTTGCTAGAACCCTATTGCAGCCACGTAAAAGATGCAACAACAATTAGAGGACGTCTAACTTGTTTTTTTCAGCAATTGCTTTGTGATGTGATATGGCCAAAAGTTGTGATGAATGACGAATGATATATTGTGATGTATGAGATCATGTTCTTGTAATAGGAATCACGACTTGCATGTTGATGAGTATGACAACCGGCAAGAGCCATAGGAGTTGTCTTAATTATTGTATGACCTGCGTGTCAATGATTTAACGCCATGTAATTTCTCTACTTTATTGCTAAACTGTTAGCTATAGTAGTAGAAGTAATAGTTGGCGAGCAACTTCATGGAGACACGATGATGGAGATCATGATGATGGAGATCATGGTGTCATGCCGGTGACGAAGATGATCATGGAGCCCCGAAGATGGAGATCAAATGAGCTATATGATATTGGCCATATCATGTCACTACTATTTGATTGCATGTGATGTTTATCATGTTTTTTCATCTTGTTTACTTAGAACGACGGTAGTAAATAAGATGATCCCTCATAATAATTTTAAAAAAGTGGCCCCCCTAACTGTGCGTTGTTGCGACAGTTCGTTGTTTCGAAGTATGGAAGATACGATCAACATGGAGATGTTCACCGATGATGACTAGTCCGTCTCACGTGATGATCGGACACGGCCTAGTCGACTCGGATCATGTAGAGGGATTTCTAATCTGAGTGGGAGTTCATTAAATAATTTGATTAGATGAACTTAATTATCATGAACTTAGTCTAAAATCTTTGCAAAAATGTCTTGTAGATCAAATGGCCAACGCTCATGTCAACATGAACTTCAACGCGTTCCTAGAGAAAACCAAGCTGAAAGATGATGGCAGCAACTATACGGACTGGGTCCGGAACCTGAGGATCATCCTCATAGCTGCCAAGAAAGCATATGTCCTAGAAGGACCGCTAGGTGAAGCACCCATCCCAGAGAACCAAGACGCTATGAACGCTTGGCAGTCACGTGCTGATGATTACTCCCTCATTTAGTGCGGCATGCTTTACAGCTTAGAACTGGGGCTCCAAAAGCGTTTTGAGCAATACGGAGCATATGAGATGTTCGAGGGGCTGAAAATGGTTTTCCAAGCTCACGCCCGGGTCGAGAGATATGAAGTCCCCGACAAGATCTATAGTTGTAAGATGGAGGAAAATAGTTCTGTCAGTGAGCACATACTCAAAATGTCTGGGTTGCACAACCGCCTGTCCCAGCTGGACATTAACCTTCCGGACGAGGCGGTCATTGACAGAATCCTTCAGTCGCTCCCACCGAGCTACAAGAGCTTTGTGATGAACTACAATATGCAGGGGATGGTGAAAACTATTCCTGAAGTATTTTCAATGCTGAAGTCAGCAGAGGTAGAAATCAAAAAAGAACATCAAGTGTTGATGGTCAATAAAACCACCAAGTTCAAGAAAGGCAAGGGTAAGAAGAACTTCACAAGGACGGAAGGATGTTGCCGCGCCCGGTAAGCCAGTTGCCGGGAAGAAGTCAAAAATGGACCCAAGCCTGAGACTGAGTGCTTTTATTGCAAGGGAAGCAGACACTGGAAGCGGAACTGCCCCAAATACTTAGCGGGCAAGAAGGTCGGCAACACTAAAGGTATATGTGATATACATGTAATTGATGTGTACCTTACCAGTGCTCGTAGTAGCTCCTGGGTATTTGATACCGGTGTCGTTGCTCATATTTGTAACTCAAAGCAGGAGCTGCGGAATAAGTGGAGACTAGCGAAGGACGAGGTGACGATGCGCGTCGGGAATGGTTCCAAGGTCGATGTGATCGCCGTCGGCACGCTACCTCTACATTTACCTCCGGGATTAGTTTTAAACCTCAATAATTGTTATTTAGTGCCAAGTTTGAGCATGAACATTGTATCTGGATCTCGTTTAATACGAGATGGCTACTCATTTAAATCCGAGAATAATGGTTGTTCTATTTATATGAGAGATATGTTTTATGGTCATGCCCTGATGGTCAATGGTTTATTCTTAATGAATCTTGAATGTGATGTTACACATATTCATAGTATGAATACCAAAAGATGTAAAGTTGATAACGATAGTCCCACATACTTGTGGCACTGCCGCCTTGGTCACATTGGTGGCAAGCGCATGAAGAAGCTCTATGCTGATGGGCTTTTAGAGTCTCTCGATTATGAATCATTTGACACATGCGAACCATGCCTTATGGGCAAAATGACCAAGACTCCTTTCTCCGGCACAATGGAGCGAGCAACCAACTTATTGGAAATCATACATACTGATGTGTGCGGTCCAATGAGCGTTGAGGCTCGTGGAGGATATCGTTATGTTCTCACTCTCACTGATGACTTAAGTAGATATGGGTATGTCTACTTGATGAAACACAAGTCTGAGACCTTTGAAAAGTTCAAGGAATTTCAGAATGAGGTAGAGAATCAACGTGACCGAAAGATAAAGTTCTTACGATCAGATCGTGGAGGAGAATATTTAAGTCATGAATTTGGTACGCACTTAAGGAAATGTGGAATCATTTCACAACTCACGCCGCCTGGAACACCTCAACATAACGGTGTGTCCGAACGTCGTAATCGCACTCTATTGGATATGATGCGATCTATGATGTCTCTTACCGATTTACCGCTATCATTTTGGGGATACGCTCTAGAGGCAGCTACATTCACTTTAAATAGGGCTCCGTCTAAATCCGTTGAGACGACACTGTATGAATTATGGTTTGGGAAGAAACCTAAGCTGTCGTTTCTAAAAGTTTGGGGATGCGATGCTTATGTCAAGAAACTTCAACCTGAAAAGCTCGAACCCAAGTCGGAAAAATGCGTCTTCATGGGATACCCTAAGGAAACCATTGGGTATACCTTCTACCTTAGATCCGAAGGCAAGATCTTTGTTGCCAAGAACGAATCCTTTCTGGAAAAAGAGTTTCTCTCGAAAGGAGTAAGTGGGAGGAAAGTAGAACTCAATGAAGTACTACCTCTTGAACCGGAAAGTAGTGCAGCTCAGGAAAATGTTCCTGTGGTGCCTACACCGACTGGAGAGGAAATTAATAATGATGATCAAGGTACTTCGGATCAAGTTGCTACTGAACTTCATACGTCCACAAGGACACGTTCCACACCAGAGTGGTATGGCAACCCTGTCCTGGAAATCATGTTGTTAGACAACGGTGAACCTTCAAACTATGAAGAAGCGATGGCGGGCCTAGATTCCAACAAATGGCTTGAAGCCATGCAATCCGAGATAGAATCCATGTATGCAAACAAATTATGGACTTTGACAGACTTGCCCGATGATCGGCGAGCGATAAAAAACAAATGGATCTTTAAGAAGAAGACGGACGCGGATGGTAATGTTACCATCTATAAAGCTCGACTTGTTGCTAAGGGTCATCAGCAAGTTCAAGGGGTTGACTACGATGAGACTTTCTCTCCCGTAGCGAAGCTGAAGTCCGTCTGAATCATGTTAGCAATTGCCACATACTATGATTATGAGATATGGCAGATGGACATCAAAACGGCATTCCTTAACGGCTATCTTAAGGAAGAACTGTATATGATGCAGCCGGAAGGTTTTGTCGACCCTAAGAATGCTAACAAGGTATGCAAGCTCCAGCGATCCATTTATGGGCTGGTGCAAGCATCTCGGAGTTGGAATATTCGCTTTGATGAGATGATCAAAGCGTTTGGGTTTATGCAGACTTATGGAGAAGCCTGTGTTTACAACAAAGTGAGTGGGATCTCTGTAGCATTTCTCATATTATATGTAGATGACATACTTTTGATGGGAAATGATATAGAACTTTTGGACAGCATTAAGGCCTACTTGAATAAGTGTTTTTCAATGAAGGACCTTGGAGAAGCTGCTTACATATTAGGCATCAAGATCTATAGGGATAGATCGAGACGCCTCATAGGTCTTTCACAAAGTACATACCTTGATAAGATATTGAAGAAGTTCAATATGGATCAGTCCAAGAAAGGGTTCTTGCCTGTATTGCAAGGTGTAAGATTGAGCTCGGCTCAATGCCCGACCACGGCAGAAGATAAAGAAGAGATGAGTGTCATCCCCTATGCCTCAGCCATAGGATCTATTATGTATGCCATGCTGTGTACCAGACCTGATGTAAACCTTGCCGTAAGTTTGGTAGGAAGGTACCAAAGTAATCCCGGCAAGGAACACTGGACAGCGGTCAAGAATATCCTGAAGTACCTGAAAAGGACAAAGGACATGTTTCTCATTTATGGAGGTGACGAAGAGCTCGTTGTAAAGGGTTACGTCGATGCTAGCTTCGACACAGATCTGGATGACTCTAAGTCTCAAACCGGATACGTGTATATGTTGAATCGTGGAGCAGTAAGCTGGTGCAGTTGCAAGCAGAGCGTCGTGGCGGGATCTACATGTGAAGCAGAGTACATGGCAGCCTCGGAGGCAGCGCATGAAGCAATATGGATGAAGGAGTTCATCACCGACCTAGGAGTCATACCCAATGCGTCGGGGCCGATCACTCTCTTCTGTGACAACACTGGAGCTATTGCCCTTGCCAAGGAGCCCAGGTTTCACAAGAAGACCAAGCACATCAAGCGTCGTTTCAACTCCATCCGTGAAAATGTTCAAGATGGAGACATAGATATTTGCAAAGTACATACAGATCTGAATGTTGCAGATCCGTTGACTAAGTCAACCTCTTCCGCGAGCAAAACATGATCAACACCAGAACTCTATGGGTGTTCGATTCATCACAATGTAACTAGATTATTGACTCTAGTGCAAGTGGGAGACTGTTGGAAATATGACCTAGAGGCAATAATAAAAGGATTATTATTATATTTCCTTGTTCATGATAATTGTATTTTATTCATGCTATAATTGTGTTATTCGGAAATCGTAATTCATGTGTGAATACATAGACCAATATGTCCCTAGTGAGCCTCTAGTTGACTAGCTCGTTGATCAATAGATAGTCATGGTTTCCTGACTATGGACATTGGATGTCATTGATAACGAGATCACATCATTAGGAGAATGATGTGATGGACAAGACCCAATCCTAAGCATAGCACAAGATCATGTAGTTCATTTGCTAGAGCTTTTCCAATGTCATGTATCTTTTCCTTAGACCATGAGATCGTGTAACTCCCGGATACCGTAGGAGTGCTTTGGGTGTACCAAACGTCACAACGTAACTGGGTGACTATAAAGGTATACTACGGGTATCTCCGAAAGTGTCTGTTGGGTTGACACGGATCGAGACTGGGATTTGTCACTCAGTTTGACGGAGAGGTATCTCTGGGCCCACTCGGTAATGCATCATCATAATGAGCTCAAAGTGACCAAGTGTCTGGTCACGGTATCATGCATTACGGTACGAGTAAAGTGACTTGCCGATAACGAGATTGAACAAGGTATTGGGATACCGACGATCGAATCTCGGGCAAGTAACATACCGATTAACAAAGGGAATTGTATACGGGGTTGCTTGAATCCTTGACATCGTGGTTCATCCGATGAGATCATCGAGGAGCATGTGGGAGCCAACATGGGTATCCAGATCCCGCTGTTGGTTATTGACCGGAGAGCCATCTCGGTCATGTCTACGTGTCTCTCGAACCTGTAGGGTCTACACACTTAAGGTTCGGTGACACTACGGTTGTAGAGATATTTGTATGCAGCAAACCTAAAGTTGTTCGGAGTCCCGGATGAGATCCCGGATGTCACGATGAGTTCCAGAATGGTCCGGAGGTAAAGAATTATATATGGGAAGTTGATTTTCAGCCCTCGGGAAAGTTTTGGGGGTCACCGGGACCACCGGAAGGGTCCCGGGGGTCCACCGGGTGGGTCCACCCATCCCGGAGGGCCCCATGGGCTGAAGTGGGAGGAGAACCAGCCCCTGGTGGGCTGGTGCGCCCCCCTTACCCCCCCTGCGCCTAGGGTTGGGAACCCTAGGGGAGGGGGCGATGCCTCTACTTGCCTTGGGGGGCAAGCCCCCTTGGCCGCCGCCCCCCTAGGAGATCCCATCTCCTAGGGCCAGCGCCCCCCCTGGGGACCCTGTATATAGAGGGGGGAGGGAGGGCAGCCGCACCCTTGCACTTGGCGCCTCCCTTCCCCCTTGCTACACCTCTCCCTCCCGCAGATGCTTGGCGAAGCCCTGCCGGGATCCCTGCTGCATCCACCACCACGCCGTCGTGCTGCTGGATCTTCATCAACCTCTCCTTCCCCCTTGTTGGATCAAGAAGGAGGAGATGTCACGCTGACCGTACGTGTGTTGAACGCGGAGGTGCCGTCCGTTCGACGCTAGGATCTCCGGTGATTTGGATCACGACGAGTACGGCTCCCTCAACCCCGTTCTCTTGAACGCTTCCGCTCGATCTACAAGGGTATGTAGATGCACTCCTCTCTCTCGTTGCCAGATGAACTCATAGATTGATCTTGGTGAAACCGTAGGAAATTTTTTGTTTTCTGCAACGTTCCCCAACAACCCATAGCAGTATCATGTGTACAGTCTGAGAAAATACGATTGTGCTTAGTTTGATCTTGGTGAGCAGAAACTACAAAATATACATAGTTCACAATTAACCATCAGTCTGGACAAGTGAATGCAAGAGCCAACATAACTCAAGTTTTAGTAAATGAAGTTTGAGTATGTTTTGAACATACAAATTATTTGGTGGAATCATGCAAAAGGAATTACGGGAATTCAACATAATTACTACACATAGCATGACACCCATAGCAGTAGCATGTGTACAATTTGAGAAAATACGACAGTGCTTAGTTTGATCTTGGTGAGAAGAAACTACAAAATATACATAGTTCACAATTAACCATCAGTCTAGACAAGTGAATGCAAGAGCCAACATAACTCAAGTTTTAGTAAATGAAGTTTGAGTATGTTTTGAACATACAAATTGTTTGGTGGAATCATGCAAAAGGAATTACGGGAATTCAACATAATTACTACACAGAGCATGACACCCATAGCAGTAGCATGTGTACAATTTGAGAAAATATGACTGTGCTTAGTTTGATCTTGGTGAGCAGAAACTACAAAATATACATAGTTCACAATTAACCGTCGGTCTGGACAAGTGAATGCAAGAGCCAACATAACTTAACCTGCATAACTATACCGGGGAAACCGAGTAAATGCACTGAACATCATTCATCAAGCATATAGTTCTTAGTGTGTTGACTTCAATCCGAACATGAATTTAAATAGAATGGAGCCTGAACATTGAACTTAGTAGTGACAATCTATATTATCTTCTCAATGCCAACATATGTCAAGATAATTCTATATGTTTGCTGAAACTGAAAGATACTAAAGTGACACATGCTCGATTTTTTAAATTAGATGAATATCGAAAAGAAGCCGACCAAGAAAAGTAAATAAACATCAAGTGTTGAAAGAAAATGATGGACCCTAAGGCCATGAACTGATAAAAGAGAGCAGTCAAGCAATCTAGAGTAGCAGGAATCTAATAACAAGACCTTACCTTCTTAAAAATAAGGGAAGAGCACTTCCTTCACAGCCTTCCTACAAGTACAGGACATACTCAACTAGCATTGTTTCAGTCTCATTTTTTGCAAATAAAGAGTGTAATAATTAGCACCTATTTCATTTGCCACTAAAAATTTCTACCTCTGACTGACCTCCCGTAGCAGATTCGGGAAAAAACTCATCACTTACAATATCATAGCTGCACACTCCAAGCCAAAGTAGAACATATATCAAGGATTCTGTGACAACCAACCATGGCCAGATCAGAAGGTTTTTAATTGCATTCCATCTCATAATCCAGAGCCCAGTCTATCTCAATGGAAATTAAACTTAGGCATGTCACAAGTTGACATCATTGTTAACATTCAGAAATTTAAATCAAAAGAAATCTATAACCGATTCCACTGCTTGCATTAAGTTGTAATTACATGATCTATAAATGCTGCAAATGCAGAAGTACCACACAACTATGCCACAACCCTAAGAAATATTTCTATGATGTCCTTCTTAAAACTCCGAAAGAATGCATATATACTATACCCAATTTCACTCACGTGTATTCATGAGCTATGATAAGCACAAAAAATAAACTATGGCAGTAACAACAAATAATAGCAAAGAAGTAATTGCAATCAGTGCAACACACTACATTTGCCGGCATGGAGATCCTAATACTTTTGTACCCAACTTTACATTCTTTCCGCGCCACCATCATCAGCACAACCTTCATTATGCTTTTCTTCAAGGTTTTCACTTGAAAAGTACGAGGGCACTGACACACATTACAACTAAAATTCTTAATAAACAAGCCTCGTTTTTATTTATATCCAGTAAGTAAAACTCTGGGATACCAACATTAAGTATTTTCTACCTGGTAACAAAAAAACACATAAAACCAAATCAGAGCCCCCAAAATGGAAGCCTATCATAGTTTAGTTAAGAATCCAAATCATCGCCATTATTCCACAATGAACTGATCAAAGTTTCGACATACCAGTCATAAAGTGTTTCATTTCTCTCATACAAAATTAAAATAGCTCAACAAATGAAGTCAGAACTTGAACAATGTAAATTTGTCAAGAAATAAGTGACAAGAACTTATCTTATTAGCAGCATGATTTAATAATTTGATCACTTTCATATGAATTATCAATATTTTAGAGCATGTTCTTCCTATACATAACAGTAGAGTTGGTACAAAATTTAGTAACCTTTTAAAATCTTCAAGTATCAATCCTGAAATTCAATAGTACTACCTAATAACTTGAACTTGTATTCGGAAGTGATATACGTACGGAGGGAGTACTACCTAATAAATCTGTAGTATACAAATTCAGCCTATGTGCTAAGATTTTTTTTCTGCACATCGCCCTGGTTCACTTTCAGTTACACTCATGGTTAGGCTGCCATCAACCGACATCACCTGCACCTATAGAATTAAATAAGTTTGTAGTCATTTCTGGTGAACCTGAAGGAATCTTTAGGCCGCAGTGCGTAAACTGCCCGCATTTCATGCCTAACAGCCCAAGTGCACAAAAATTCACTCGTATCCTGGACACAACGACACCAATACGATTCTAATCGAACAAGTAGTAAGTGAAGCAAACATAACAGACCATCATGCTGGTAGGAAGTACGAACCTACTGCTGGACGACCGGTTCAAAAGTTCCTGCAATCTTCCCATGACATATTGTACATATCTGCAAGACATCACAAAAAAAGTAACAAGCTTACTTCTGTAAGCACTAAGCAGTCCAGTAAATCAGGGACAAAGATGGTTACCACTGGCTTACTGGAAGAGGAGATCATGTTTTCTGTTTGCTAGAGTTTTAATCCATCCGTTCTTAAATATGTGTAGTCCATAGTGGGGTAGTTTAGTACGTGCTGCTGCAAATTATTTCAGTACGTACGAAGCTGTTGCTAATTTCAATGCCTGGCTGTTGCAAGTTTCTAATGAAAAAGTACTTCAGGTCAAAGGTTAGGGAATATATACTTTTGTTATCATGGTTGTTTCCTTATAGTGAACAACTTTGATCACCACTTCAGCAGCTACTATCTATAAGAAGACATTAGCTAGGTAGACACAGGCAAAGAAAGCATGTAGGCAAAACCAGAATTAAAAACATCCTTCTCAATGGAGCTCGTGCAGTTCGGAAGACCCTAATCATCGATGCGGGAGCCCTCCGATGGTAGCATGGCGTGACGATTGCCGTCAATGACGACACCCAAAGTACCTTGCACAATCCATCGATCCAGTTCGGAACAATCAAGCACATACCTTGCAAAGTGATGTCGATCTGAAGCAGAGGTGGGAAGGTAAAGGCTCAGGTGAGGTGGAATGAGACGTTGATATAGACGTGCACGCAGGAGAATAAGGTGGTGCTCGGGATGGATCTCCATCGGAGGAGGCCGGATTCACTGGGGAGGAGGTCGCTGCAGTACCTACCATCTGTGTGATGGATCGCGGGGCTGGCAGGCAGGGGGAGAGGATAGGAGGGAGCGGGTGGGCTAGAGTGCAAATGGCGGGTGCCCTCGACAATGGCTCAGAAGGATGGTGGAGGAGGTGGATGAGGATGGCGACGGCGACGGCGACGTCTGCGGTTGCGCCTCGTCCGCAGCCGTGCTGGTGGTGGCCGATGCGAGAGCCGGATGGCGTCGGCCAGAATTAGAGGTAGGGCGACGAAGATTTAGAGGAGAGAGAGAATGGAGGCGATGAGCGACGGGAGGAAGGGCCACCGACGATTGGGGTGGCCTCAGATGCGGCCTCCGCGACCGCCTATTTCATGGACGAACACCCGTGCTCACCGCCGGGTTCGCCTTCGGCCGCTGCCTCGCCGACATTCACGACATAGAGCCCCTTCCTCTGATCCCATTTGCCAGGGAGGCAGCGGCATCCTTCATCGCAGAGAATGAGTCCACACTGAGATCCCAACCAGATCGTGATTGCGGCTCCCCAAACCGCAGCGACACGTCCCACTCCATCTACAACCAACCTATATGAGGGGGAGGGTCGGTGTAGGACGTGGGCGCCGTCACCATGGACGTGGGGGACGCCGTACGTGGGAAGGAGGCGGCGGCGGCGTCTGTGTCAGGAAGATCGCAAGATGGTGGCGGCGTTTACTCGAGGGGATCGAGAGGAGCTGTGTTTGGTGCCGGGTGGGTTTCTTTGGTGCGTGCGTCGGGCTGGAGATTGTGATAGGTGATCACGTGAGGGCGTGCCATACCTGGATTGATAGCCTTACCATACCTGATGGTAATTTAAATTTATTACCATATTCAATATTTTCCGAGTTATGGCCTTACCATACCTGGATTGATAGCCTTCTGGATAATTTAAATTTATTACCATATAATTACCATATTCAAAATTTCCTGAGTTATGGCCTTACCATACCTGGATTGATTTATTACTATACATGGATTAATTGTGATTGATTACCATAAATACGTTGGGTATTGCCGGCCATACGAGAAAAGAGAAAAAACGGTGGGAGGGGTGGGCCGAAAAAAAACCCAGACGAAAGTGGTGGGACTATTCAACCAACTCGTCCATTAGGAGTATATATAGGGAAAATCCGTCCTACCACCCAGTGGTAGTTACCCCACATGTCTCATATACTAGCATGTGGTACTATATATACTATTTTATTATTTTAAATATGTTCATATACTATATCTAAGATATTTCAAAACAAGTTACATGAAAAAATTGCACATGAGCCCATAGTTTTTGTTATATTTGTGAAATACGTACATATTTGTACGTAAAAAAGAGCATACTCAAAAAATGGTACATACTATCTAAAAATTTGTATATATACTATCTAATCATTATTATATACTACATACTACACGTACATGCTCTCGATTTCGACAGATACTACATACAACATACAAAACGCAAGTAGTGGTAACTACCACTGCTCGTAGGAAACATTTGTCCTATATATATATAATGATTCAATTATTTATCAAAGTTAAATTTTGGAAAACGTGCTCATCTTATTCATTTGAATGGAGGGATTACCAGGCTAAGAGCAACTCTAGCAGACCCCGCATCCCGCCCCGCCCCGTAAAATAACCGCCAAAATGCGGGTCGGTGCGAAAAAGCAACCCGATCAGACCCCGCATCCCGCGCCGCCCCGCAAAAAAATTTAGGGGGCGCGGCAAAATCCCGACCCCAACCCGGGAAAACACGAGTTTCCCCCCCGTGGCTGCGGTGCCCTGCATATTAGCGGAAGCGGTTGGTGGGGGAGGGACATTTCATCCCGCGCTTTCTCCCACCAACCACTCCTCCTCCCCCCTCGCGCCGCCGCCGACCGCCCAAGATTTTGGTGACAGTAGCCGGCAGGAACACGCCGGAAGGCCTCCACGCACACGAGGCCTCCCTTCTCTTCCCCCCTGCGTCGGCGGGCCGTCGAATTTGCAGATCTGCGGCACTTCATCGTAGGCCGCTAGATTTGTCTTTTTCCGGCCGTCGGTTGCTGGCCCAGGCGATGGAGTGGTCGGGGAGCCTCTCCCGCAGCCCAGGCAAGGGCGCATCGCCGCATGCAAGCGTGGGTTCGTCCGCCCGCCGCTGCCGAAGGTTTGCGGGCATGGACTCGTCCGGCCGCCGGGCTTGGCGCTCGCGCAACGTCTTTGTGGCCTGCCGATGCCGCTCATATAGTGCGACGACTGCCCACGCCAAGTGCTGCGGCTCATTTCGGGCACGCCGAAGCACCCCAGATGGGTGTTCAACAAATGCGAAAACGACGGGGTACGTGCACTTGCGGTAGCTCGTTCCATAGCTTATTCTTTAGTTCAAGTACGGTAGCTCCCTTCGAGCTCGCTCAATCTTTTGTGTAAGATGATGGATGCTTATTTTGGTTTTGGGAAGGCTAATACATTGATTTGTTGATAGAATGAAACTTAATAGATGTTAGTGCATTCCTTAGTACAATCGAAGACAATGATGCGGCTGCATGTGCAACTGAAGGGGAAGCAACGCCTACTTCTTTGAAATCAAAGATAAATAATGAAGAAAGCATCAAGAATGAACAAAGCAAGATCAAGAATCCGCAGATCAACAATGAGTGCATGGAGAAGATATTGCTTCAACTAGTGGGAGTAGTTATGGAAGTTGGAAATCTTTTGAAATGCATACTTGTGGTTCTTGTTTTCTTTGGTTTTGCTATTCTAGCTAAGATTTGGTGATATATTTTATACCTAATGTTGTTGCAAAAGCAAAGAAAAGCATTATGCTAGATCAATCTAAGTTTTTACGGGTCGGGACGAGCTGCGCCAGATCAGAACCCGCAGAAACCAACCCGTAAAAAAGTATATTCCGTGAATATGCTTTTTTACGGGTCCCTTATGCGGGGTCTACATCGGTGCCAGCCCGCGCCGGCCCACAAAAATGATTTCACGCGAACTGTAAATGAATTTTGCGGGTCGGTGGGATGCGGGGTCTGCTAGAGTCACTCTAAAAACAAAACTTGCGGATGAAAAAAAACCAGCAATTCAAATTTGCGAATCGGGGAGGGATAGTGCATGCCACAATCCACAGAGATCCTCCCCGCTCTCTCTCTCTCTCCTCACTCCTCAGTCGGCCATGAGCTGACTTTTGCCCTCGGACCTCAGACATCCTGTTCTCTCTCCTCGCTTTCTCTCTCTTGCCCGTTCTCCCAATAGTTCTGTCCCTGTCCCTCCCCCCAAATTCCCCGACCCACCGCTCCCAAATCCCATCCAAATCCCTCCACATCCTCCAAAGATCGGATTTTCAGAGGGCCTCCGCCCCCAGATCGGGGAGGGATCCCCGTTTCCTCTGGTGGGTCGGTCCCCGCCGTCCTTTTCTTGATCTTTTTCCTGGAGGGGAGGTTCTTGGATGGGGTGCCTGCCGTGCTTTGGGTCGAGCGGCAAGGGG